>NC_081852.1:63683499-63983499 GCF_963259705.1 Myotis daubentonii | reverse complement strand
AGCTCTGCTCCACACGTACCTGCTTCGGGGTCCTGGTTGAAACGGCAGTACTTGGAGTTCTCCAGGGAAGGCAGGCACTGCTCGATGGGCACCCACACGTACGTCTCAGGACACAGCAAGTCGGAAGGTCTGTAATGACCCTGAGGAGACATGAGGGAAAAGGCATGACTACCACCGTACGCCCTCGTTCCGAGGCTCCTGGGAGGGTTGCACCACATGTAAGGAAGGCAGCCAGAGCGGCTTTCCTGTCGGGCTCATGGACTCTAGCCATGCCCGCGCCCCACCCACAGTCACAGGGCATCCAGGGCCTGTGTGACACAGGACCACTGGGAGGCCTGTGCCAATCTGGAAGATTTGGGTTCCTATTTCTTTTGGGAGAAATAATTGACATATGATTTTTGCTGAGCTGATTGCTAAGAATATCCAGTTTCAAAATCAAGATGTCTTTTAAATGCTAGTTAATAACACAGGGAAATTTCTTTTCATGTATGAGAGTATTCTAATTTATATATGAAATGAAGTTATTTTCTAGAGTAAAATTTCATCATCATCCTTAGTCACAAAATTCTCACTTTGTAGACTCAGTTGACAATTTCATTTCATTCTAATAAATTAAAAGGTACTGTCTTGACAACATACTTCCACTTCCATGAGCAATCTAAACTAATAAATGAAAATAAAGAGAAGTCTAAAAATCATAGAAATTTCAGAGAAACATCTGGATGTTTCTTTTATCCGATCACATCTTCCCAGATTCCTACAGAAGTACTTCTTACAACTGAACGTACAACTGATGAAAAAGGAAAGAAAAGCTTACTATTTATATTATAATGGAAAATTCCCTGTAACAACCCTGAAGAAAGCACTGGAATGACTACCCCTTTTTAAACAAAGTCAAGTGTTAAAAGGTCTACTCTTTGACTATAGTAAATCCAGAAATGCATGATTTCAATTTCAAAAAGGCTTTAACATCTTTTAAAAACTTTTTTTTTTTTTTGGCCTTCATAAGATATATGTAAACCCCTATGTATTCAGGACTATATATGTTTACAAATCTGACATGTAAGAATTCTCTCTCAACATTACATTTTTCTTTGCATAAGTTTAAACAACATGCAAAAAAGAAGTTATTTCTTTAATTAAAGTTAAAGAACTTGAGACTGTTATTTTTCTCAGGAAAAAGAAAATGAGAGAAAAGTAAAGAAAGGCTTTCATATGATATCCACCCAAGTGAGCGTTCCTGGCTTCTAATTGGAAGCATCTGGGGATGGGCTCGGCCGATGGCAATAAAACTGAGGTTACCAATTCACACCCTGCCATTTTGAGGGAATTTTGTTTTTACAGTTTTCAAATTAAAACCAAACGGACTTGCCTTTGAACTCTGGTCCTGAAGCAAAGCTCTTCATGAGATTTCACTCTCAGGAATACTTCATAAACATTTTGAAAAGTTCGGAGGATTTTGTGAGTATTTGAGAAAAGGATAAAGCAGCGGTTTGTTTTGAAAGTTCAAGTTAAATAAAAATGTAAGAACACAAAAAAGACAATATTGTTTAAATACAGAGAGAGAGAGAGAGAGAGAGAGAGAGAGAGAGAGAGAGAGAGAGAGAGAGAGAGAAGCACTGAGCAGAAAGAAAGAGTAGAGTCCTCCCTTGGGCAAAGCTGACAGGCACCCCACTTTCTACAACGAACCCAGTGGCTTTCCTACGACCACTTGCCTCCAGAGAAGCTCTGACACCACATAAACAAAACCAGCCGACAACAATCCATTAGCGTGGCAGCACCTCAGAGAAAGCGGAGAGAGCGGGGTTATGAAACCCAGCCTTTCTTTCCCCTGAAAGACAACACCAGCGGAGCCCTCGGAGGAGCCCTGCGCAGACCCTTGCTCCCTGGCTCCGTCACATAAACAGAGGCTGACTTGCGGGCCCCAGGGGGGTGCTTGGGAAGTAACTCGAGCCGCTCTGTTTTCAGAAACGGTGTTGGGACGGCACCCGCTCAGCCGTGAGGTGAGCGGAGACGGGAAGACAAAGGGCCCAAACATCTGCATCCATTTGTGCTCCCCAATTTCTGAAAGCCAGCAGATGCGCTCCACGTGCTGTAGGCTAAGCTTTGAAAACCTAAAAATACATATTTCTTCCTCCGACAAACAGAAGTGATGGAATCCTGTGTTTCTTTAATTAAAATCCAGGGCTGGCAAAGGCTCCAGGACTTACTTGAAAGCTTCCTTAAGACGGGCTATTTATTTTACTAGTAGCGAGTAAAGATTCCAATTCAGCTTTAATCACAATCTTTGCTTTTATTTTGGAAACCCTGGGTTAATCTTTTTTCTTCTAGAAAATACAAAGAAAGCTTGTGAAGAAAAGATTCAGGGAGTCAACTTACAGCCCAAATTTAATTTCAAACTGAAGGGTCATAAGTTGAAAAGGATAGAGAAGAAAAAAAGAAAGAAATAGGATGAAAGATGAAGAGAAAGAAAATAATAGAGAGAAAATGAAAAGTAAGATTCAAAGTGTCTTTAATTTCTGTTAAAGGCAGGTTGAAGATTTAAATGAATGTCTGTGTGTGTCTGTGCGTGTTGAGTGTGGCCTTCGCCACGTTGATGAAAAGCATCAGTTTGGTGTTTGCTTTGCTAAGCTGTTGCTTAGAACACGGCAGTTAGTCACTGGGTCTGACACTCCCTAAGGTGGCACCTTCCAACCCACAGACAGACATGGGAGCTGACTCCAAGTTCTCCCTGGTGAGCCCAGCTCCCTGCCACCATCGGAGAGCACTGACGGGGTAAATTCTCTGCGAGACCCCCTTCCTGGTCCCACAATATCTACAGTAAAGTGGAACGACATTTCAGAGGCCAGTGACCTTAGTTACAGCTGATGAGAAATGACACAAGATAAAAAGGCACGACCACCTCCTTCCTGCTTTGAAAGGAGCTTACGTTTGACTAATCCCAGAACCCTGTGCGGTAAAGTGTCAGTACTGCCAGGTGTTTACAGCTGCGTGGACCCAGTGCTCCTGCTCCCTGGCTGAGGCCGGACACTGAGTGTCAGGCCCACCTGCGCCAGCCGACCTCCTTACCCCGCGCTCCCCAGGGCACTCGCTCTCAGCACAAAGCACGGGCTAGGGGCCCGCGGTGACCGCTCATCGGGTCTGAATGCCCACTGCACCTTGGGCCCGGCATCCCCTCACCACCACCGACTCCTTCTGATCCAGGCGGGAACCCCCGGGCTCTCACTCCTGCAGGTCAGCAGGTGATTAGTAAATACCCTCCACCTGCCGGGCTCCATGCCAGCGTCCTGGGCGTGCCACGGGGAACAACGCTGCCCATCCCAGTTCTCAGGGACCTCTACCAGGAGGGGGGGCGACTTTATAATCATAGGAAACATCACGACCGAGTCTGGCAAACAGGTGAGGAAAAGCACATCAGACAGCGAGTGCCACAGGGCTAGGCCCACCCTAGAACGCAGTGCAGCCGGCCCTGCTGTTTGCTGCGAGCCACCCCTCCCCGCCCTCACCCCCACTTACCCCAACCTGGAGTCTCCTTGCCTTCCTTGTGCCTGGGCAGAAGACCTTGTATGGACTGAGCTCTCAATAAATACTTAGTGTTTGCTGACTTAAACTAAGCTGTGTCATCCTGTATTCCTTAAAAATAGAAAATCAGACCATTTCCAAGCTAGAAGAGCCTCGGACCCTGGGCAGTCTCCAGTCTCATTTTGGTGTTTAGGAGGGCGGGGAGAGAGAAGCCAAGTGACTCATGGCCCGTGTCCTGTTCATGGAGACGCGCCTGCTTAGCGCCATCGGGGGCTGAACCCCAGAGAAACACGTTGTTTTCAAGGTTCTTGTTCAAGTTGAGAGGCCCCGCGTCAAACCAGTGCTGCACACAGTCATGAAAACACAGCTTCACACACAGCGAGCTGCCTCACTGGTCACGCCTCTATCCGAAGCTATATTTTCCCAGCAAACGTTTTTCAATGACTATGAAAGCCTCACTCCTGAAAGTCTGTGTAATGACACCCCTGAGGGAAATAAGAAGTTAGCGGAACCTCCTGTGTACCCCAGGGGGTGATCTTTGGTAATCATCCCTTTTGTCCTGCCTGAGGGGAAATTCATAGCAGTGACCTAACTGCTTCAAGCTTAAGGAGAGCCTCCCCTCACCCGGGCAGCAGGAGTCCGGGAGAACCTACATCCTACGCCGTGAGTGTCATCAATATTCTGTGTCTCTGCAAGGAAGCACTCGGGAGAAGGCGACGTGACAGCTTGGGGAGGGCCCACACGTCAGCAAGCTCAAGGGATAACGAATAGACCGCCTCCTCCCGTTCTCAACCATCCGTTACGGGATTATGAAGAACATAGCGACTGTTGCCTTAAACAGTATTCAGAGTGGGCAAAGCAAGTCCATTCACAGAATTCTAGATAACTTACTGTGAAGAATTTATGATGTTATAAACACCAAACAATCTTGGATGACAACTTGAGAAAGCTTACTTATTCATTCCATCCAGCTTAAAATATCAAATTGGCCCCAACTCAACCACGCCGCCAGAACAGAATTTACAGAGCCTCAAGATGATAGTAATTAACATCTTTGTAATGTTATAGTTTTATCCATTTCAGCCCATTATAAAACCACATACGCAAAAAACAAAAAACGTTTATGATATAAGAATATGGTATTGGTGGTCTGAATGAACTTTATTTTTATTTTTTAATCCTCACCAGAGGACATTTTTCCACTGATCTTTAGAGAGTGGAAGAGAGAGGAAAAAACAGAGAGAAACATTGGTGTGACAGAGACACATCAATGGGTTGCCTCCTGCACACACCCTGGCCAGGGAGGAGTCTGCAACCAAAGTATGTGCCCTCGACCAGAATCGAACCTGGGACCCTACAGTCCACAGGCTGACGCCCTATCAACTGAGCCAAAACGGCTGGAGCTGAAAGGACTTAACTTTAAAATGCATATGTAAAGGGAAAGTTACCAACAGCCAAACCATTCAACCATTCTTCCACAGTGTCATCTATCTTTGACTTTACACAAAAAAATACATCCTCCTGCCCTAGCTGGTTTGGCTCAGTGGATAGAGCATCGGCCTGTGGACTGAAGGGTCCCGGGTTCGATTCCAGTCAAGGGCACATGCCTGAGTTGCAGGCTCGATTCCCAGTAGGGGGCGTGCAGGAGGCGGCCGATGAATCATTCTCTCATCATTGACGTTTCTATCTCTCTCTCCCTCTCTGAAATCAATAAAAATATGTTAAAAAAAAGAGATAGCTACTCCTGCTTTCAAAACACACACACACACACACACACACCACATCCTCCCAAAATTTAAGGAGCCAATCATCACCTTTACATCTAGTAACAGTTTGGAGAAATCAAAATAGCATGATTATCACATCAGAGCTCTCTGGAAATAGTAGAAATAAAACCGAAGCTGAAGTCTACGACTTCCAGATGCGGGAGGGTAATTCTGACAAGTCACGAGTATGCAGAGCCTGAAATTATGGCGATTTTACAGCTTCGAGCCCAAGAGTGTGGAGCACGGAGCAGGTTGGAAGCTGCCGACCTGCAGCCGCCTGGAAGCTCCGCAGACGCAGCCTCTGAGCAGCCAGCGGGGTGCCCAGCGGACAGACCCTGGCAACATCCTGGGTATCAGCACAGGCCCTGAGGCTGAAGGCACTCACTGTGCTTCAATCCACGGCAGTGAGTCTGCCTGACGCTGTAGGGCAGGGGTCAGCACGCTATGGCAGGAGCCCCATTTGGCCTGCTGCTCGCTTTCGCATGGCCTGCACCCTAAAATGGCTCTTACATTGTCAAAGGTTGAAATGAAAGAATGCCCCCACTCCGTGACCTGTAGGAACTACATAATTCACTTTCCAAGTCGTGAGCAGAGGCTTCCTGGAGCACAGCCGTGCCCTTGCTTACATACTTTTTATGGCTGCTTTGCCACAAGAGCAGACCACGTGGCCTTCAACCCACTACTACTCTCTGGCCTTTACAGCAGGACTGCCAGGGAGGGAATGTCCATCTCCAGGAGGTGATCAGAGGGCGCCAGGCTGTGTTCATCCTGTGGTCTCCATGGGCTCTCTCTCCACTTCTGTGCACTGCCCGAGATTTACACTGTGCCTCGACGGAAGGGTTTCTTAAAAAACCCAAACACTTTCCAATTATGAGAATTTAAGGATATATGAAAGGGGTAACATTCCCATAATGTAAAATAGTAAATTTTTTAAAGCCACTGTCAGAACCAGGGGTGGATTTGGGACAAGGAGCCCAGACTATGCACGGTCAGACATGGAAACTGCAGAGAACCACCTGAGTAAGGGTTCAGCGATGATCCAGAAAACCAAAGCAGCCCAGGCCGGCAGACTGCAGCAGGGTCTGACTCAAGTCGCAGACACACCCACACAGGCCGGGGTCTAAAGCCAGGCCCCAGGCTCCAGGAGGATAGAGACGGAGGGGAGACACGATTGGCATTTGAAATGGAATCGTATTTTACAAGAGCGAAGAGGAATGAGCTGGCCACCGGGCAGAAGGTCCTCACAGCAGCCCAGGCTGCTCTGCTTCCCGGCACTGCCCCACCGAGATAACGATGCTGCTCACAACGGCTTCCCTTTAGCTAATGCCACCAATGGAGACAGCAGGTTCTGAAAGGTCCGGCATAGAAATCCTACAGCTGCCTCGCCTCACAGGATGAAGACATGAGGAGAGAACATGTCCAGATGCAGATGCAAGAAGGAAAGAAGGTCGGAGCCGGGAGGGGGAGTCCTGGGGGAGCGAAGGGGGAGCTGGCTTCACTCTAACATCAACACGGAGGCAGAGTAACAGCCGGGAAACCAGTCAGACACACGTGCACACGTGCTTCTCTGACAGCTTAGTGCCCACCCAGAGCGAGGACGGGCCGCACCTCAAAAGCTGGTCCCAAAATGACCTCCCATCCCACAAGCAGCAGCCAGCACGGTGGGTGCCCTCTGTACTAGGAAAGATAAACTGAATGCAGCTGCGAGGGGCAGAGTCATTCAACCCATTCGGTTGTTAGGAAGCTGCGGTTCCTGTTTACTCCCACAGGAAAGGACAACAGAGTGACTTACACACACGAAGGCAGACCTCCTCGCACATGGGAAGCAGAACAGTGAGCATCACACTTTGGAAATGCCAGCCCAGGTGCTGTGTGCTCCTCCCCAGGCCTCAGACGGGCTATCGGCTCCTTGCACAAACACTAAATCACCTTGAAGTGACGTGAGGGCCACACGTGAGCCTCCTCAAGAAAATGTCAGACAGTCCGGTGTCCTCAATGAGTTATGGCTGCCCAGGGCCATGGATTGGGCCCAGGAAACCTCTCTGGTGTGTCATACAGGATACTTTATGTCACCATGGCCACGTGAGCCCAGTCACTCTTTCTGACAGCTCCTCTCTGACGGCAGCAGTCACATTACCCACAGTAACCGAGCAACTCAGACCAACGGCGATGGGCAGCCCTTTACCCAAGCCTCTCAAACCTCAGCCATTGAGCCAGAGTTCTTGGTTGTCAAGGAGTTTTCTGGGACCGGGACAGTGACAGAGGAGACATGGTTTGCTCAAGGGCCTGGCAAGCAGGGGCCACGTCTGCTCCTGGTCCTCGTGCCTGGCGTCCGCATGCTCTCACAACACAGGCTCTCCATGGACACTCAGGGATCACGCTACGAACAGCTGCGCGCAAGGAGCTACAACGTGCACTCAGAAAGGACAGGAGTCCCCCTGCTGCACCTGCAGAGGTGGGTGTGTGAGTGCCCTATCAGGTGAGAGATGGCAGGAGAGAGGCGCACACATAAAACAGCGCCCCAGGCTGTGGACGCTGTGGAGAGAGCGGCAAGCTTCCTTCTTCCGGGCAGAGCTCATCAGTGCTTTTCAGAAGCCCCAGAGGTGACACAGCCATAAACTCATTGATGACCCCAAGACTGTCTTTCCAGGTTAGAAATCATGTTCCCTCCACACCAAGCTCTGCCTCTTTGTGGGAATGAGTAGAGGAGGACGGGAAAAGAAGAAACATTGATTAAATACGCTTTCAATCCCGTTAACATCTACCTTTCATGAATATGCAAGGACCTTAGGGTTCTCCAGTTAGAAGTGACAGACACCTCATCATGAATCTGGTAAGCAGAGCCAGTTAGATGCATTTCAATTCTCCAACCTCTCCTCATGTTGCTAAAAGGAAGACGTGAGCCAGTGCAGACTCTGGGTCCATGAACCGCACGGAGCTTCCACTCGCTCCCATCAGTGACGGAAGCTCAGCACACAGACCCTGAGGAAACCGCCTTTGACTCTGAGGCAGCAAAACCTAAAACAACAATTTAAACACAAGAAGTTGTGATGAGCATGTGATGTTTTTACTCGCCCCTGCCAGCAGGAGGCATCGGAAGCCCCTACACTACAGCAATGCCTCTGTGGTCACTGGGCATTAGCTCCAGGAAGCCGTATGCTGGGCTCTGTCCATGCAGCAACGGCGAGGTCATCTGTTCCCTTAGACCAGCAGCAGCGCTGGCACCACCTGTGCCCGTGCTGTTAGACCACGGCCAAGGCCGGCACCGAGTTTAAGGATGATTAATCACAGCTAATGAGCCTTTTGTTTCTTTTCTGACATTTCCGAGCCCTTTCTGCTGTTTCAACCATCTGATGTCTGGCCACGCCATGACACCCATGCCGACTGCCTTCAATCTCTGCTAACTCTGGCCACAGACAGATCTGGATAATGAGCTCAGCCAAAACACCGCCTTCAGATCCCAAAGGCCTGGCAGCATTAAAACAAGTTTTGCCCACGGCTAGCCTATAGAGAATATTAAAACATGGAAAAATGCCAGCAAAATCACTATTTCCAAAAACCTAACGGCTGGCTCTCTTAGCATGTTGGTAGCACTACAGGAAACCCCATGTGGAAATGAACAGTTTATAAACTTGCATCGCTCCCAGCGCTTATTTCTTGGAGCCCCACTCATGTCCTCAGGAGATAAGCTGATTAATGTTACGTTCACAGTGTTAACAGCAGACCGGGGCACAAAACCTCACCAACAGGGTCACAGCCACAAACCAAACCAGCTGCTAGACGGACTCCACACCTGTCTTCTTCCTAAAAATATCAACGTTCCCCTGGTCTAAGCTGGATGCTGCTGGAACCCTTCAAACCAGGAACAGTTCTATGGGGATTACTCAGCTTTAATTCTTGTGGCAAAATGATTATACTTTCCCCCAACTTCCTCACTTCTGAACTGATTTTCCCCAGGCTTCATTCAGAAAAAGCATGTTAATTTACCCAGAACAGCTAAGATTTCTACATGGTCAGCAAATTACTGCAGATTAACTACATTAAACAACTATTAAGTGCTGATGGGTAAGGCACTATTCAAGGCGATGAACAGGACCAGCCGTGGGCAAACTATGGCCCGCGGGCCGAATCCGGCCCGTTTGAAATGAATAAAACTAAAAAAAAACCCCAAACCGTACCCTTTTATGTAATGATGTTTACTTTGAATTTATATTAGTTCACACAAACACTCCATCCATGCTATTGTTCCGGCCCTCCGGTCCAGTTTAAGAACCCATTGTGGCCCTCGAGTCAAAAAGTTTGCCCACCCCTGGGCTAGACACTACGAAAGGTTGAAGACGCTTAAAGAAATGTGTTGATGTCCATTAGAAATGTACAAGCAAGTGACACTATTGTGATGACAAACTGTGAAAGCACGGATTTTCATAAACTGGATCTACAGCAGACATGTGTGAAATCAACGTTACCTTATATCTCATCTTGGGACATGAGTGAATGTAGAAACCCATATAATAATAGCTGAGTTGAGATGCTTTTTCATGAAGTTGCCTAGTGAAAGCAATTTCTCTGTCAAAAGAAGAATAAAGAACAGTTATATCTAGTTCCAACAATGTATGTAAATTGATGACAAATATTTGGTAAAATTTGATACTAAGCTATCAAAAAAAAATCCAAGTATTGAAAGAACTATTTTAAAAACACTGTGAGATGATTTTTAATATAAAGACACCAAAAAAAACCTCTGAATTTTGAGTAAATGCATCTGAATTCAGGTTTCATACTTTCTTGGCCATAGATAGTGGTTAATCTGAAATTCAAACACCATAAAGTTGGAGACATCTATTTAGTACGGTTTCTTGCTGTTATTCATTAAGCAGATCAGGTAACCTCACGCTGGCACTGGGTTGGTATCACACTTGAAGTCCAACCTCCTTCCCATGACCCACAAGCCCTGTCCCTCTGCCCCTCCTCACCGCTGCCAGCTGCCTCGCTGCCCTCCTTGCCCATCACTGCCCATCGCCAGCCGACACCCTAGCCCGCCACACCTTCCTTCTCTTTCCTCCCCTCCTCAGGGTCCCTGGACTTCTACCCCAGACTGTACAGAGCCGGCTCCTTTCCTGCTTTCTGCTCCTCAACTGCACCTGCTCAGAGCCTCGCCCGACCACCCTGCGTCACAGCAGCCTCAAGCCCTCCGTGGTTTTATTTGTCGCAGCCCAGCAGAGGGCCTAGGATTATGTTCTTGGCTTTTGAACATGTAAATAGAACTCAAGTAAGCATCTACTAAACGAATGAATTACATTGCTAAAATACATCTTTAAAAAAAAAGCCATGCTCAAGATCGCCAATTCAAACATTTTTCAAATCTGCAGACTAGATTACATAAAAATCTATATTGATTATAGATTGAAACACAAAAATCTATATTAAATGATTGGTGAGAAAAACTACCTGAACAGGTTTCACTGAACTACATTAAAGTCGGTAGTAACAGAATTGGAACTTGTGACCTACTGGCTCCGATTTTGCTCTGAAATACTGATCTCCTAGTTCTCTCTCCTCCACAAGCTCAGCAGCTCCACCTCGAGGGCGCTAAGGGAAGGGCGGGAAGGGGTGCAGATGGGGCACCTCCCGGTGCTCTCCTGTGCAGGCTCCCTGCTTCCTCCTCAAAGCTCTCTAGAATTTTCCCAAAGTACATCAAACAATAAACACAACTCTCTCATTTTGCAGGGAATTAATTATTTACTATCTCAAATGCAGGATTTCTATGTCTCTTAGTTATTGAGACATGAATGGGACTTATTATATAGGAATAAATATTCTTAATATTCATCTGTGATGTCTAGACAAATCCACAGCTATGCACTGTAAAGTGATAGATACAAAAAAAATCGCAATAATTTCCAAGTGTTAACTGATTTCGATATGAAGAAAGAGTATCTTTTCTGAAATCAACAGAATACATGTCTCAGGTTATAAAATGCGATTGCTTCAAATGATCAGTTCCAATTTTAGTGAGATCACCAAGAGTCATAAATATTTTTTAGTTTATATAAAAATGCAATTAAATACATAAGAAAAGTAAAAGATGATTAGAGATCGGTTGTAAATATTGTATAATTGTGCATTTGCTATCACTAAGATAAGATGGGTTGAAAATACCAAGATGGAGAAATTCTTTATATCATGGGCCATTGAAACACACACAAAAATCAATTATGGACCAAATCAAAAAAATAAATCAAATGGTGATTAAAGAAAATATTAACTTTTACTTCCATAAATACAAAAAAAACCCCAGTACACAATAATTAAAATAACTGCAGAGTATATTTTACCATGATGTAAAAATGTGACCATCAGACAGAGGAACTGGGAGAGGAAAAAAATGACACAATGATATCGAAGGACAAAAAGAGACTCAAGCTCCCGAACAGAAGAGCTGTTCTCAATTCCCCTGCCCCGCCCCCTCGCCCCCCCCTCCCCCCCCCATACAGGCACCAGGAAGAATGAAAACAGAAACAAGCATTTTCGTGGAATAAGGCCCCGCTCTCTTCACCTCAGGATCATGCACCTGAGGTATGTGCGCTGTGCTGCACGTATTGGCAGCTGACATACAAGGGAAGTCATCGCCCGATATGGAGCCGACGTCAAGTCAAGCCGAGGCGAGGACTCCCGGGCCTAATCGATCTACTTTACATAACTGCATATTTCAATTCATTTGTGCCAGATTCACTTAACCTTTATGAAAACAATATATACAACACTGATGACAAGGAAAATAAATATCACATTTAAGGATCATTAAGTGGTTCTGACAGGGGAGCTTAAATAAATGCATAAACTAAACAACAAAAACATCCCACAAATACATTGACTTCTCATGCACTAGAGCAGATGGATGGAAACCTTCAAAAGCTTGGGAATTACCATCAGGCACTGGCCTCAGTTCTAAAAGGGGTGTTTCTAAATACCAATATATAAGAGATTACTGTAGCAACAAATTATATGTACTATCACAATAGGATTTCTACTGTTTATGATGAAACATCATCAAATGAGGAGTTACTGGAAGTTCTATATGACCCTAACACCGGTCTAAGGCAATCTTACCGTAGTGCAGAGTAGACACCCAAGGACAGAAACGAATAATCAGGATCATAGTACAAGTACACAGACGACACACAGTAGGGAAGGATGTCAATCACCCCCACAGCGATGATCTTGCCGTCCAGCCAGTACTGCTGGTGAAAGGAGCCGTAGCCACAATCGGGTCCATTAGGGGGATTCTCTGGCTGTGAAAACAGACACACACGAGCAGTTTGTCACAGATGTGCACATAGAAGGGTTAGCACACACACATGTATTTACTTGTCCGTGAGATAAGGCCTAAGACAAATGACACCCCCGTAGTAACAAGCACACCGAGCACCCAGATCTTGGTTTCTCCATTCTGCAATCAAAGGAACCAGAAAAAGAAAAAGCGAACCATTTCTCTGCGGAGGACTGACTGACTCCAGGACTGAGGAAGGAAATGGACAAAATGAGCCTAAAGTATCTGGTAGTGCCAAAAGCAAGGAAGGACTCAACACAAGAAAAACAAACCGCGATGAACGGAGAAACATCAAAGGGGCAGGGGAGAAGTGAAAGAGGTCCGAAGGCCCGAGCTGAAATACTGAAAGAAAGTAGTGTTGCCCAGCCAGTGTGGCTCAGTGGTTGAGCATTGACCCAGGAACCAAGAGGTCACCTGTTTGATTACCGGCCAGGGCACATGCCCAGGTGTGAAGGAGGCAGCTGATCGATGTTTCTCTCTCAGCGATGTTTCTCTCTCTCCATCCCTCTCCTTTCCCCTCTCTCTAAAAATCAGGAAGAACCGAAAGGCAGGGGAGCAGAACTCCCTCCAGCTGAAGTGTGGGCTGCACAGAGCCACTTCCTCCCACAGAGCAGCGCATGGTGGGAGGGGAAGTACCTGCACAGGGGACCACGGTCACCACAACAAACACGAGGACTCACTGAGGTGCCAGCAGTGTCCGTGGTTTCTAACTTCCACGGAGTAGTTCAAGTGCTGCTTGGGCAATAAACACATCTTCAAACTTTTAAGAGCTTCCACCGACTACAATGCATTATGTCAAACCCACATGTAGCTTTGCTCTAACGTGACTATTATTCCCTGGAAGCAGACACAGGTTCAAGAGGACAGGTGAACTGCCTGTTATGGCTACACCACCTCAACCAACACCAACAGCTGAAAGATGAAGCCTAACCCCCTGTTTCAGAAACTAGACCACGCCAACTCGCCACAAGGAAGACCCCAACCCCTGTGTGTCCTGGCATTTCCCAGGAACCGCCTTTCAGAGGGGAGCCCTGGGGCCCACAGGAATGCGCTCCCTGTTGTTGGAAATAATCGCACAGGAGAGCAAGCCTGCAGTGGCCGGGAGATGGAGAGGGGAGAGCTTGACTGTCAGAACCCTCCAGGTCAAACGCTGATGAGGCCGTAACCAGTTTGACTCAGTGGCTAGCGCTGGCCCGCAGACTGAAATGTCCCGGGTTTGATTCTGGTCCAGGGCACGCACCTGTACCTCGGTTGCAGGCTCACCCTAGTTTGGCACTTGCAGGAGGCAATCAATCCATGTGTCTCTCACATCGGTGCTTCTCTCTCTGTCTCTCCCCCTCCCATCCACTCTTTCTAAAAAATAAAAATAAAATTAAAAAATCAAAATATCCTCGGGTGAGGATAAACAAAACAAACAAAAAAAGCTAATTAGACAAATTTGTGTATCAGCTTGAAATATTTTTTAAGATTGCAATTTACCTTCTCATTTCCAATAACCATTATTTCTCTCATTCCCTGGACTTTGCTTTTAATAACCTGCTTCCATTCATTTCACTGGTTTGAATGAGCAGTTTGCCCTCCCACAGGTATTATTCCCATCTCTCAATGCATGTGAAAGCCAGGGACCTTCGCCACCTGCAAAGCACTTTATGTAGATACGGGGGCTGCCTTCCAATTCCTTAGGAAAAGGAAGCCACAGAACTACCTACTCTGACCCCCTCACATCACAGAGGAGGAAACCTGAAATCCACGAGGAGTCAATTAAGCAAGACAATCATGAAACCATGGAGTTACAAACTGATCCAAGACAATAATTTAACTTATTTTAAAAGTATGTTTCTACACTTTAAAAATAGGAATCATCCTACTACTCACGCTCAAAAGTAGTTGTAAGAAACAAATGACAATGTACCAACAAAAGCACCCTGCAAATTTGGGTCAGTTTCGCTTTTGGTTTAAGGGGTCTGAACGGCATATCCTAAAAGATTATGTCCATGAAGTTACATCAGTGGCTCATTCATTTAATAGCAAAGTTATTTAAACTAATAATTGCAGTTAGCTTTAATCTCCTCATACTTAAGTCAGTGATGTGATAGCAATTATTTAATAGTTTATCTTTCTCATGCCTGCAGTTTATACAGATTTGGATATGTGAAAGAATAAGCAAAGTTATTTCTCAAAAGTTCCTCATTTCAAGGATTGAGCTGACAACAGGAAAAGTAGAATAAAGCTCACCACCAGCTACACAAAAGGAAGCCCCCCTCACACCCGGGAGATGGCAGCGGCTGTGATTAATGAGCCATGCAGCACAATCCCAGGGCGCTGTGCGGGTGCCACCGATGTTAATAGGCCACTTCAGGCTTCTAGTCCAACTGCTCCCCAAATGAGTGTCTATTCTCTCTGATAAAGTGCACCTGTCTCCTGACCATCTGCCTCCATGTACCTGTTATGCTTAAAACACACACTTTAGAGACTCAAAGGGGGAGTCAGTTGCCAGGCACCAGAGGTGACACTGTAGGTTGGGGGGGAGGAGGGGCGTCAAAGACAGGAACAGGGAATGTCTTCAGGGGCTTTAGGATCAGAGCCTGTGTCCTCCTTCCTTCAGTGGCAGCCAGAAGCGCCTCCCCCAAACACAGCTGTTCACCACAAGCCGTGATTGGACAACTGGTGTCCTGAACTGTTTTAAACAAGTTTATGGAGGCCCCCAATGGTACTCTTCTTAAGCGCGATGAAAAGTACGCATTGTCTTACAATAACTTACTCCTTGTTTTGCCTTTTGTTAATGGTTTCATGAAATACTGTATCTACTAAACTTTGAATTCATTTTAAAAATAGAAACCCAAAGGTGTGCTAAACCACTATGGCATCAAAATCTACATTATTTATTTATTTTTAATTTTTTTTAAAATTGATTTCAGAAAGGAAGGGAGAGGGAGAGAAAGATAGAAACATCAATGATGAGAGAGAATCATTGATCGGCTGCCTCTTGCACGCCCCCTACTGGGGATCAAGCCTGTAACCCGGGCATATCCCCTTGACCGGAATCGAACCTGGGACCCTTCAGTCCACAGGTTGACGCCCTATCCACTGACCCAAACCGGCTAGGACTACATTATTTCTTAAGAAAAATAGAAACTAAACTTGAAAATTTGAAATAGTCTATAATAAGAAATTAAATAAATAAGTTTAATATTGAAACTGCAAATACCAACATTCAGGGTTAACCAGTTTTGTAAAAGTGATTTAAAAATCAAATGCAACAAATTCCTAATTTTCTGGCAATCGGTACACTAAAGAAACAAATTAAAACCGTAAAATAAAGAAGCTAATTACAGTACATTTATATGAGCAACTGTTATGTAATAAGTAAAAACTATTTTTACCAAGACTTTTTAGTAACATGAACATTTCTCCAAGTTAAGTAAGACTACAACACTGTAAAATGGAAAATATGATCCCCATCATATGAAAAATTACTGGGTGTCTTTCAATGCAGGTCTGGCCACACACCGCTACGTAAGTTAACTAACATTTAAGAAAATTGAAAATTCGGCTCCTAATGAGCTCAGTAGCTGTGTGACCACTAGCAACATCCAGGTTGGAGACAGTGCAGCTACAAACATTTCCACAGCCGGGCTTTGGTTTAGACCCGTGGTTCTCAACCTTCTGGCCCTTTAAATACAGTTCCTCATGTTGTGACCCAACCATACAATTATTTTTGTGGCTACTTCATCACTGTCATGTTGCTACTGTTATGAATTGTCATGTAAATATCTGATATGCAGGATGGTCTTAGGCGACCCCTGTGAAAGGGTCATTTCGACTGCCAAAGGGGTCGCGACCCACAGGTTGAGAACCACTGGTTTAGACCGTTTATATTTAATATAAAGTCAATAGTGGTGGATTCAAGCGGGCCATCTTGCCATTTGTTTTCTGTCTCACCTGTGCTCTGTCCGCCTTTCCTTCGTTTCCTGACCCCCTGAGAGACTGAAAATGTGCTCTCGTCGCTGCCGTCTTCACTACTGGATTGTGACTGTGTCTCCTTTATCTTTTTCTAAGGCTGCTCTAGGGCAGTGGCCCCCCCACACACACCCAGGACATTTGGCTCCAGCTCAGACCGAGGGTGCTCCTGGCATCCGTGTGGGTAAGAGACAGGAGTGCTGCTCAGGAGAGCACCCACAGCAAGGACGGAACCGACCCCGACAGTGCCGAGGTTGAGAAAGCTTGCTCTAGCGTTTACAGACTCGTCTCCAACTCATCACTGTCTTCCTTCCAATAACGTGACATCACTTCATGTGTCACGAGTGTCAGAGCAGTGTCCTCATCCACTCCGCCTGTCGTCACTGCCGCTCACACAAGCAGCTGCGATGCTGACCTTACCCCGCCTACCTCTCCAGGCTCAATGCGCATCGTAAGCACATGGGGACTATCTACCTCATAGACACTTTGTGAGAATTGAAACAAGGGAAGCAGGGAGCTTAGCACAGCACCCACACACCGTAGGTGCCAACTTCTTGGTAAGTCAAAGTAACTGCAACTGAAGACTTTAATTGATCTGAAATGAAGGACTGGAAGGACACCTCTGAAGACAGACCTAGTAGCCCGCAGTCACACACAGTTCAGTTCCTCACAGGCCCCTCCTGTGCTGTCCCCTCCAGAATGGGGCTGAGACTGCCCCCTACCGCACTGCTGGCCGGGCCTGACTCAGAGGAGAATTTCAAGAATCTCTCGGCCTCTGATATATAATCCCTTTACTTACCTACACCTAATTGAAGACATCTGTAGGTGGTGCCACACAAAATGTAATTCAGACTTAGCAATGTCAATAAAAACGTCTGTAAGGGAGAGGCCGATGTAAACCTAGCAGGGAGCGCACATCAGCAGCCGCAGAGCCACACAAAACGGGGACGAGAATGGAAATATGCTGCCTGACTTGACGAGGTGATAAAAGCTCTTTTCCCATAAAGCGTAATGAGCTCTATTAGTCCTCAGCTCACAGGAACGTGAAGGGTCAGCCCCACAGAGGGAAGCAACGACGCTCCACACATGGCTCCACTCAAGCGGCAGCGGATCCCGTTACTGATGGAGTTACTACCCAGACAATCTCATCAGTGCACGTGGCCGGTAACTGTGAGGACTTGCAACAAAGGGACATGGTTCATTCAGAGCAGCTTTCGTGGACAAAGTGAAATTTAGTCTCCTTCATTTCCACCTGCAAGTCTCATGTACTTCAGTCTCTACCAGATTGTTTTTCTTTTATTCGAAACTGGAGGCCCGGTGCATGAACAGTGGGGTCCCTCGGCCTGGCCTGCAGGAATCAGGCCGAAACAGGCTCTCTGACATCCCCCAAGGGGTCCCGGATTGCGAGAGGGCACAGGCCAGGCTGAGAGACCCCACCAGTGCATGATCAGGGTTGGAGAGGGACCACGGGAGGGCTCCAGGGCGTGTCTGGCACGTCTCGCCCAGTCCCCATCGGCCGGACCCCAGCAGCAAGCTAGCCTACTGCTCGGAGCGTCTGCCCCCTGATGGTCAGTGAGCATCATAGCGACTGGTCGAATGGTGGGACACTTAGCATACTAGCCTTTTCTCTCACAATTTTATCACTAGCTTCTCAGATTAGCCAAGGTGTTCCTTCTACAGCTAAACCATAAGCTTAGTGGCAAAATCAAACATTTAGAGACTCCCAACATTCTCCTGCCTTAGCTTTGCTTTGGCTCTCAGGTTCCGCGGGGCCAAGGAGCCGAGTCCTGAGCTCAATGCCTGGAGATTGGGGGTGGGGGGAGGGAGATAGCAGACAATAACTGTCATCAGGTAGCCCCTGGGAAATTCCAGTCTAAAACAGTATCAACAGAAAGCCCTCAACCACTTCCCAAATACTTTAAGGGAAAAAAGAGCACAGTGGCCACGTTACATTTTTATTTTTTTCCTCCCCATGTCCATAGGTCCAATCAGAAATAGGTCACTTTAGCTAAGGCAACGTACAACTCCAACTCATTACGTGGAAAAAGCAAATCACACAGAAAATGACAGAAACCATCCCTAAGCTTCAATCTTGATACTTCCCCTTCTGTTTTCACCGAAGATTAAAGCGTCCGCACATAAAGTCCCAGTGCTAGTCAGGTGCGAGGGCTCATTACAAAGCACGCGTTTGGTGCAGCTCTAGGTGTGCGGTGATGCCCCAAGTCCCACCTACACCTGAGAGAACCCTGAGACGAAGACGACAGACCTGAGGCTGAGGGGCTACAACCCAGCTGGGCAGTCAGAGTATCACCCACATTAAGATACAAACGTTACCTGCTGTGCTTTTAGCTGCCAAAATATGGGTAACACCTGCTACTCTCAGCCTCTGTCCCACCACCTCTGTCCTCCGTGCTCCTGCGCACACTACCGAGAATAAAGCCAGGAGGCAAGAAAAGCAGGCTCTTCTCACTGCCGTGAGCGGCTCGAGAAGCTGGGGCTGGCCAGGTGGCCAGGAATGAAGGCATGATCTTGAACCCACAAGGCTCTAAAGCCAAGCGTCTCGACACTCTCAGCCGCCTCCCTTTCTATTTTTCCCAGTCTCACGCCTCTCCTGCAAGTTATTCCGTATCCGCTGCAGCTACAATGACTCCTGGTCCTCTGAATATCTAAGTGTCTTCTTTCTCTCACATTTTATCACCAGCTTCTCAGTTCTAATCTGCAGAACCACCACGAGGACTAAACCAGGAAGTGAACGAGGCACCGAGAGGAGGGCGTTACAAGAACAGCTCAGTCAAGGTCAGTCCTCTGCTCTGCCCTAATCAACCCACAGATTTTCAAAAGCTCTTTCGAACCAAATAAAACGTCCCTGATGTCAGCCTCTGCCTGTGCTTCTCCAGCTCGTCAACACCTTGGCAGTTCAGAGAATATAAGGCTGGTGTTAAAATAGTTATGGGAGCAGGAGACACAATACTGTTCACTCCACTTATTAAAATAGAAAATGTACCAAAAAGAAGCAATGGCCTGTTTGGAAGGTGAATAGCTCTGTAAGTCGTCAAAACTCTTATCAAGAAAGTCTGCATTCATCTCGTTTCTGTTACTGAAGAACGAATGTGTCACAACAAAATGATCCAGTGAGTGATCGTTACCAAGTGCGTGGCCCACACAAGACGTCCACCGGCGATGCTAGTGCTGAGGTCGGGGTGCACTTACCTCCAAAGGTGAGGTGCAAAGGAATCCTGTGAACTGCAGTCACATTCGAATAGAATCAGGTTCATCCAGTTAAGGAGCACAAAAGAGAACAGAAAAAGAAACTTATTACACGTGTTTTCCGCAAGAGCACGTCAAGTAACCCCAAAGTCTACATGTAACATCAATGCTCTCGTACACAGCACAGCCATCCAGAGCACAGAGAAGGGCAATCTGGCCCACAGGGGACATCTGACTACTTGAATTAGATTAAGTCAACTTTTTTTTTTAAAGAATCTGTATAAAAACAAGTAAGTCCTAAAATATCCTTTGAAGTTTCATTTCACAACCCTTGTATAAGAAAGCGCCCGCTCTAAGGGAAGAGGTCAGCATCTGCCTGACCATAAATGCCACAAAGTCAAGTAAACGCCAAGCAAAGAACAAGGTGTAAATCAAGAGGAACCGAGGAGAGAGAGAGAGAAAGTCAAGAGCAAAAGAGGTTGGATTTGATTGAATCCCAGAAGCTCCGGGTTTAGGAGAAGCAAAAAGAAGCAATCCTACGTATTAAAACAGTCCCACTTACATGAAATATTCATAATAGGAAATCTCTAGAGACAGAAAGGGGAGGAGGGTTGCCAAGGGCTGGGCTGGGGGGAGGATGGGGAGTGTCTGCTAATGGGTAATGAGAATGTTTTAAAATTAGATGATGGTGGCCCTGGCCGGTTTGGCTCAGTGGATAGAGCGTCGGCCTGCGGACTGGGGGGTCCTAGGTTCGATTCCAGCCAAGGGCACTTGCCCAGGTTGTGGGCTCGATCCCCAGTGTGGGCGTGCAGAAGGCAGCTGATGGTTGATTCTTTCTCATCATTGATGTTTCCATCTCTCTCTCTCTCTCTCTCTCTCTCTCTCTCTCTCCCTCTCTCTCTCTCTTTCCCTCTCCCTTCCTCTCTGAAATCAATAAAAAATTTAAAAAAAATTAGATGATGGTGGTAAAATCACTGATTGTACACCTTAGGGGTGAAATCTGTAGTATGTGAATGATATCTCAAGATATTAAATAAAAGCTCCCTCCCCGCCAGTTTTGCTCAGTGGATAGAGCATCGTCCTGCGGACTGAAAGGTCCCAGGTTCAATTCCGGTCAAGGGCACATGCCTGGGTTGTGGGCTTGATCTCCAGTAGGGGGCGTGCAGGAGGCAGCCGATCAATGATTCTTATCATTGATGTTTCTCTCTTTCCCTCTCCCTTCCTCTCTGAAATCAATAAATATATTTAAAAAAACAAACAACCCCCCATCCCCAAAACCAGCTAGATGAGCCCGAGTGAGAGGGAAGTCACTGCTCCCCTTGGCGACAGTTACCCTGTTCAGCTTCTCCTTCCCCAGCCACACGCATACCTTTCCTCTGCTCTTTCTCTGAGGTGCACAGAAGCTTACAGAATGCTGCCTCCCAGCATTTAAACAAAGACCCATACGTTTTGGGGGAGGCAGTCATGCACAAATGACAAAGCCAAGTGCAGGTTCGCTCTGAGCCCAGGACTTGACCTCACCTCATACATATGCATAATGGTGACTCATGTTTTCTTAGATGTACTTACAAAATCAACATTTCAAACCCTCTGAGTTACAATAATGATGATATACCCAAGTAGCATAAACTCTTGATCTTTCTAAATGCAAATTAGCTACGAGCACAGCGGGTCAGGCCTGCTCCGGAGCCCTGCTGGACTCTCCCTAGCCGGCACTCACAGGGAACACAAATGATTTTATTTTCTCTTAGAGATACACACAGAAATGTTGCACAATGAAATTACATGATGTCTGGGATTTTCTTAAAAATCACTGAGGGGTCAGGAGGGAAGTAATGGGGTAAGCGTGTAGACAAAACAAGACCGGCCATTGTATTATACTAGTGAGGACAGGAGATGAGTATTTGAGAATTCATTATACGAATCTCTCTACTGTGCGAATGTTTCAAGTTTCCATACTAAAGTTTAAAAAACTGTATCATGTGGTGAAGGCAGGGGGCGGGGGAGGGCTAGAAGGAGTCAATGGGGAATAAAAGGGGGCATCTGTAATACTTTCAACAATAAAGATAAAAGTAAATGTAAAATAAAATTAAAAAAAAACTGTACCAGACACTTCCTCCCCCAAATACTATAGTAAATGTTGCTGAAATATTATTAGTACACGCCAAAGCCACATAATTAGCTAGTATCCTATAGGCTCTCGATGCCAGGGAATACCAAAATACAGAGACTATAAGAATGTTTTCTTAAATTATATCAGTATGCAATTCGATTATATTAACTGTTAAGAGAACTTTCTGAAAGTGCAAGGTATAACAACATTTTAAATTCTCCTAACGCTGACATGAAACAAGTCACTGTACAGAAATTTAAAGTGCAAGCTTTCTTGTTGTGGGTCGCTTTTACAGTCGCCCAACAGGAGACAGGCTGACTGCACACTTATAGGTACCACTTACACACTTGGTCAGACCGGCTCCAAGCAAGACCACATTATGACAGGTTCAGGTGTTGCCAATAGCTGTTAATATTATTAATAGTATTTTACCCTTTTTAATATGAATGCAAACCTATGAAAAGAACTTTGAAAAAGTATTTTAAGATTTGTTAGCTAAAATGTGCAAAGGACAATGTCTTATTTATCTATATGTCCCCAAAACCTACCATACTGACTGAAGCATGCTAGGAATTAAATATTTACACAATTGGTTGAATAGAAGAATCACACTCATCCATAGCCGAGGGGAGAGAAATACGGGAGCCATTTTAACCCCTAGAGTCCCGGGGAGCGTGATCGCGCTCCTCCTGTCTTTTCTCAAAAGTGCCGGGAGCGCTACTGGCAATTTTTTTTTCCAACTAGTATTTTATAATACAATCAGCAAACAATGTATGTCAAAGATGAAAACAAATGTAGTACAGGTTTCCTTAAGTTTTTGAATATGTAACTTCCTTTACTTGCGGTTCATAATTTTTTCCCTAAACTGCTGTTAAATCAGCAAAAATGCCTTGGCAATTTTAGCACAGTTCCTAGGATATTGGTTGCCGCTCAAAGGGTTAAAAATAAAATTTTGAATGATTTCAAAAATGTCCCAGAAAAGCTTTTATATATGTGTATGTTTATATACACATATATACCTCTATCTTATATTTCTAGATCTACACAAACATATTCCTATTTTTACACATTCTTCAAGACAGAATTATGCTCTGGGTAAATAATCACGTATGTTAATACCAATATCCTGTACAACTACTAGCTGGGAGAAAATCGCCTGCTTTTTCATCATGCAAGCAGCTCCCTAAAATTACCTGGCGTATTAAATGAATTACCACAGCAAAGCCACAAACTCTCCTTGTTTGGACTAGCCATCAACGGGCAGCATTGTTCACTTGTCAAGTCCTCAGGAGGAGGCCGTGAAGCATGAGGCTCCTCAGGTTTAATGGGGAAAGCAGACCTAAATTACAGCCGCTCAAGACCAAAGGCGCTCGCGCCAAGATGATTCCTATCACGTGAGCTTTGCAATCACTCAACGGTGCTTACTCGTTGGAGGCAGATTTCTCAACACTCAGGAAATTAACGCAGCTTTTACTTATGGAAAAACAACTGTCAGGCGTTCCGGGCTTCCTTTGAATTTTCCTTTTCCTCACGTCCCACGTTTCAAGAACACAGTTTTCTTTCTGAGTAGTTTTCCGTTGGCTGCAGCTTCTCTCCAGCTGCTTCTTAGGAACAGTCAGCTCAGCTGTGGGTCCTCCCCACGAGTTCCTGGGCACCGCTCCGGGTACCGTCCCAGGCACTCTGCTGACTCCAGTAGAGTATTTTCACAAGTTGGTGTAATAGCACAAGGTACACTACAGGTTATGGGAATCTGATCTAGTGAGTTCTTCAAAAGCAAGAACCTCCATCACCAGAGTGCAAATCCACAAACATCAGTTCCCTTGTCTTCAGTTCCAAATAAAGCAGTTAAGAAATACACGTATAAATCTCCCCTGAATAATACCTGTTATAGGTTTTATGTGGTATAAAAGTAACTTAAAGACTTAAAATTACATGCTGATGAACCAAACAGAATGGTTTGAAATATTACCTCTTCCTTTGAAAGGACTAATTCTAATTTAATTAAAAATTTAAACCTATGTAATCTTTTAATTCAAACAAATATTTGAAATAAAACAGAAAAACAAACCACCAAAGAAAAACATAATTCTGACTGCAAATGCTGCCTGGTGGCCCTGACCTGCCGACTCCTAACGGTGGTCTTCTGCACCCTAGCAGCCAAGGCGCAGTCAATCGTCATTAGCCAAGCACCATCCCCTTCATTTAACCCTTACAACCAGCTCACGTTTGCCACGAGGGGCCTGACAGGAGGCAGCTGAGGGAACCGACTGGCTCAAGGCCACTCAGGCAGCAGTGGGAGCGGAGAGCTAAGGCAGGATGCCTGCAGAGTGCACACTGCCACGCTGGAGGCCTCAGCCCTCAGGTCATGTGCTCACCCAAAATGTACGAGGCTGCAGACATAACAAGCACGTTTGGTGTCGTCTTCATACCACTCAGTCTAAATGATTCGGCACTGGGCACACCAACTTTATGCAGTTGGTTAATCAAGAATTAACATTCAGCCCTGGCTGGCTTGGTTCAGTGGATAGAGCGTCAGCCTGCGGATTGAAGGGTCCCAGGTTCGATTCCCGCCAAGGGCACATGCCTGGGTTGCAGGCTCGATCCCCAGTAGGGGGCGTGCAGAGGCAGCCGATCAATGATTCTCTCTCATCACTGTTTCTCTCTCTCCCCTCTCCCTTCCTCTCTGAAATCAATTATATATATATATATATATATATATATATATATATATATATATACACATACACATATATACATATATATATATAATAGATTTATTATTTTAAAAAAAGAATTAACATTCATTTCATGCCACACATTCCACTTCATTCTCTCATTACTCAGCTTTTGAGAAACAACACAGGTATGTGCATATTAATATACTAGAGACCCGACACACAAATTCATGCGCATGTACAGTCCCTAGGCCTGGCCTGTGATCAGGGCCATCTTCTCCGGTTGCCCGCAGCGGGCCCCACCCCCGGCCGCCACCCACCCCAGGTTCCCCATTCACCATCGGGGAACACCAGGGAGCAGCTCCTACATTGAGTGTCTGCCCCCTTGTGGTCAGTGTGCGTCAAGCAACCAGTCATTCCACTGTTGGATTTGCATATTAGGCTTTGATTATATAGGATATGTTTATGAGAGGTCAATTATCAAGCTACTCTAGAATTTCAGACATTCAAACCAAAACCAAAACCCCCAAAGAAAGCACTAAAAGGTGATAAAGGTTGATGAAAAGCATCCCGATGCTTGTACCCCCTCACACAAGGATCCCTCCACTTCCGTTACCTGGTGCTCATTTCCAGGACAATTACAAGCACCAGCATGCTCCCTGTACCTGCCCTCCTCTCAACCCATCCCTGCCAACCACCATCTCGACTCACTCACTATGCCAACTGTTCATGACCATCTCTGATCACCTCCTGTCACCCCGGAAGTGTCCCACCAGAGCAGGGATCTCAGCCTGCTGACTCACGTGCTACCTACCAAATGCTTCTCCAGCAGTACCTGGCACACCCTAGGTGCTCAATAACTATTTTAACAAACACATTAAGAGACCACAAGGTAGAGAGGGAAAGCGCTAAAACTAGACAAACTAACACCGTGAGAACTGACATCAAAGAGAGAAAGGAAGAGGCTAAGAGAGTCAATTAGAGAAAAGGCAGTCGTCTGCGGGCACTTGCACAGGAAACACAAGGCACCATCAGCAGACAGTCCTGCCGGCACTGTGAGGAGGCAGAGGACTACCGCGCACTTGTGAAGGACTGTCCCTGCACATGATTTGAGAACATAAAATCTTGGCAATAAAGGTGTTTCAATTACCTGGAAGGTTTGCTCATGTTGAACATCTCACTCACTGGTGTCAGTTATTCTACAGACATTATTTAGGCCACTGTAACTTCGTCGAATGGTAAAATGTGGCCCAGTAGAAGGCAACTTAATTTGTAGGCATCCCTCTGCCATTGATCCCCCATCATCTTGGACAAATCGCCTAATTCTCCAAATAGAGGAAGTCAATCTACACAACCACTAATGTATGATGTTATGATTTTATGATCTGAGATGAGTTTCTGGAAATTACTGACCAAAATAAACTTTAATAAAAATGTTCCCAGTGCTACTTAACACAAACCCTTTTGCATCTCCCCCAAATTAACATTATGCTAAGAATACAACAGAGCCTTTAACTTATTTAAGTGATTCAAAAGCTTTGGTAAGTTAACTATTAGTAAATATCTCACACACCTTAAGACAGATTAGAATACGAAAGTACCCTGACTTAGAAGTTGCTCATAAAAAGTGGGTTTTTTAATTAAATTAAACCGATCATGGCCTAAGCCCTCTACTTTATTCAGCTAAGTTAGTCCTGGCCTAAAAAAATATACAAAAAATATTTCAAAATGCTCAGAGCTTGCCTTCATTCACATTCTGTTAATTGTATGAGTTAGATATTTATAAACTAGTGCATGCCTATGTACATGACTGGTTTGTCCGCATACCTGAAGGAAATGTCAGTCTGACACAGTGATAACTTTCTAAATGTAAGTTATTATTTTCATATACATAGAGTAAGACTACTGAGGGGAAATGAAACTGAAAGCGTCTGTAAGTTCCAAAAAAAATTTAAATCTTTCACAAGCAACGAATCATCTATAATCGTCATATTCAACGCCTCAATGCAAACTGCTTCTACCCAAGGGCAGAAGGAAAGCATTTATCCCACCTCTCAGGCTGTGAATACAGGGCTGTATCCCACACGGGTAGGGCTGATGGGGATCAAAGCGCAGACCTGTTCTGGAGCCAGGGCGCCACCTGCTGGCTGGAGCCATGCACAACCCAGTATCCCATTAGCTCCGGTGTTTCTCCAGGTTAGGGCGGACCCAGGCTGACTGGCCGGCCACATATGCCTCATGGAAGACAAGCCTCCCCTAAGCCAGTCCCCCTGAGGAGTGCAGGCCTCCTACATCTGCACCGCTCACAGGAAGTGCTCTGAACTCTGTAGCAAACAGTGTCCAGGAAGGCACAGGAGCCGGGAATAACCTCCATCACGGCAGGAACATCTGCAGCAGGGACACCTCCTTACACAGAGAGACCGCGAGGGCAGCTCACAGGCTTGACACTGCTGATCAGTGAGCCCCAGTGTAATATCGTCTCGGGAAGATCCTGCTCATGAAGCAGGGGTGTCCCTCCAAGAGAAAGGAGCCAGAGAGCAGCAGCACGAGGGGCTGCAAGCCATAGGAGCAGAGAGCTACTCAGCACCCCCAAGAATTGTTACCCACTGCCAACAGCAGTCCAAAGATATTAAATGGGAAATTCCAGAAATAAAACAATCCGTAGGTTTTAAACAGCACACCACTCTGAGCGGTGTGAGGAAATCGCGAGCCACGCCGTTCCACCCGCCCAGGACGTCAATCATCCGTGCCCAGCGTATCCAGGCGGTCCATTCTCCTCCCCTGGTTATCAGGCAAACATGGCTCCCATAACTTGATTATAGGACCAGCCGTGGGCAAACTACGGCCCGCGGGCCGGATCCGGCCCATTTGAAATGAATAAAACTATTGAAAAAAAGACCGTACCCTTTTATGTAATGATGTTTACTTTGAATTTATATTAGTTCACACAAACACTCCATCCATGCTTTTGTTCCGGCCCTCCGGTCCAGTTTAAGAGCCCATTGTGGCCCTCGAGTCAAAATGTTTGCCCACCCCTGTTATAGCACGCTGTTCAACTGCACCATTACTGTTAGCTATTGCTGGCCATCTCCTATGTGCCTAATCTATAGATTAAACTTTGCACAGGCATGTGCAGGAAGAAACATGGCACATGCAGGATTTGTTGCGCAAAGACTGGCGATAACGAGCACGCAGTGATATCTGCTGACTTGGCCTGAGGACAACAGATAAACACGCATCATTCAGGTTCCTGAGCAGAACACTGAGTAAGAACACATCCGTTTTTCTGAGGATTTAAAGGTTGACATGTAAAACGCATTTTCATAATATTCAGACATACACACTGAAAGTAGAGTAATACACACTCCACTTAGCAGATAAAAAAGTGGCATAAGAAAGTTCTATTGCTTCTTCACACACAAGCCCAGCACATAGGAAAACGTGTAACAAAGGGTACCTCAGTCTTCCCACACTCCTCGGGCGGATCCTGGTGTATGGCCATTTGATACTTGACATATAAAGAAAACGACTGGCTGAGGGACGACTTGAACTCTGGGTCCTCAAAGGAGACGGGTACTAACCTCACCTTCAGAGCAAGGAAGATACAAGCAAACGCTATTGAAACACCTCCACCCGATGACACGCTTCTGAAGGTGAGGCTAAGTAAGATCTCCGCAATTCCCCTTCCAAAGCTCAGCACTGGATTCTCCAGGAAGTGAATCGTCCTGGGAGGAGTGACGGGCACAGACCTGAAGCACTAGCTTCACATTAATAAGGGCCAAGACATTGATCTTCCTTTGTTTTGGGTTTCCTGACCCACCTACGTCATTTTCTGCACACCCTGGAGTCAATGTGGCTGCTAATGGCCATGGCCGCTCCCTTTGTCACCACGACATAGTAAATGCTTTAAGCTTTTTCCTCTTCCAGATTTTTCCTGGGTAATTTGATTTATAAAGTTACAAGCAATAAGACAGGACTTTTGTTCAAATACTCTATCTTACTTTACTTTTCTAACTCTCCTGAGTCTGGGCAGTATATTAACAGAGTAAGGCAGCTGTTATGAATGAACCCTTCTACACGTGACTTGAAAACGGGGAGAAAGCATATTAACCTGTTGTGCAAAGTATGCCTACCATAAAATGTAAAGGTTTTTTGCATTTTTCTCAAATATTTTTACTTAGACCTCTATTATTTTTTAGATAAATGCCTCTAAAGATAGTGATTTTAATTAAAGGTAATTCATTTTGTGTGTTCCTTTTCCCATTTTGAAATTACACATGACTGGCACTAGGCACAATTTGCACTTTCAGAATGTCCGTCAATCCAGTTCTCTCTTTGCAGATATGCTGCAAACGGAATATAAATAAAATGCACCACAAGTAAACCGATAGTTCATACAGGGATATCGAGTGGAAGGGAGAGTTCCGTATGCACGGAACACTTGGCCTGCTGACCTGGCTGACAGTTGGTTCATCAGGTGAGTGGTTGTGAATAACCATCTGGTACCGTTTATAGACCTGGTACGACTCCAGCATTGTGGCTTTGAACTGAGAACTTGGTGGAGATGATCTCACCACCCTCACCTTCAGAAGGAGTTAAAAACAATGTCCATTAATTCATTTGCTTATTCCATGGAATATGCATTAACAGTTACTCCCACCCAAAAAGAACCAAATGCTCCAGTACAAATATTAATGCATAAATATGTAATATTTTAACGTTAAAAATCTACCAGTTAGTAAATAAACTTAAAAAGTTATTCCTCCAACTTACAGGCTCGTTAAGGCAGAGGACCCTGTCTCAGTCTAAGACTAGCTGAAGTCTACGACCCAATTATGGAAGCTGCTCTCTTGTCAATGACAGGATCATTATGGCTGATTTAGAAAACAAGGTATAAATACCAAACGGATACTGAAAAATCTAGACTTAATCTGGAATGTAAATCAATTTGGGGAAAATAGCAGGAACACTCTAAAAGTGTTCCTATCATGCTAACCTGGCTTGGGGGAGTAACGAGAAGTTTATGACGCAGTACGACTCAGTACTGCTGCAGTACTCCCTCCTGCTGGCCTGCACAGGTGCTGCTGCTCGACTACGATCAGGACGACAGAATAGCGACAACAGTGATGCGCCTCGTGTGACCTGTTCGCCTTTACTATCTAAACCAAAACTGCCATAAGTGAAAGTTAAACAGGTGTTTTTTGCTTTTTTTCACTTAACTACTAAATTTCAATCACGGGATACAGAAAGCCAAAGACTTTACGCATCATAACATGCAAAAACCTGGAATTGCTTTGGTAACTTTAGTCAAACTGCCTATTTTTTTAATCTTAAGTTTCTCTCAAGTAGCAGCTGACTCAGTAAACACAATGCCCCTCCATCCACTTGAATTCCCAGTTTACACAACGCATCAATGGGTTAATATAACCTCAAATGAGAACATACAAGGGAATCCACACAAAAAACAAACAATAAAGCAAAACAGAACATCCTATGTTCTCCAAAGTACCTCTAACTTATGTGACGCATCCTCCGGTAAAGATTCAAAAATTAACTCTTCCAGCGATTTCGGCTGGTTGGGTTTGGTCTTTGGTTCCCGTGGAGCCTGGAAGCCCTCCGGCCCTCCTGCCGGGCTCTGCTGCATGAGCTTTAACCTCTTCCTCTCCTTCCGGATTTCCTTTGCTTTCCGACACGGAGGCTTGCTCAAATCTGCCCCTTTGCCTAAAAAGAATTTCAGAATATTAGACCAATCACAGTTGACTCTGGAAATGTTTTTTCAAGTCTCAAAGACTCTACAAAACAAGTCCAGAGAGACCCAGCTGTCAGGTGAGCTTCGGGGCAGGTGTCGGAGAGGGTACTGGTGTGGAGCCGAAAGTCAGTCTTCAAGAACTGCTGGAGAAGGTGAAGAGGCACAGAGCTTTCCAGCTCTTACTGTTGAAAATCTCTCTGTTTAAAAAGTATTTACTTCCTCTGCCTTTGTGAGCAGAGAGAACATAATCAAGTATCTTTTGCTCAGGACATGGCTGCCTCAGGCCCACACTTATGAGCACTGGGGACACAGACATGCTCAGTCTCAGGTAGAAAGATGTGCTGATCCCAGAGCACACTGGGGCAGGTTCTCAATGAAAAACACCTTTACCTGGTTGACAGTACGTCTCTCCCCACCTAACTGAGGAGTCGCATTAGTTAGCTCTTCAGCGGTTCTCAACCTGTGGGTCGCGAACAATGAAAATACATCCTGCATGCCAGATATTTACACTATGATTCATAACAGTAGCAAAATTTCAGTTATGAAGTAGCAACGAAAATAATTTTATGGTTGGGGGTCACCACAACATGAGGAACTGTGTTAAAGGGTCGCGGCATTAGGAAGGTTGAGAACCACTGCATCAGAATTTTAATCAAACCTCTTTAAAAGGTAAAAATTTTAACTATCTGGGACCCCGTAATTCGACGATATCACATATTGAAAATGACCCTCAACCTTATACCAAGCTAGACTTCTCCTGGCATCCATTTCCCATATCCTTGCTATGGGCCAGTGTAATAGTAACACCAGTTCAAGGGTAATCGTCATTATAGAAACAGTAGTACCAAAAATGGGAGATATCTGTAATACTATCAGTACAACAAAAATCATAAGTATCATCAATTATACGTCAGTGACTCTTTCAAATGAGGGGAGGGTACATTGAAGTTCATTATAATATTCAGTCTTCATGTGTCTGTTTGAAATTCTCTGAAACGGCTTTTTAATCTGATACACAAGTAATTTTTATAATAAGAAATTAAAAATAAAACTAACCCTATCACTCTAGTAAAAGTTGAAGGAAATTATCTAAACCATTCAAAGTATTTTAATGGCTTATTCTCATTTTTAGGATAAAATCTCAGACCAACATCAGTTTAAATGCCATGGAAGTCTTACATTAAAAAAAACACACACACAAAAAACACTTCAACAAAAACTTTTCTGTGCTTTTATATATGTAGCAAAGAAAAACTAAAATAGTACTAAAAATCCTTTGTTCTTAAGTATAAGAACAAATTCAAGAAATGAAGCATAAAAATCATCCAAACTATTTTTATAAAATTTTAAAAGAATTATATACACATACATGCACACAAGCACATTATATACCCATTTAATGCTTAATAAAATTTTTATACTTAATTCTTTTTATAAGTGAAAATACAGGGAAAAAAATCTTACCTTTTTAAAAGTGAAATTAAATATCAAAATCTCAAATTTTTTAAATTAAAATTTATTATGATTACCTAAAAAAACTAATGATAAACAAGAATTTTACAATGTCTATATACTGTGGACATAATACCAAAAATTACTTTGTCTCACTTAACATCAAAAATAAAAATGTTTAGCATATCTTTTCACTACAAAAGTTTGGTTCTCAAGCCTCGAGGGCCCTAAGGTAGTAAGAAGAAATGGAGCTCTTTTCAAATGTGTTTGGGGATAATAAGGCTAGTTTCAGGCTTACTAAACATTCGTTTTAAAAAGATGTGACTTGTCCATCTAAACCCAGGTAATAAGCTGTATGCTGTAGACTCAGGAGTAACTCGCATTTGCAGCTGGTGAGAGGACCCGGGTAACACCCCAGCACAAAGAGCACCTGACAAGACATCGATGACAACGGCACACTACCTGGCTTAGGAGCTGTGTGCACGTCCACTGCGTGGGACGGCTCCCCGGAGCCCAGCTCCTCGTTTTTGTCCTGTGACTGAATAAACTCGTTAGATTCCTCTTTCTTTGTGCTTTTCCCTTTCTTCTTCACTTCCCTCTCTAGGCTCTCTTGGAGGTTAAGGTCACACTGTAGATCCAATTTATTGATTAGCGCCATGTCCCCAGCAACGGCATCCTCCATGCTGGGCTCCATAGGCTCATCTACAAACAAGAAAACAGCCAAGTCCATCAGCCAGACACGGTCAAGGCACAGAAAGGGGAGCAATGTCCCTTTCCCCTCCGTAGCAGAAGCTCCTGTGTGTCCACAGCCACCCTCCCGCCCTCCCAGCAGCAGAGCGGCAGCCAGGACTAGGGCAGCCCAGCCAGGGAGCACACTGCCATCCCTCTGCAAGTTGGGACCAAGTTCCCACCAACAAAATATAACCAAACGGATATATCCAATGTTGCCTCCCTTGTTTTAAAGGAAATATGTGCCCTGAACTTCCATCCTTTCCCCTCCCCACTGGCAGGATCAGGAAAAACCAGAGCGAGTTTGGAAACACATGGAGGGCGGCCCGGAACGGCCAGCCTGACACAGCACCCGAACGCTGTGCGAGGCAGAAGCAGACTGCTATCCTCGTTTAGTCACTGCATTTTGGCGTCTCTATGTTGCAGCTTTTACCCTAATGAGTACATCACTCCTATGAACTAAGTTGCAGACATAAGTAATTCAGAAAATTATACAAGTCAAATAAAGAATCGAACATAAGAGCTACATAAAAAGACAGGCAACCAGGGAGGGGTAAATGGGAGATATCTGTAAAACTATCAACAATAAAATACATATTAAAAATAAAAAGGGCAGGCAACCATCAATTTACAAATGAACAGCATCCTCAAACCTTATCTAAATATTAATTTTTGAAACTCAGAACAGGATTCCCAGCCATTGGAAAGTTTGTACATTGACTAACCAACAAAATCTAACCTGCAAGATGATGAACGGACAATAAGCAGCAGAGCTAAGCCAACATCCTGAGGCTCCCAAAGCTCCAACTGCCCGACCTGAGCCCTGCCCGGCCAGCTCCAACCTGTCCTGAATCCTGGTCCATTATGGACAGTGCAGGAGGGCAGAGAACGGACCTGTCTTGCTGGCCACTGTCTCTCCAGTGCTTACAAAAGGGCCTGGGACATTGTAGGCACTCAAAGCAAACTTGGGGAAAATTAACAAGCTAAGACTGAGGTGGGAAGCTTCCTTCAGGAGCATGAAGAATGGGTGCATTCTCAATTCTTATATATGTTATTTAGGCACTGCCTATAAGAAAAGGGGTTTTTTGTTTGTTTTTTTAAGTAACAAAACTGAAAATGCAAAGTATCTGTAACCACAGTTAATTAAATGTTACTAATTATCTTTAAGAAATTCACACATTTAAAAAACAAAAAAAGAAATTCCCACATAATTCAAAATTGGTCAGACAAGTAAGAAACAGAATTTCAGGCAATATAACTTACTAAAGTCAGTCTCACTTCAACAGAAAATCCACGTCCGACTCAACGGTCACAGTGACTGCAATCGCATGCAAGTTGCATGTGAGCACCTGGTCTCCAGAGACAATACCCCTTCCCGTTTCCTTCAGGATATTACTGGGACCAAGTAAGAGAAGAGTTGTCAAAGCACCATGACAACTACGATCTCCATAAACTCCACAACATCGTATCTCAAAAATGACCCTCACTCTCACATCAAGCAAGACTTGCCCTGGCATCCATTTCCCATGCCCTGATGTGGGGCCAGGGTCAAGTAACAGCAGCTCGCGAGTAACTGTCGTCACAGGAACAGCGGTACCTGCTGTCGTAAGGACCTGTTCCCTGGCGGAAAATGAGAACCTTGGAAAGAGACATCATTTTAAAGTAAACAGTTTTTAGACCCCATCTCATCTTACCCTCACAATTTCCTTTGGAAATTTCCCCTTTAGCCAGAAATTTCAACATTTTTTTCAAAACCTTCTTGTGAGATTTTGATGGCTGAAACTGTAAAGATCGGCACCTAGGAAAGCAAAGTAAATATTTAAAAAATGAACTCAAACTCTGAAAAAATAAACCAGTTATGGACAATATCCAGTATATTGAGGCAAAGCTTATGCCTGGGATTTCTGGATAAAGTCAAGGCTTAACGTAGCCTCTAACCTCACCTCACATCTCACTAAAACTAAGGATTAGGAAAAAAAGACATAATACACTAGGAAACAGATGGGAGAAATGCTGGGAGCTGGGAAGCGGAAGTACAAGGGTAGCTGACTGAGCAGACCAAAGAAAGTCAACCCTGAACCAACTGTGAGCAAAGCCCAAAGGATGCCCTACTGTCGGTCTCTGCATCACCCACAATGCCTCAGGGCTAGTGATACCTGCGTCACACACCACAGGGGACATGCAAGAAGGTACATCTACAGCTCGGAAGAGCCCCTGGAAGGAGGTTCTGGAAGCCGCTGGATGTCAGGCGCCCTCCCCCGCCCTGCACAGAGGACCCCCTCACAGCCCAGTAGGAAACTGCAGTTTCAGTAAAGAGAGAAACAGTCTCTTCCACCAGGGCTACACGCACGCGGGGAGCACGGGACTGAGACCTCCTGGAGGTGAGGGCTTCTCTCCAAATGTGATCAGACCTGAAAGCACCGACATGGGGGATCCCAACAGAACAGCCCAGCCAGACCCCTACTCAAAGCCCACAGTAAGCAAGACCCGCACGTGCACGGATCCCCAAGGGGACCCTGGAAAGCTGGAACTGCCAGACCCTCAAGGAGGGCCTGCTACAAAGATCGGCACCAAAAACACTGCGCTTCCTGGCCAGAGAGAGAACAGCTTTTCATATTAGGATGTGGTGACGGGGGCAGAGGGTAAACCCAAAAGATTATGAAAAATTGAACATTCTGTAGGAAAATAAGACTTTTTCGTTTAAGTTTTCTAATACAGAAAAGTGGACTCTGAATGCATGTGGCGGTTCAGGTTTGAGCCCTCCTGCTGCTCCTCTTCCCCAAGAATCCGACCTAGCACTGCTGGAATGCAGGCACAGTGTTAAGTTATGTGCTAGAGCAGGGAAAGCCCTGAGCTAAAAACTGTAAAAATTTGATATCTAAAAGTAATTTGAGTATTTACCAATAGTTCACGATATCACTGCCAACACTGCCAAATGAAGAGGATATTTTTTCATATATTTATACTAGAGGCCTGGTACACAGATTTGTGCTTACCAGTGGGGTCAGCCCCCAGGGATCAGGCCAAAACCGTCAGCCCGACATACCCCAAGAGGTCCCGGATTGCGAGAAGGCACAGGCCAGGCCAAGGCCCCCCCCCCCCCCCCCCCCCCCCCCCGGCGCGCATGAATCTGTGCACTGGGCCTCTAGTATGCATATAAGATCTTTGGTTAATCCCTTCCCGCCCTTCCCTCCTCCCCTCTGAGATTCATCAATCTGTTCCATGTTTCCATGCCTGTGCACTGAGCATCTGCCCCAATGGTCAGTGCATGCCACAGGCACCAAATAGTTGCTTAGGCTTTTATATAGATAGATGTGAACCAATTAAGCACTACTAAAAGCTTCTGATCACCACATGAATATAGCAGCAGTATGTGGAAAAGCCCAACTCATTTGCTCTTCCTTATAAAGAATGTCTACTTAGCCCTAGCTGGTTTGGCTCAGTGGATAGAGCGTTGGCCTATGGACTGAAAGGTCCCAGGTTCGATTCTGCTCAAGGGCATGTACTTTGGTTGCGGGCACATCCCCAGTGGGGGGTGTGCAGGAAGCACCTGATTGATGTTTCTCTCTCATCGATGTTTCTAACTCTATCCCTCTCCCTTCCTCTCTGTAAAAAAATCAATAAAATATATATTTTTTAAAAAAAGAATGTCTACTTAGAATGAAAATTAACATTTAAAACAAGCAAGACTCTACTAAAAAACTATACACAATCTTCATATTATGGAGCCTCTTTCTATTAATCAAAATTCTTACCTTATAGTGTATTGAGGACAACATGTTTGATTCATCACAGGCTTGTACACATATCTCCCACTTCTAAAATTATAAAATAGTTTTGTTAATTTCTTACATATTTCTCATATATACCAAAGTAGATTCCTACAGAAACACAAACTTAATTGGGAAAATCTAATCAATAGCACAGAAACGCATTTAGTTTAGTTCCTCTTCCTAAGCGACATCTTGAGCGTGGGTGTGCTGAGGCCAGAGGCCAGCTACTCTGGCTAGACCTGACCAGGTCCTCCCAGACCACTCCCCTCAGGCACCTCCTCATCAGCACCTGCCACCCTGCCAGGCCTGAGCTACCACCCAGGTCCTCTGCCCTGGAGACGGTGGGACCAGGCCCGCTGCGGCCTGACAGCCACGCTGGGGGCTCCATGCGCAACAGCACAAAGTACCCACGTCCGCCTGTTCCTTTCCTGCTTCTAGAGCGCAGTTAACGGCAGAGCCACGACACTGTGGGCTGAAATTCAAATGTTGATGCCCTAACCCCCAGCACCCCAGAGTGTGTTTGCAGATAAGGCCTTTAAAGAGGTGATTAGGCTAAAAAGAAGCTGTTAAGATGAGCCATAATCCAATCTGATATGCGTCCTTATGAGAAAAGAAAATGGAAACACAAAGAGATGAGGCACCAGGGATGCCCACCCAGAGAAGGCCCGTGTGCGCACAGGGAGAAGGCAGCCGTGTGCAAGCCACAGAGAGGCCGCAGTAGACACCAGAGCTCTGGACAACTTGGTTTTGAACTTGGAGCCTCCAGCTCTGCGAGAACACACATTTCTGTTACGCTGCCCGTCTGTGGCATACTGTATGGCAGCCCAAACAAACATTCAGTTCAGAGCCAGGCACCGAGGGGTCATCTTAGACTCCTCCCTCTAATGAGCGCTATTTCCTGTCATCTTACTTCTAAAATGAACCTCCAGCCCTCGTCAGTTTGGCTTGGTGGATAGAGCAGGGGTCCTCAAACTACGGCCCGCGGGCCACGTGCAAATACAAATATCGTATTTGTCCCCGTTTTGTTTTTTTTACTTCAAAATAGGATATGCGCAGTGTGCATAGGAATTTGTTCATAGTTTTTTTTTAAACTATAGTCCGGCCCTCCAACGGTCTGAGGGACAGTGAACTGGCCCCCTGTTGAAAAAGTTTGAGGACCCCTGGGAAAGAGCACTGGCCTGCAGACTGAAGGGTCCTGGGTTCAATTCCAGTCAAGGGCATGTACCTTGGTTGCAGGCACACCCCCAGTAGGGGGCGTGCAGGAGGCAGCCAATCAATGATTCTCTCTCATCATTGATGTTTCTCTCTCCCTGTCCCTTCCTCTCTAAAATCAATAAAAATATATTTAAAAAATAAATAAATAAAAAATAAACCTTCAACCTGTCCTCCTGCCCCTGGCCACTGCTGATGCCTCACACCCCAGCACTGCATCGTCCTGGAGCCAGTCTTCTGCCTCTCGGGTCACCCCTCAGACACACGTCTCTGCTACGTAAACGATGATTTCCAAAACTCAAGTGCCGCCCCATTCCCGTGGGACACACAGCCGGCAGGTTCCCTTCTGCCTTTAAAAAGGTTCCTTATCATGGCACACAAGGTCCTTTGGCACCTGGCCTGTGTCTACTTTTGAACTCCGTTGTTATTAAGTTTAAGGGAAGTTGTGAAGTTTCATCTGCTGTGCTTAATCCCAGGTCTCTTGATTGGCACAGGGCACTTAACTGCTCATACTATTATGTAAGGAACTTTACCTAATAGTTACTTTTAAAGAATCCACATAAAAAATAACTTCCAAAGCAATCTTAGCCATCGAAGGCAATGCAATGTTTGGGCCTTAATGGAATCCTGATTCAAATAAACCAATTGTTAAAAACACACACATGTGAGATGAGCAGAAAATCTAACCAAAACTAGATAACAGGTAAAGAATTACTAATTTTGTAAGGTATAGCAAATGGTATTGTGGATATCTTGCAAAGGAAAAAGAACCCTTCCCTCTTAGAAACCACACTTGTTACAGGTGTACTGGCATGACACCTGAAATCGGCTTTAAATTACTTTGTGGGGGAGAAGTCCACTTGGGCTGCCACCACGAAGTGCTACAGTCTGAGTGGCTTCTAAACAACAGAAATGTATTCCTCCCGGTTCTGGGGGCTGGGACGTCCACGACCAGGCCTGGCAGGTCCGTGTCCCGTGAAGACAAGCCTCCTGGCTCCTGTCCTCCGGGAGCCTCGCGTGGGAGAAGGGCAGGGAACTCGCTCTCACAGGGCACCAACCCCACTCGCGAGGGCTCCGTCTAGGCCGACCACCTCCCAACACCAGGACAACGGGGTAGGACTGAAGCTGGAAAGTGTGGTCGGACACGGACATTCAGTCCATTGCAGGGACCAAAAGGCACTCATGAGCCCTGGCCAGTGTGGCTCAGTTGGTTGAGCATAGTCCCAGGCACCAAAAGGTTGCTGGTTCCATCCCCTGTTGGGGGTGTGGGAGGGAGGGCAACTGATTGGAGTTCTCTATCCCATTGATGTTTCTCTCAAATCAATAAAATTAAAAAAAAAAAACGTTAAACACACCATACTTAAAAAAAAAAAAAAAAAAAAGAATTGATGAAACAAGACTGCCAAAATGTTAACAACTGTTGAATCTTGGTGACAGATACATGAGCTTCATCATAATGTACCTTCTATGTATATATTTGAAGTTTTCCTAGTAAACATCATTAAAAAGAGAACAAAATCATTACATAAAGGGATAAAAAAAGTCTTAAACCTCTTCCCAACAGCAGAAAAACTTCCTAAAGAAAATGGTGTATTTTTTCCAGGGAGAAGCCTCGGGTGCTGCGCTCACCTTCGCCACCCGCGGTCGATGAGGTCCTGGTAGTCCTGCACCGTCATGGAGTGCGCCCACATGCCTGGGAGGCAAAGACAAGCAGCACGTCACCCGCAGCGCATGGACTGCTTTCCACATTCAAAGCAGTTTGGGTTCTTTTAACGTGAATACAGAAGCAAAGAAAGAAAACCTAGACATCACTGGAGGCACAAAAGTTTGCACATTTTATACTTGTTGGTTTGACATAATACAAATGGAAATTATGATATGTTCTCCTTAATTAAAAAACACACACGAGCCGAACCGGTTTGGCTCAGAGTGTCGGCCTGCGGACCGGAGGGTCCCGGGTTCGATTCCGGTGAGGGGCATGTGCCTGGGTTGTGGGCACATCCCCGGTGGGGGGCGTGCAGGAGGCAGCTGATCGATCTCTCTCATCGATGTTTCTAGCTCTCTATCCCTCTCCCTTCTTCTCTGTGAAAAATCAATAAAATATATATTTTAAAAAATAAAAATAAAAAACACACACGAGTGATTACATTTAATTCAGAATTAGTCAATACTCTCCATGGCGTCATACATTCAGCTCCTCACTGCAATCAGGTTACATCACACCTTTAAACAATAACATCCCAACAACCTAAGCTAGTCGCTGCGGAAAAATTAGACAGCAAACGCTTCCTGTGCATATGAATTCCCCCGATTTCCATATATGTTTACACTGAAACAGGACAAAAACATAACAATATTCCTTTTAAGTACAAAAACGAAAGCGCAGTATAAAATCCGGAGGTAAGGCCGACGCCGAGGAACGGGGAGGCGATCCCGGGCGGGCGGACGCTTTCCGATGTGCGGTGACCACAGGAAACCAAGCCCCGGGCGCCCGGAGGCGGGTGTGGAAGCGGCACGGGCTCCTGTTGCAACGGGAGGGTGCACCGGGGTGCGGACAGGGGGGCAGCCCCCGCCCCCCCAGACCCGCGCCCTGCGGCGAAGACCCTGAGAACCACATCCGGCCCCACAGGCGCAGTCCCCTCTCCAGGTTCCCCCCAGACTTCAGCCCGGGCACCCCGCCATCGTCTTCTCGGGGAAGCCGCTGGCGACTCACAAACCCGCTAAAAGGTCAGTGAGACCCGACTATCGCTCCCGGCCACACGCGGCGGCGACGGTGCTCAGGTCTGAGGGGGCCTGCGCCCTTGGCGAACGCCGGCACCGGTGCGCTCCCTGTCTCCTCCCCGAACCCGAACCCGGACCCGCACCCGCTGGGGCACTGCACCCGGGGAGTCCCCGTTCCCGCTCCCAGCGACGGCCCCGCCTCCTCAGTGAACCGGCAGCCGGGGCGCCGTCCCCGCCCGCCCCGAGCTTCCGCACCCGCCGGCGGCGGGGCCCGGCAGGAAACACCGCCGCTCGTGGACAAACGGAACGCCCCGGGGAAGCCGAGGGGCGGGCGGGCACGGGGCGCGGGTCCACATCGCACCCGGCGCTGACGCCGGGCCTCGCCAGCAGCGACGGCGCCGGGCGGCTGTTTCCCCGGAGACACCGGTCCCCGGCCCGGCACCGTCCCGCCGCGTCCGCGCCGTCTACGGGGAGGCTGGCCCGGCCCTCGGCGGCGAATGCACGCGCGGGTCAGCCCGCGCCCCCGACGCGCCACGGCGCCCGGGCACCCGCCCCGGGGCCCACGCTGGCCGCCGCGAGACCCCCAGGACGCCCGTCAGCGCGGCGGAGCGAGGGCGTGAACCTGGGAGCGGCGCTGCGACACCGGTGCGGCCTGTCTGCACCCTGACAGCCGCGGGGGCGGCCGGGGCCCCGCCGACGGTCGGCCGAGCCGAGGAGCCGCGCGCCGCCCGCCCGCCCGCTCACCGTGAGAGCGGCTTCCCGACTCGTTCTTGCAGTACCCGCAGCGGTAGAAGTCCTCGCCCTCGAAGTACTCCACCAGGCTGGGCGACAGGGCGGCACAGGAGGCCATGGTCGCGGCGCCTGCCTGACTCGCCGCCGCCCCACAATGCACCGCGCCGCCCGGACGCCTCAGGCCCGCCCCCCCTCGGCCCGCCGCCGCCCCACAATGCACCGCGCCGCTCGGACACCGCAGGCCCGCCCCCACCCCACAGTCCGCTGCCGCCCCACAATGCACCGCGCCTCCGGATGCCTCCTGCCCGGCGCCCCACTCAGGCCTCCGCCGCCCCACAATGCAACGCGCCGCCCGGACGCCTCAGGCCCGCCCCCCCCCCCCTCCGGTCAGGCCGCCGCCGCCCCACAATGCACCGAGCCGCCCCTAGGCGAAGGCGCTGACGTCGCCCGCGCCATCTTGGCCCCGGGCGGGCAGTCATCGGCTACTGCTGCCCCTTCCCGGACCGGGGCCGCCATCTTCGGTGAGGGTGAGGCGAGGACGGAGCGAGGGGAGACGGTCCGGGGAGAAGCGAGGGGGAGGGGACGCGGGAGTGGGAGCGGCGGTGCGCTCCCGGCGCGGGGCTGGCCGGGCGGGACGCGAGGCGGACACTCACCGCAGGACGCCTTGCCCGCCGCGGAGTCGCAGTAGCCGCAGTGGTAGCCGGCCTTGAGCCCCTTGTATTCCACCACCGAGGCCATGGCCGCCGCCGGCTAGGCGCGCCGGCCACGCCTCCTGGCGCCGGCGACTCAGCGCAGCGCGGGGCCCGCGGCGGGGCGGCGAGCGTGGCGGGAAGGCGAGCGCGGCAGCCGGTGCGTCCCTGGCCGCTGCCCGCGCCTCTTCCGGGGCCGTCCCTGCGGCCGGGACGCGCGGCGCGTCGGCGGGAAGGAAGCCGCGCACCAGCGCCTTCGCCATCGCGCTCCTCCGACGGCCGCCCGTGACGCGGAGACGGGTCCCGCGGGGCGGTGGGAAGGTGAGCGTCCCGATCGTCGCCGGCCGCCATGTGGCCACTCGAGCGCTTGCCAACCAGCGGGCGCGTGGGTGCCGGGGACTGGACCCGCCCACGGCCGGGAGGTGGCCCGACCACTGGCCGCTTCTAACGGGACCGGCCGAGCCCGCCGCTGCCGGGCCCCTGCGAGCCAGCGGCACCATAGCTTGAGAAGAAAGCAAGTCCAGCTTTTTCAATACGATTTTTGAGACGTTTCTTTAAAAGAATGTCCTTGAACAGTGAGCCCGCGGGCCTCCCGCCGCCAGCGCCGCCCGTTGCCCGGGCCCCTCTAAGCTCATCGCAGTGCGGCGCTGGGACAGGGACCACGGAGCTGGAGAAACGGGTGGACCTCAGGCCCATTTCAACGCCCGCCCCGCGCCCGCCGGGTGCGGAGGTCCAGGTCCTCGCCGAGGGCGGCTGTCAGGACACACGGAACAAAACGGGGTGCTGTGCGGGTGCAGCCAGTGTGCAGGCCCCGGCCCCTCGCTAGAGACCGTGGTCCTCAGACTCCATCCATCCTCTTCGCTTGGAACATGTGCTTTCCCACTCTTCCGGCTCGGCTCTCAGTGCACGAAGGGCTGGGACTGTAGCGCAGGATGCCGTGCCCAGTGCCGAGAGGCGGGCCAGGGCCGAGGCAGCCCAGTCCACTCACTGTCCTTCTGGGGTCCCACCCATCCCACCCCTAAGCCGGCCCCCCGGGCTCATCTCGAACGATGATAAATCCCAAGGCCTAGGCATGTTTTACTCCCTTAATCCTTACAGTTCACGGCGAAGAAAGCAGACAACTAGTTCAAACAGGAGGAAGAAAGGTGATTACAGTGAATTGAAGAGGAAAAGAGATCAACAAATACTACGTCTGGACTTAACGTAGCACAGCAGTTCCTAAATACCTTTATTTTGCCCTGACCGGTGTTGCTCAGTGGATAGAGCATCAGCCTGTGGACTCAAGGGTCCCGGGTTCGATTCCGGTGAAGGGCATGTACCTTGGTTGCGGGCACATCCCCAGGAGGGGGTGTGCAGGAGGCAGCTGATGGATGTTTATCTCTCTAACGCTCTCCCTTTGTAAAAAAAAAAAAAAAAAAAAAAGCCTCAGGCAGAAGCAGTGATGGAAGGAAGGGACCAAGGCGAGGCAGGTGCTTCCAGGGTGTTACAAAAAAAAAAAAAAAAAAAATTCAATAAAATATATTTTAAAAAATAATGTATTTTGCTGAAGATCAGACACAGTTTTTATCTTTGAGGCCCAAATGAGAAAATACAAACCTTCATTTAGTTTCCCCTTCTTGGGAAACTATGACACCTACCAATAAGGACATATTAGAATGTCCTTTAATTTTTAAATTGCCAGCAACAGACAGTTAACTTTGTTTTTAATTATTCCAATTATATCAAATTTTTAATCACTTTAAACATTATTAATAAAATGACTATAAAAAAATAAAATGACTATCAAACTAGATTTTTAAAAGGCCCAACTATATATTATCTACCCAAAACACCCATTTAAATTTATAAACAGATAAGATAACTTAGAAGAGAGCCGAGAAGACAGAACCTACGCGGAACCTGGAAAATAAAAAAAAATAAAAAAAAAATGCCCGGCCGTGCCGGCGGCCCCGGCGGATCTTTCCCGCACCCCGTTCCTCCTGACCCCTCCCCCCGTCCTTCCCCCGGAAAAAAAAAAAAAAAATTTATAAACAGATAAAAGTGAAGAGGCAAAGAAAGATAAATTAACACTAATCAAAACAAGGCCGGAGTAGCTACATTAATTTCAGACAATGTAAACCATCAGAGCAAGGAAAATTAGGGATAAAAAGGTACATTACATAATACAGGGATCAATTCTCCAAGAACACGTAACAGTCCTTAATGTGTACGTACCTTGCACAGAGTGGCAAAATATGTGAGGCAAAAAGTGAAAATTGCAAGGAGAAATCGATGAATTCACTGTTATAGAAACATCACCACTTCCTGTCAGTAATTCACAGATCCATCAGGCATTAACTCAATAAGGACATAATTGAACTCAATACCATCAATCAACTGGATCTGACATCCTTAGAATAGTTCATTGAACAGCAGAATATACATTCTCAAGCTCACATGAAACATTGGCCAAAACAGACCATATTCTGGGTCATAAACACCTTAACAAAAGAATAGAAATAATATAAAGTATGCTCTTAGATCATAGTGAAATAAAACTACTAACAAAGGTAGCCGAAGAATACCAAAATGCTTGAGATTAAACACACTTCTAAATAACATTTGAGTCAAAGAAGTTTCAAGAGAAATTGAGAACTATTTTGAACTAAATGAACATGAAAATACAACTTGCCAAAACATGGAATGCAGCAAGAGCAGTGCTTAGAGGGAAATTTATAGTACTGAATGCATATAATTAAAATACGATCTCAAATCAATCTAAGCCCCTAGGAAACTATAAAAAGAAGAGCAAATTAAATCCATAATAAGCAAAAAACAAAAAGCAAAAATAAATGAAGTTGAATACAGGAAATCAATAAAGAAAACCAAAAGCCAATTCTTTGAAAAGACCAATAAAATTGATAAAACTCTAGTACGGCTAATTAAGAAAAAACTAGAGAAGAAATTATCAATGTCATAAATGAATGAAGGACCATCACTACTGATTCTATAGACCACCCGTGGGCAAACTACAGCCCGCGGGCCGAATCCGGCCCGTTTGAAATGAATAAAACTAAAAAAAAAACCCCAAACCGTACCCTTTTATGTAATGATGTTTACTTTGAATTTATATTAGTTCACACAAACTCTCCATCCATGCTTTTGTTCCAGCCCTCCGGTCCAGTTTAAGAACCCATTGTGGCCCTCGAGTCAAAAAGTTTGCCCACCCCTGCTATAGACATTAAAAGGATAATAAAGGAATAGTACTACAAACAACTCTATGCCCATACGTATGATAACCTAGAAGAAATGGATCAATTATTTGAAAGACATAATCTACAGAAGTAGAAACCCCACATCTACAGAAGTAGATCATTTGAATAGACCTATATCTAAAGAAATGGAATCAATAATTAATAATCTATGAAAACAGCACCAGGCCAGATGAATTCACTGATGAATTCTATCAAACATTTAAGACATTCTACCAACTCTATAGTGTTTTCCAGAAAATAGCAGAAAAAGGAATTTTCTAATTCTATGAGGCCAGCATTACCCTAATTCAAAAACCAAAGACAGCCCTGACTGGTTTGGCTCAGTGGATAGAGCATTGGCCTGCGGACTGAAGGGTCCTGGGTTCGATTCCGGTCAAGGGCATGTACCTTGGTTGTGGGCACATCCCCAGTGGTGGTGTGCAAGGGGAAGCTGATCGATGTTTCTCATCGATGTTTCTAACTATTCTTCTCCCTTCCTCTCTGTAAAAACTCAATAAAATATATTTTTTTTAAAAAAACAAAAAACAAAGACATTACAAGAAAGGAAAACTAGACCAATATCTCAAGTGAACATAGATGCAAAGATCTTCAATAAAATATTAGTAAATGGAATCAAACACTGTATAAAAGAATTATATACCACCACCAAGTAGAACTTATTTCAGTTAAGCAAAGCTGGTTTAACCTTACAAAAGCAATTAACCCTTTGCGGTCATTTGTCTACTCTCAGCCACCAAAGCTTTGTACCGTTCCAGTCGTATGTCTGTTCTCAGCCACCACAGCAAGGAACCATACGAATCTTAACTCTATTCATTCATGTATCAGTTCATAATTTCTCTGAAAGCTCTTAAGTGTCTAAGCAACCTTGTCACGAACCAAAACATTGCCCCGACAAATCGGAGATACCGAAACTCAATATAAACAAATGCAGTCGTTCCACACTCGCCATGCAAAACACAGTGGCGAGTCAGTCACCTTTTGAGAGTGAAGAAATCGACAAGCTTCGGAGATACTTCACAGAATTTCAAATAAAGCTTTACAAATTACATTTAACTGTAATTAGACATTCTCGCTTGTTAAGATATTTCAAAATAGCAGAAACTGGTTTGGCTCAGTGGATAGAGCGTTGGCCTGTGGACTGAAGGGTCCCAGGTTCGATTCCGGTCAAGGGCACGTACCTGGGTTGCGGGCACATCCCCAGTGGGAGGTGTGCAGGAGGCAGCTGATCGATGTTACTCTCTCATTGATGTTTCTAACTATCTCTCTCACTTCTTCTCTGTAAAAAAATCAATAAAATATATTTTAAAAAAAGATATTTCAAAATAATACTCCAAAATGGCAAAAAGAAAGTTACTGAAAGAAGTGGACTGCGAAGCTGAAAGTAACGATGAAGAGTTTTATTTTGGCACCTTGAATACTGACTCTGACATAGAAAGTGATAACGTTTGTAGCGATTCTACTAGTAGTGACGTAGTTCCAAAAAAGAATTAATAAATCTTGTTTATCCTTCATAATCTTGCATGTTATGTATCACTACTCTTTCATGGAAATTAATTCCGACCAGTACGACACCCATGTCCAAATTTAATACGACCGCAAAGGGTTAATGTAAATAAAAAAAGGAATAAAAGGTATACATATTGGGAAGGAAAAAAATAAAATTGTCATTCACAAATGACATGATTGGCCAAAAGAAAAATCCCAAAGAATCAATAAAAATATCTTGGAACTAATCACCAATTATAGCATTAGCACCAGAAAAAAAAGACAAAAGAAATAATTAGGTATAAATCTAACAAAATATGTACAAAATCTATATGAGGAAAACTACAAATCTCAGATGAAAGAAATCAAAGGTGTAAATAAATGAAGAGATAATCCTTGTTCATTTATAAGAAGATGAATATTGTTAAGATATTACTTCTTCCCAACTTGATTTTTCGAGTCAATGAATCCTAATCAAAATCTGAGCAAGTTATTTGTGGAGCTCAACAAAAGGATCCTAAAGTTTATCTGGAAAGGCAAAATACTCAGAATAAAACAGTGTTAAAGGAGAAAAAGTCAGAGGACTGACACTACCAGACTTTTAAAACTTACTATAAAACTAGAGTAATTGAACAGTGGAGAGAGAACAGACCTAGATCAAGGGAACAGAGTCCAAAGCCAGAAGTAGATCCATACACAGTCAACTGATCTTGGGCAAAGGAGCAAAGGGAACTCACTGGAGAAAGGATGGTCTTTCAGCAAATGGTGCTGTAACAACTGGGAGCCACATGCAAAATAAGTCTAGGCACAGACCTTACACCTTTCACAAAAATTAAAATGGATCCTAAGCAAAAAAAATTAAAACCAACTACAATTATCAACACTAACAACCCAATTAAAAGTGGGCAAAAGATCTGATGATTATAATAAGGGACTCTTGTCATAAATTTGTCAAAATTCATGGGATGTACAACATGAGTGAATCTTAAACTACAGACTTTGGTTAATAATAATGTATTAATATTGGTTCAAGAACCATCCTCATCTTCCCCATGCAGAACTTCTCATAACTATTTAAACATATTTCATGATGTTTGACAAAGGATTAAAATTAGGTATATGATAAAATACTGTTGGCACAGACTAGTTCTTTTTATATTTATCATAGAAAAACTCAGGCCATCTTTTGCTCATGTTAGGGCAAAGTCTAGTCTTGCTCAATTTGTTTCAACCTGATTTGCTTATCAAAAATATTCTTTATCTCCCTGGCTTATAAGCATTTTTTATCCTCCCAGTTTCTCTTCTCACGAAAGAGAAACAATGTACAACATAGTATTTAAATGACAAGCACTTTTAAGTCCAAGTGATTCTCTTTATATAAGTATTATTTTCATTAAGCTGATTCCTTAAAGAGAGGCTCGAATTAAGAAATTCGTACCTTCCCCTAGCCGGTTTGACTCAGTGGATAGAGCGTCAGCCTGTGGACTGAAGGGTCCCAGGTTCAATTCCAGCCAAGGGCACATGCCCGGGTTGCAGGCTCGATCCCCCCCAGTAGGGGGCATGCAGGAGGCAGCCAATCAGTGATTCTCATCATTGATGTTTCTATCTCCCTACCTTTCTCCCTTCACCTCTGAAATAAAAAAAAATTTCAAGTTACAGTTAAAAAAAAAAAAAGAAAAAAAGAAATGCATATCTTGCCTTAACTGGTTTGGCTCAGTAGATAGAGCATCGGCCTGCGGACTGAAGAGTCCCGGGTTCGATTCCAGTCAAGAGCACATGCCCAGGTTGCGGGCTCGATGCCCAGGTTGGAGGTGTGCAGGAGGCAACCAATCAATGATTCTCTCTCATCATTGATGTTTCTATCTCTCTCTCCCTCTCTGAAATTAATAAAAATCTATGTATATAAAAGGCTAATATGCAAAGTGTCCCCACAGGAGTTCAACTGGGAGATAGGGAGTTCAATCGCTTGCTATGATGTGCACTAACCACCAGGGGGAGGCATGGAATGAAGGAAAGCCCCGGCTCCAGCTGGCAGCTAGAAGGCCCCAATAGGCCCTGATCACCAGCCAAGCCTACCTAGGAACCCTCTAGTATATGTATATTAAAAAATACATATTTTTATCAAACAAGAGACTTTAGTCTGTTTTCACAGGAGCCTTTTAGCACTTCACACAGTGACTGGCTCATAGTCAGTGAGCACAGGGAGGCATACCTCAGACATACTGTGGTTAGGTTCCAGACTATCATCATAAAACAAGTCATAGTCTTTTGCTGGTGGAGGGTCATCCTCTCAATTTGTACAAAAACACAACATTTGTGAAGTGCAATAGCATGAGGTATGCCTGTCCTGTACGAGGAACTTGTTATGCAGTATGATGCTGTCACTATTATTACATGAATTCGACATCACAGTGGCATGACTTAAAGTATCGTTTTGGGTTTAGGAAACAGGTGATTAAAATGCAAGTTGAAATTTTAATTCAGTGCTTTCTATGAACCAGACAGAAACCACTGTCATGACTTGATGTTTGAAATTCTTTCATTTAAGCATAAAATATCCATATTTACTTTTATAACTTTTCTTTCTTAAAAAATTTTTTTTTAAATTTTTTAGAAATAGATGGGGGAGAAGGAAAGAGAATGATGTAAAGTCAGTCCCAAATCAATTCCCAAATACAACGCATGCTAGAGCATGTTTCCTGAGACCCTTCTCCAAATCCTAGCGTAACTTCTCTTTCTGACCTTCTAGATTGGCCTGGGCCAGAATACTCCAGACCCTCAAATTGCAGTATGCTCCCAGTCCCCAAGAGAAAAGAAGATTAAGGTGAGGAAATACATTTACCATGGGTTTTGGAGCCACTAACACAATGATAGTTTATCACAAGGTGAAAAGGGCCTGGTGCTCTGCCTGGCGTGTGGGTTCACTGAGCCCCTCTGCTGGCTGGACAGCCCGGCCACCGTCCATGGCCTATGCACTCCCTGGGCTGGCAAGGAGGGACCGTGACATAAAGCAGGTGGCTACCACAAACGATGCTAAGTGCCATGGGGGGGGGGGGGGGGGGCTGTATCTAACTGAGTGCGCCGAAGGCCTGAGGAAGTCGCAGGTAAGCTGAGACCTAGAGGCGACACGTGTGCCACAGTCAGGGCTGCCACTTCGGGTGTGACTCTGAAGGGAGGAAGGGGAAAGGACTCAGATGGGGAAGAGCATGGCTCTTGGGGAACAGGAAGTCCATGTGGCTGCGGCAGGGGAGCGAGCAGTCGACTGAGAGGCGATCAGGACCAGGTTAGGGCGCCACTGAGACTGTCGAGGCAGAAAAGCGACGGACTCGGATCTGTAGAATGCACAGGCCACTGCCACTGTGACGCGGCTGGGGCAGAGGGGGACAACGGAGGATTCGGAGAAGCCAGTGAGGCTACTACCCCAGTGTGGGGTGTTTTGAGGTTAGAAGTGACAGGACTGAGAAGGGCAGACTGAAGACAACACTCTGTAAGGAGAGTCACGTATAGAGTATCTGGGCCTGGGGCTGAGGCAGGCACAGGCAGCCTTGTCCATTCCTCTTTCCACCGAGCCTGACCCATGTGAGGTCACCTGGTTCATGCTGAGACTGTCGCTGTCCAAGCATCCCTAACTGTGACGGCTCTATCTTACCTGACAATTTCTCCACTCTACTTTCCTGCGTTACCATTGAAAGACAGAACCAGCAACGCAAGTGGAGGGGATGGCCATGCAGCAGGAAGAGAATGAGGGTTGGTCAGTCACTTGGGGACACTCAGCGAATCGCTGGGATAGTGTACAGACCCATGCTGGCCTCCGTCACATGCCTTGTCCACAGCCTGGAGGAGCATGGTCACCTCCAGAGAAGGAAGCGGAGAGGTCAGGGTGACGGGACAGAGGTGGGAGCACCGGATCTGTCCAGGCACAGTCACCCATGACGTAGATGCGAGCAGTCTCGAAGAAGAGGTGGGGACAAAAGCCCAGCCGAAGAGGATTGAGAGGAAAATAGGCAGGAAAGTAGAGGGGGTCGTAGGTAAGTGCTTCAGGTTACGCTGTGGAGGGGAGCAAAGAAGGCAGTGGAGGCTGGAGAGGAGGTGCAGGAAAGAAGGTTTCTCTTCTGTTCAAAGGCGACGCAGGCTGACGCATATCTTCATGCCGATGGGGTGCCCAGTAGTGGGACGTTTTCCTGAAGCAGGAAAGGGAATTTGAGCATTTGCAAATGGAAGTTCTTGAGGCTCAGTGAGCACAGGTGGAAGACTGGCTTTGATCTAGGGAGGGGCAGTGTGTCCATTGGAAAGGCAGGAAGACGGAGTCGGGGAGGCACTTGGTGGTGGCTGTGGCCGGGAGAGGGGTGCTCCTGAGTGACTGCTTCTGTTTCCTCGAGGAAGTCTACGGCCAAGGCTTCACCGAGGAGGGATCCTGCAGAGGGCAGTGAGAGGACGGGGCGCCCAGTGAAGAGGCTCTAAGTGAGCATGGGGTGGGCGTGCCAAGCAGGGCTGGCTGCCACCTGAGATCCGTGCCGGGACCATGACACAGAGCAGCCGACTTAGACAGTTTTATACGTCCCTCTGACAAGCGGCTGGGTGACGTCCATCCTACAGAAGTGAGGAAACAGTCCACGCGTCTCAGCAGGAGAATAAAACACTCCGTAAACGTACACTGTCTTTTGACTTGTGGTTTGCCAAGCACAGGAGCCCTGCTGTCAGCGACATCAAGAAATGCTGGAAGATGCTTGGGAATACTTTATGCTTCCAAAAAGGGACTTTGGCAAAAAGGAAAAGGGAAAGAGAATACACAGTGAAAAGACAGGTGATGATCAAAGATGGGACTATCTAGTGTCTGAGAAGGAGCTGGACCAGATAAAGAAACACATCCACCGAGCAGAGCGAGCTAGAGGCCTCCGAGACCACAGGTATCGGCTGCCTCAGAAAAGTCCATCTGAGATACTTTCCCCCAAAACATTCACCCTGGAGCATGAAAAGACGGAAAACATCCAGAGAAGACCCAGAGCTAAAACCAAACAGCACCAGCTGGCGTGGTTGCAGGAGCAGATGCAGAGACACCGAGAGCGCATGATCCGAGGGCGAGAACTCGCAGAGCAGAGAAAGCACAAACGAGATGCTCAGAAACTCGCCGCCCAGGCTCCTCCTCTCCTAAAACCTCAGGTGAGGAAAGAGGAAGTGAAGGAATTCGAGCAGATCACAGCCTATCCCCTCATACAGCCTCGCTGGGAGGCACCCATAGAAGTGACTGTTCTGAGGGAAAAGTCCAGAGAGAGCAACGTTAAAAAGCCCCTCCGAAGACAGCTCTTGAGGATACCACCATTTTTGAGAAGTCAACTAGAAAATAAAATAAAAACTTTCTAGGTTACTGTATTTCTTGTTTAGGCCAGCAGACTTTCATAGCTGTTAGTGCAGTAAAATCCCATATCCTAATTTTGTGTCCAAGTGCATCAAAATGGGGGGAGGGAGGAAAGCGTTAAACCATAAACACAAAACTTGACTTAAAACCACCATCTTATTATAGCTCACAATTCTGTATCGAGAGTCCAGCAGAGCTCAGCTGGGCAAGGCTCTGCCCCTGTAGCAGCAGCGGAGCCACGTGGGGACACTCAGGTGATGGCAGGGCTAGTCTGGGGGGCCCATGCTTCCCCTACAGGCCTTTGGCAGGAACAGCTAGAAAGCTGGGCAGCTGGGCTAGTCCCCCCCCCCCCCTCCCCGTGTGGTTCAGGGCCTCATGGGAGCTGAACTCACTACAGTGACTCGGGGCTCTGAGAGGCCTGCCCAGCTCTGTAAGGCTTCTCAGGGCCTGGGCTCCAGAGCATCCTTCCTGCCATACTGTGTTGCTCATCCAGTTGCAGGCCCGCCCAGATGCAGGGGAGGGGAAGAGGAAACAGACTCCTCCTCTCTCAAGTGTGCAGCCACATTTTCACCTCCCGCTCCCAAACCCTGAACCGTCCGTCACCCATAGAAGGAGCAACGCAGAACACCTCCACTTCTGTAGCACAAGCTCTAGTGTAAGAATAGGGACTCGGGAGGAGGGTGCAATGGATGGGGCCTGGAGCCCGAGGATGCATCTGGACGGGACTCCTCGGGCAGCAGGGCAGTGAGGAGAGCGTGGCCTGCACCCCTGCAGCCAGCGCCACACAGAGGAAGGCGCAGCCCTGGCCCTGGGAGAGCCCCACAGGAAAAGGGTGCAGATGAACAGGTGAGCACACAAGACGACTACGTTAAGAGCAGGTGCTACTCAAACACACGGCTCTAGAGGGGGAAAGGCTTTGGGTACTACCTTAGTTTGCTTTTTAAAAGATGGCATCCATCCATTGTTTGTTTTTCAATTCAGAAGTTGAAAGAGGAAAAAGTGGCCCCTAACCACCCTGCCCAGGTAACTTCTGTTGACAGTTTTTAAAAACAATGAAAAAGTGGACGGTTTACCAAGGGTACGGCATGCGAAGCAGCAGCTTTCCCCTTGGTGTGAAGAAGGTACCCACTCGCGTCTCAGTGGGGAGTGTGCGCAACAAGCAGAATGGAAGTGAAGGGGACGAGGAAGGCAACAGCCAAAAATCTGTAATGTTAAGACCACCCCGTGATTCCATCGATGTGAAATGTCCAGAACAGGCACGTTTCTGAAGACAGACAGCAGAGAGAGAGAGTGGGTCCGCGGGGGGTGAGGGCCGAGGGGTGCGGAGGCAGGTGAGGAAGGCGGCGTGGCTGCTGACGGCCGGGCCAGGGCAACAGAGCTCTCCACTGGCCGTGCTGACGGGCGATTCCCAACCCGAGGAGACTAAACAGTGAAACACACGAACTCTCTCACCCAGGCCGTTTAACAAGAACCACGAACTGACCAGTCTAGAGGAGGAAGTGAGCCAGAAACATAGGCAGAGGCCCTGATCGCAAGGGGCTGGACTCACTGATGAGCTCAGGTCTTTCAGTCCTGAAGGCAGTGGGGAGTCCCAGGTGGAAGGAAGGGGAGGGTCTGAAGGGCAGACAGGAAGTGGGCACCAGATGGGTGGCTGCGGCAGAAACCGGGGCAAGACAGAATCGGGAGACCAGGGGAGAGTTAGTGACCAAGTGAGGGAGGGCCGTGGGGGATAAAGACAAGAATTCACAGCTTCTGAGGAAGCGAAGCGGGAAGAGCGCCAGCACGGGTGGCGGGAGAGCAGCCCGCGGGCTGCCCAGGAACCCTCTGTCCAGCTCCTGGAGCTGCTGAGAGAAGGGTCGTCGGTTTGGGAAGGTTCAGGATGCGATGCGTCTATCACGCGAGCAGGGTGGGGGAGGAAAACGGGAAGCGTCAGACACAAGGCTGTAGTTTTCGAGAAGCACATTTTCAGCATGTGCTCACTGGATCTTGGCTGGAAAGGAATCGCAGTAAATCGCATAGACCAGCCTCAGCCGAGCGGTGGGAAGGAGGTGCTGAACGGCCAAGGTCAGGACTGGACGCTTCCGCAAGGGGTCCTACCGACAGGAGACAGGACAGGAACCATGGGTCTCGGCATCTTGCTCAGATGAGATGAGATGGTGGAGGGGAAAGCACGAGGTGTGGAGAGGGAGGGGGATGACTGGCAGAGCGAGACAAGGAGGCGGGGGAGCTCGACCCGAGCCTTCCACAGACAGGCCCTCCAGCTCTGACTCGAGGGAAGGAGTGAGCAAGGGCCGATGGAGAACGCGAACGGGAAAGGAGCCCACTAGGGACTCAGAGCACTGGGCACAGACCTGAAGGCCCAGCAAAGACCAGGCCCTGGGAGCAGCCCGCATCCACCCGGGTGTGGTCCCCTCTAGCGGCCAGCAGCCTCATGGACAGAGAACTGGCGAGACGGACCCACGGCTGGCTGGCTGGGAAGGTGGTCCAGCCTGGCTTGGCGAGGACGAGGAGCTGCTTGTGTATAAATCATAGGCCGAGTCACGTGACACTGCTGATCCTTAACCACGTTTTAGCACAAAGACTATTTTATGTGGTACAACCTGATAGGCATGGAGCCGACTAGCTGACTGCACAGCTAGGGATGTGACAAGGACCATCATGATGTGTAGGCCACTACCAGCCGGTCTGAAACTTCCCATGGGACAGGACTGGAGAGAAGCCACTCTCCTGATAACAGAACAAAGAGGAACTACAACTATTGGTGAACATGGCAGTGAATCTCCTTTAATCAAAGACAACCATGACAAATCGATACACTATCAAAAGCTACAGTTTACTAAAAACAATCGGCCTTTAAAAATGTTCAATCACACAATATATACAACACATGCGGCTTTCCCTTCTGGACTTCACTGTCCTTCTGAGTCCTACAAGGGGGAGGGAATAGCTGGTTAACAGTTTCGAAAGCGAAAGGTGACTTAATATACAAGAATGCAACCTAACAGCTCGCCCTCCTCAGTGCGTAGGCACGGTTCACCCATCACACACCCACCTGATGTCCATACTCCCCTCTCCCGCAGGACCCCAGAACAAATGCAGCTCCATTAAGTGAGGCACATTTTAGCTCTCAAGATCACAGAATACTTCAGCTAGAAAAAGACGCCCCCCCATTTTATGGAGATTCATAGATCTGCCAGGCAAATGTGGCCGAGCGTGAGCAGGTGACTTGCCCGCCATCGTAAAGGGGCAGAGCCAGCCGAGTCCAGGTCTCCCAGGCCCCCCACAGCTGCTTGCAGAAGCCAGGTCACCCCTGAGCCTTCCTTGCAGCAATGCGCTCCTTCGTAGAAAGGCAGTTCCCTCACAGCATCGCTCGTTTGAGAAATGGCCATTTTCTAACTTCATCTTGAGGGGATCCTCCTTTTCTGCTTTGTACCCACAAAGTAAGCAAATCTAAGGGGACACTGAACCAAACCGATGGAGGCTTCCATATTCACTTATGTACCAATGGGTCATGCTAAGGGTTAAAAAAGCCACGCCAGGAACTAGCTGCTCTGCCTCTACCGACTACCTACCTACCAAAGAGGGGATCAACCACAGGGCCTGCCCGGCCTTTGTCCCCAACAAGGGAGGCAATGGGCAGCACGACCCACACTTGCCCAGGATGTGCCCCGAGGGATGGTCGGACGCCCAGGGGCGTTTGCTAAAAGCCCAGGTGGCCCCCAGAGCCTTACCTTCAGCTGCCGTCGGCGCTCAGGCTCTGCCGGCTCGGGCCAGAGACGATCACGGGCTCCGAGATCTCAAAGGTCCGCACGATCTCCTGCAGAGCAAAGAACAGGTGGGCACCAGGCTCCGAACAGGGTCCAGGCCGGCGGGACCCCCTGTGGGCATGGGCGGAGCTTTACCTCCCAGTCGCGGTAACTCAAAGCTATAATCCCTTGATTCCTGATTTGGGTGTTTTGGTCAATGCCCTCACTTTCCTCATTAATATTAACAGGCTCTGTTTGAAAGACAAAAGTTTTCAAAGGTTATCCACTCAGAAGAGGTAAGCTAAACAGGAACTGACGAATAACAGGAATGAAACCTGTATCGAGAAGATGATTCCAATTCTACCTAGTTATTGGGACTTCATGCATCACTGAGTTGTAATGTTATTATAGAAGCAAGTCATCCATTTGTTTTCATTAAAAAATGTAGTCGAGCAACACATTCTACCACTTGAAAACCTTGCATCTCTGCGTAGCCACCACGGAGCTGCGCCCTGGCGGTCTGCACTCTCTACGAGTTCTTACCAGGAGCCATTACTCAACTAAGAAGCAAAGGTTCTCTCAGAGAGCGAAGGCGCTGGCATTAGGAGAAAATAGGAAGAAAACTACAAAAATATCGGCAATGACCAACTTTCTAACTTAAAATTTGAGGGAAATTATATGATTTCTTGTTCATCTTGACAGCAGATGTTGAACCAAATCAATGATATAGATGAATCCATTGTTTTAAGCTATGGCCACATTTTCAGTTGGTTGAGAAAGACACAGCATGACAAGAGTTTGTTTCCTAAAGTGAAAACTCTTACATTTAATAAAATACATAAACCAAATAAATTTTCTCTAAAACTAATTTTCCTGAACACGGGATCATTTACCTATTATTGGCAGTCGGTCTTGGTCAAGTTTTATTCTTGCAAAACCATCCTAAAACACACACAAAAATGATTTTAGAAGACTACAATTTAGATCCTATAACCACTGGATAAAAAAGTTATTCAGAAAGTTTTGTATCTCAGACAGTGAAACTGACAACAGTGGGGCGATTACACGGACAAGACCTGAACGTTTTTCTTTACACGCCTCCCGGGCCTCTCACAGCTTTCTACCCGACACGCCTCCGCCCTAGGATCTTGTGACTAAACTGTCTTCCTCCTTAACCGATACATGTATTTTTTGTGCATACTCACATTTTATTGTGCATCATTCTATCATGTACCATTGACAAAATATGCCTGGTATCGTTTCTGGGAAAACTTTGGTCAATGCAAGAGTTTTGTCTCAGGTTAAGATCACTTTCCTCTTGCATGTGCTGGAAAGCAATCCGGTAAGACAGACAGTCTAAGCAAGCTCCTCAGCACTTTACCTCCTTTAAAGCAACTTCCGGCTTAGAGCTACCAGACTGCTGTGCGACCTCCTCCACGTGCTGCCACCCCGCTTTATCACTCTCTGTACACAGGGTGGGCCAAAGCAGGCTGACAGTGGTTTACGTGGAAAATACAATACTAATCCAGGGTTCCACGGCCCACCTCGCGTATTATATTACCAGTTTTTATGAGAGTACGTGATGGACCACGTGGCCCTGATGCTCCTTGAGAACAGGGAGATTCTACGTAACACGACAGCTATCGAACGCAGGGCGTGTACCGTGGACACCACACTGCTATCGAACCCATAGTTCCATGTTCACATTTTGCCAAGCCTTTCACTGGAATTCTAAACGGGAAGGCAAGCACCTAAATTATGAACTTGGTTCAGCCGGTGCTTCTCCCCCAGGTCAGTTCCTATTTTGCGACAACGGGTCTACATTCACACTGGTCAGTACAACTCCTCTGCCAGCTCCCTCCAGTTTTTATTATTTATTTTTTAAAAGCTCATAAAAGCAATTAGAGAAATAAGTCTTACCCTTACGATGAAGGAGACATGAAAGATGTTTTCCACCGTTCGAGGGAAAGAATGTGGGTCGACCACAAAGTCAAAGAAGGACATAGGCGTGTCGGCTACAGACAGAGGAGGAGAAACCTTCAGGACGGGCGTGGCTGCTGCTCACCACGAAGCACAACATCAGTGCCAGCCGAGGAAGGACGGGCACCCCTGCTGTGGGCGTGTGAACAGATACGACCCTTCTGGGGGGCAGTCTGGCCAATCTATTAAAACCAGGCACGGCTCCTGGCCCCCCTCGCCCCCCAAAGCTGCCCTAAAAATATTAGCACCTGTGGACAAAGGCAGGCCAAGCTTCCTCCTGCAGCTTACGGGGAGTGAAGGGCTATAAGGCCTCACTCGCCTGCTGCAGCGGGGCTGGTCAGTGGGTCTATGATGCAGCTGCAGAGTGGGGGTCTCCGACAGGAATAAGGGGACCCCACGCACTGAGAGGAAAGTGTCCACACGGAAAAGTCATGCTGCAGAAGAATGTGTGCATTGTGATCAGCTTTGAAAACCCCACAAAACACCCTACTATGTGCCTATTCACAGGACTGGCAGAGCTCTGAGACCATCTGCAAATCTACATCTACCCAGCACGGTACAGGTGGCTGCCTCCGGGGAGGGGGAGTGCTGGGATGGGACACATCTAGCAAGTAGACTGCTCCATCTGGAACTTGGCGTCTTACTTACGATCTTCTCGGAAGTATGTCTGCAACAACCCTAAGATCCGTTCTACTTCTTTTTCTGTGGCTTCTTGCTGAGATTCTTCCATTCTTTTTAGCTGAAAATATAAAGTTGTCATCAAGCCGACTGTCGCGCAGCGAACCTCCTGCTCTTCCCCAGGCACCTCCTCTAGGTCTCTCCCGGCTAACAGTGCTTATCGCCGTCTTAAAGCTTACAGAGCCTTTCAGGAACGTTCCCTAGGAATTCTTCACACAGGAGTAACATGACCAAGCCAGCCACCTTCAGGTGGAGCATAAAACAGCAAAACGCAAAAGGGGACTTTACAACAGCGCTCACACCTGGGTGTGGTTTGGCCTCTGGGGACATGGCCAGTATGTGGCTGCCCCCCCGGGTCGGGGGAAAGCTGTTCCTGGCATCCAGTGGGAGACGGCCAAGGACGCTGCTGAACATCCCACAGGCACCAGACCGAGCCTCGAACAAGAACTTGCACCCCACGCATGGTGTCGGAAGGCTGAGAAACCCGGGCTTAGAACTGACCCCAAGTACTGGATGTGTTAAGACTAAGACCAATGGTCAACCCAATAAAAAGTTTAAAGACTCAAATAACACGACTATTTAAGTGACTCCAGACCCTAACGCCTCGACAGGATGGCCAAACTGCACGTCCACCGCACTCGTGCTGCTCCCACGTCAGGTGCTTCACAAACCTGGACAGGCATTTCCCGCTCCTTCTCCAGCGCACAGATCCTCCTGGGGCGCTCGGCACGCGGCTTCGGCACAGGGCACTCGCCCTGGATGGAGCCCAACCTAACGGAAACGGTGCTCTCAGGAGCGGCTCCCGTGGGTGCCGGCCTTCGGACAGGTGTGCGGGGAGGCCCACGGCTCCAGCAGAGACCCTGGGCTCCCTGCCCCACTCCCTCCCAGAAGGCCCGGTGCAGACGGAAGCCACAGCGATAGGTGCATCTCGCCGAGGCCAAGCCCCAAGAATTCAGACCCCCGTGGCCCCTACACCTGAGCAACCAAAGGACAGAGTGTGGGCAGGTGTGCCCCGTGCCCCGTAGGTCCCACGTGCAACCTGGAGCGCCACCCCGAGCGGGCCGCCTGGCCCTGCACTCCCAGCTCTGCTGGAGCCACTGCCGGAGGCTCCCAGGCTGGGGGGGGGGGGGGGGGGAGGAGGGAGGAAGGAGGAGGGATAGGACGGGGGTGGGGGTGGGGGAGCCCCTCGGGAGGAGCCATCGCAGGCACAGGGTCGCAGGCCGGCTGGTGAGTAAAGGGGACGCTGCCAAAGGCCAGCCGTCCACCTGGGATCTGACAGAGCCCAGCCCTCAGCAGCCAAAGAAAGACCCGGAGTCCATCCCACAGTGCAGAGGCCTGACCTTCGCACCCGAACAGAGAAAGGGGTCAGGCCCCGGCTCCGAGGCCTGTTAGGCAGGAACCTGTCCCCACACGGACCCACACGGGCCCCTCAGCCCCCCCGAGACACCACAGTCTCGAGGTTCTGAGGGGGATCGGGACACACAGACGCCCAGCCCCGCCTCATGAGGAAGACACAACGGGGCCTGGAGAAGGTGCTCTGGGACAAGGTCCACCCCTCCGCACTCGGTCTCACAAAAGAGCCCTCGGAGTGTGCGCTTCCCCATCAGCTGAGCAGGAAGTTCAGACAGAAATGAGTGCATTTGGGGAGAGAGACTTCAAAACCAGAGTTGTATCCAAAACCAAACTGGGCAGGTCACATGGCAGTGACTCGGACAGCCTTTAAACGCAGGAGAGCAAGCATCCGAGCGGGAGCGTGACACACGCACTTCACGTGTTCGTCTCGTGGTGCCGAGAGGCACGGTCTCTCTCCGAGGACTTTACGGATGAGACACAGCGGACCGGACGCAGGGACTCGAGGCTCCTCACCGCCAGGAGGGCCTGCCCTCAGCCTCTCCTGCCTCAGATAATCCCACATCATGGGCTCTCACACAGGTTCACAGTCTCTAAGCAAGGGTTCCGATCGTCCCTCTACAGCACCACCTAACTCCTGTGCCTACATCCAAACACCACGTACGGTTTACAAATGGCTGGCCCTGGTTGGTAAGGAGCCTTACAGGAAGTGGAACGTATGGGTTTTATTAAAGGTGTTTTCTGCCGTTTTGCCTGATATTCTCCAGGAGTCGTAGACTATGAACTCAAAGTCCGGGCTGTCATCCTCACGGACCAGCTCTTCGGCTTCCAGCGGGTTCACGCCCATGTGTGTCAGCTACGAAACAAGGGAAAAACCCAGTTAAGCCGCAGCAACCATTCACCACACGGAGCCATCCTCTCTCGGCGTTCACAGGCCACAGGCACCGTCTGTGTCCGTGTGCAGACGCGCCGGCTGCGTTTCTATTACCAAGATCACTTTATGGATAAACGCCCATTTTAAAAGCACCTGCCATGGGCAGCAGGTAGTCCTCAGTGCACCGAGGACTGTGGGGAGAGAGCGAGCTGTGGAGACATCTGTGGGTGTCACAGCTGGGTGCGGGGTTCTCCCAGCATCGAGTGGGTGGAGGCCAGGGATGCTGCTACATCCTCCCTGGTCCAGGCCCCAAACGGCCCTGGAGCCAGACGGGACCCGGCTCTGGCCCACGCAGGCTGTGGGCGTAGAGGCACACGCAGCTCATGTGTAAAATGCTAGTAAAATACTATAGGCTGTGCCAGCATAAAAACACGCAATCACGCCCCAACCACACGCCCCAAGACAACAGGGAGGCTGAGCTGCGCTGGGATTTTCATTTTAGCTGACCCCTGACCCCTGGCCCTGCTCAGTGGTTTCAGCACCCAGGAGCCGCGGGCATGGGGGAGGGTGGCCCCCTGGCAGCCGCCTTCCTGGGGAGCTGGCGGGAGTGCGTCCTCTCTCAGAGGAGCTCGCAGAAAAGGCGACACACTCTCTGCTAGGAGAGCACGTGGTCGTTACATTATACGATTACGAAGTGTCCAGAGGTTATCGAACTAAAATGGTCACACCACAGAGCATTCATCAAAGTCCTCCGAGAGCGTAACCCCAGGAAGGCAGCCCCACTCGGGGGAAATGGGCTGGAAGCAGGTCAGAGAGCCCGGCGGCCCCTGCATCTCCTGCCCCTTGCCCCCCCCCCCTCCTCCGGCTGCCCCTCCACCCCGGCCGCCGCCCACTTGTAGGGGATGTCCCAACTCCTGTCTGGTCGAATGCACTGCCTTTTCTTTATCATTTATCGGCTCTATACTTGGCGTCCTACTTGGAAAGGTCTTCCCCACGTGGACGCTGGACAGCTATTAATTTAGGGTTTTAAATGGAATGCTTTCAGACTTCTGGAACTTACTTTGATAGGTTATTTAAAGTACAGAGCTTTAGCCTGATAAATAAAAATAAGTTTTAAAAAGATGACCCAATATCAGGTCACTTTGCTGAGCGGTCCTTGAGTGTGCCTTTTAAAAAACGCACTAACTTCAAAATAAAAAGGTTTTTTTAAGAACAGAGAAAAATGTAAGATTTGAAATTTAAGTAATTTAAATTTTTAAAGAATTCTAAGGTTTGAAGAACAACAAACGCCTCATACCTTTACAAAATAATGAATTTATCTGGTCAGATCTCATGGTACTAAATCACGTAATAACATTTAACAAACATCCAGTCGGAAGGTCACCGACCCAGCAGAGACCGGAGGGCAGAGGTGAGCACAGAGTAGAATAAAGCAGACAACAGGAGAGAAAAGGTCCCACTGTGCGTGTCAGGGCACACTCATCCCCGAGAAGTCGCACCATTCCAGGTAACAACCACCACTCAAACTCACTAAGAGGCAAAGAAAAATAAATAAAACAACAGGAAAAAAAGAAAAAGAACCCCAATCGTATGCATATGGTTCTGAAATATCATATTCTCAGACCGACTCACACACCTGCCCACCGGCCCTGACCGGTCGCGGCGAGCCCGCCCCTGCACCCGGGCAAAGGTCCCGTCACCGAGACGAGGAAACGGCGCGGCCGTCCGTCCATCCGTCCACAGCCCGTCCGTCCACAGCCCGGCGCCTCGGCAGCTGCGAGTCCAGCTGCTCCGAGCTCCGACGGCCCCCTCGGCCCCCTGCCACCCTTCTAACTGGGTGAGTCTCCCGCCAGAGGCTGAGGCCCCAGGAAGGGACAGTGGGCGGCGGCTGCTGCCTACGGACACGGCAGAGCAGGCCACCGGGTGAGGGAGCTTTAAGACTCCGTCGCTCTGAACTTACCAGAGTCTCCACGTATCTCAACGCGTCGAATGAGCTCAGGTCCGACCGCAACTGCCTGGCCTTCTCTTTGCCCAGATCCGAGGCCAAGACAAGAAAGTGGGCGTCCAGGACGGCCTCCCTGGCCCGGGACACTGCGCGGGGGAGACACGCGTTACACCGCCCGCCGCGCCCCTCCCGGCCCCGACCACCCATCTCGCTGGGAACACTGGCTCCCGCCCAGCTCGCCGCGCTCTGGAAGCAGAGCCGACCGGTCTCCCTAGAGCCAGCCGCCTCCACTTCTACTCCTGGGGGCCGGACCGCCGCCTTTCCTAATCCGACTAACAAAGCCTCGGTCTCCACGGAGGGCTTTTCCCGGACTCCAACAGCCCAGCCCCGGCACTGTCAGATCCACGCCCACTGCGCGCTGACCGGCCGTCGGGAGTGGTCAGGGAGCCTGGGCTGAAACCGCGTGAGGGCCGGCGTCCCAGGCCCCACCCTGCAGGCAGGTGGTGAGGCAGTGCCCTCTGGGGATGGACGGTCCGGACCGCGGACATGGAACTAAAGATAAGCTACTGCAGGCCCGGCCCTGCGGCTCAGGGGTTGAGAATCCACCCAGGAACCAGGAGGTCGGGGTTCAATTCCCGGTCGGGGCACAGGCCTGGGTTGCGGCTGGATCCCCAATAGGGGTGTGCAAAAGGCAGCCGATCGGTGATTCTCTCTCACCACTGATGTTTCTATCTCTCCCTCCCTCCCTCTCCGATATCAATAAAAAATACATATTTTTAAAAATTAGAAGCTACAGTGAGATTTAAATAAACGAAGATGAGAGGGGAGTGGGAGGGAGGCTGAGGATGAACTTGGGGCGAGGAGGGGAGCGGCCTCCGAGGGCAGCGGGGCTGAGGGCTGGGTCCCGGGCCCACAGGACGTGGCAACAGGACGTGGAAAGATGCCCGAACAGGAAAGGCCCAGCGGAAGGAAGCCCCGGGAGATGCCCGCGGCCGAGTTCAAACAGAACTGCCGCCCGGCTTGCTCCCCAGGCCCTGCCATTGGCATCACCCCTTCCTTCCTGGACGCTCCTGGGCTGGGGGCCTGGCGACCCCCGCTTCTGTGTTTGCGGGTCATTTCCCCCGTGTTTCAGGGGAGCCTGTGCATGGGACCACGGTGAGAGACGCTGGAGCCTGGTTCCGGGGACCGTGTGATGTCAGCACAGCGGCTCTGATGGTCCCCGAGCACCTGCCACGAAGGGCGGCCACGGGGAACGCAAAGGGCAGGAAAGATGCATCGGAAACGAATACAGAAACCACCTCCATTGAACAGAGTGTTGGCCTCCTCCAGGACCTCGGTCAGCCGGTCGCTGGCGTTCAGAATGTCCTCCCGGTTCTCTGTCCCAAAAACACACACACTGGCAAGGGGGCTGGCCCTCCCGCCCGGGCGCCCCCCGCCCCCGCGCCTCCCGCGCCCTCATCTTTTGAACCAAAAAGGCGCCTTGGAGCTTGGAGAAGGCCGCGCCCCAGGCGACGGGGACTCCAGGAAGCGGCTCCCTCCACCCGCGCCCGCAGCCGGGGCGCAGCGCGGACGGGGCGGTTCGCGAACTTGGGGAGTCCCAGGAGCCCCCGGGCCACGCCGCGCAGGGGACCCGCAGGGGACAGCTCTCCGGGCTGCCTGCCCCCCCGTCCCCCCGGCCGTCGGGCTCGGCCTCCGCGGTGCCGTCCGCCGGGGGACCCGCCCCCGCAAGGTCGTGCGGCCCGAGGGAGACGAGGGATGCGGGGGGCCCTCGGGGAGCCGCCCCGCCTGCACCCCGCGCTCCGCGCCCCCGCCCCCCGCCTTACGCTGCACCGAGTTGATGAGCGCCCGGTACTGGTGGCGGATCTGGCGGCAGAGGCCGTGGTCCGTCTCCGCCTCCAGGCTCGCGGGGTCCAGCAGCTCGTCCCCCGAGTCCGACGGCTCCTCGTCCTCCAGGCTCGGGCGCTCGGGGGCCTCCCTGCGCGCGGGCGCGGCGCCGCGGCGGGACCCCAGCGGGGAGCGGGAGCGGGAACGGGAGCGGGGGCGCCCCCGGTGCGGCTCGCGGGCCCGGCCGCGGCCCTCCGGCCGCCGGCCGCTGCTGTCCCCCGACATCGCCGCGCCGCCACCTCGGGCGGAAGTTCGCGCCAGAAACTGAAACCCGGAGCCGCGAGCGCGCTCCCCGCGGGTAGGCCGGGGCCGCCGGCGCACAGCGCCTCCCATGGCCGGAGGCCGGCACTGCAGCGGCCGGAGCGGCGCGCGCGCGGGCAGAGCGCCCCTCGCGGCAACTCGGGGAACCACAGGGGCCGGAAGCCCTCTGCCCCGCCCTCTGCGGACCGGGACCCCGCTCTCACGCCGGTCCCCGCGCCGACGCCCGCGGCTTCCGGGGGCCGTGGCGCCCAGCACCCGGGCACGGTCTGGCACGTCCTGGGCACGCAGCGCCCCTTCTACCTGCGTGTCTGCACCATGTGGTTGACTCTCAAAAACACATTCAAAAATACGCGGCACAGGTGGGATTATATTCAGTATCGTTTCAAGGACAAATGTATAAATTCCATCCCGTGCATTTCGGCGTTGACTGCAAATGCTGTTTTCCCAAAGTTCTCTCTGGTGCCGGGAACACATTTTCTCACAGGAACATGAGCACACAGGCCTGCAAAGAGCTCACTTTCTGCACCATGGCTGCCTTTCATTGCGGCCTGCGCACTGGGTCTCAGGAGGGTCTCCTCCGCCCCCTGCTCCGCTGGGCGGACGGATGGTAGATGGGACGTGATCCCCACCAGCACCTGCGCTTGCACTCCAGGCCCCTGGCTTTCCTAGCTTCCCCTGTTCCACCTGTATGGCTCCCTCCTCAGCAGTGAGAAACCGGTCACTGACTGTGAAAGTACCTACCCACTTGCCCATCGCTTTTTAAAAATATTTTTTTTTATTGATTTCGGAGAGGGGAGAGGGGAGAGGGGCGAGGGGAGAGGGAAACATAAATAATTACAGGATCATCGATTGGTGATTGATTGCCTCCTGCACCCCCCACATTGGGGATGAGCTGCCGGGCGTCCCTGAGCCACATGGCCTGCGCTTCCCACCGAGCAGCCTGCCTGGTGCGCCCCCTGCAGACGCTGCCCAGGAGCCCCCCGGGGAGCAGGAGCCAGGGCCAGGCACAGACACAGGGATGAACCCCCTGTGAGCCCTGCAGTGAGAGGTCTCGGGGTCCCCGTGCCGGGGCTCAGGGCTCGGCTGCTCCCAGAACCCAGTCCAAGCCCCAACAGGAGGGCAAGGAGGGTCCGTGTCCTGGGGCTGCTGCTCCCATGACTGCAGACCGGCCTCAACCCACAGGGACACGTGCTCCGCCTTCTGGGGCCAGAACCTGAAATCAGGGTGTCGGGGGCTCCAGGGAGGGTCCTTCCTGCCCCTTCAGCTTCAGGGGGCTCCTGGCCTCACCCCATCAAACTTCACGTGATCTGTCCTCCATCTCCACGTGACTTCCCAGGTGTGTTCACACAGCCCCGCCCCTGTTCACGTGACATTTTTAAATATATATATATATAATTTTTTTTTTTATTAATTTCAGAGAGGAAGGGAGAGGGAGGGAGAGAGAAGCATCAGTGATGAGAGAGAACCATGGGTCGGCTGCCTCCTGCACGCCCCCCACTGGGGATGAGCCCGCAACCCGGGCCTGTGCCCTGACGGGGAATGGAACCCTGACCTCCTGGCTCATAGGTCAAAGCTCAACCCCTGAGCCATGCCAGCCGGGCCCTCCTCTTTCTCCTTTTTGCACAAAGTAGCACATGACACACACCGTTCTGAACCTTCTGTGTTTGGTCCCATTTAATGACGCATCTTGGGGAGTTTTCAGTGTTGATGCATAAAGAGATCCACATCCTTCGGGACAGTTACCGCTTTCCTGCCGCCTGGCCGCCCCTTCCTCCCCTGAGCCCCGAGCCCCGAGGGCCAGCGCTGGCCTCCGGTCCTGCTCCTTCTCCCTCCTCGGGGCACACCCACATTTTGGTTTTATGAGGTCAGTAGAAGCGGACGAGGATCGGTCTCTGTTTCCTCGAAGCCCTTCTGATTTTATAGCCCTTCATCTCCTCCCTCCTCTTCTTCTTCCTCTCCACCTCCTCCTCCTCCTCCATCTTCTTCTTCCTCCTCCTCCTCCTCCTCCTCCTCCTCCTCCTCCTCCTCCTCCCTCATAAGTCTGCTTTGTTTTGAAAAGTGGCTCATCCGTCCCCAACATGTGGAACTGCCTCACGTCAATGAAATTGCAGCCGAAGGCGGTCGAAACTGGCTTTGGATCTCAAACAAACCCGGAGCGAGAGGAGCAGCCCAGGCAGTTGGGGACCTGCACACGCTGCCCCGTCCTCCTCCCTCAGGCAGAGCTTTCTGGAAAGCCGCCGCCAGGCCAGGCCAGGCCGGGGTCAGATTGCTGGCGGCCGCTGCTCCCAGGCCGGCGTCCCAGCCCCAAGCCCGTGCACATTTATAGCAGCTTCCATGTGATCCGGGCAGACGAAGGGCGAGGGCAGCCCGGAGCGCCCCATCCAGAGAGCCCTCCTGCTCCCCCCAGGGGTCCCGGTAAGTCAGACGGAGGAGGGACGGCTTCGTCCTCTGGGCGATGTGCGTGCGGCTGGGGAGGGTTGGGCTGCTGAGAGTAGAGGGATCCGTGCATTTCTCGTTCTTTCTTTCTCGGAGAGAAGGGAAATGAGAAGCACACCTGAGCCTCCCTCCCCCTTCGGGTCGCCCTCTAAACACACGGACTGAACTTTTCTTTCCCGTCAGGGAGGCTGTGGCCCCCCTGGTCTGTTCACTGTGAAATAAGGCTGAGCAGTTCCCTGGCCTCCCAGGGGCCTGCGCGTGCAAATGAGAAGTTCAAGTCCCGGGATTCGCTGGGAGGTGAGCCGAGAGAGGCCCCTGGCCCCGACCCGCCAGGAGTCTGTGGGAAACGGTTATTTTTAACCTCCTGCTGGTGTTGACTGAGGGTTTGCACCGCGCCTCTCAGACTCCCACAAGCACATCGGACGCTGCGGCTGCCAAGGGGTGCTGCTCTGGGAGCTCACAAAACCTGGGGGTTCCCGAGCCGGACGGGAGGTCGGTTACAACGGAGCCACCGGGCCGCAGTGAAGTAGGGCTGGTCCTAATCTCGGGAGAATCCTGCAGCCGGTCCAGTGACACGGTGGAGCGTGTGCGTGTATGTGTGCGTGTGTGTGCGTGTACGTGTGTGTGCGTGCGTGTGCGTGTGTCCCGTTTGCCAGCATGCTCCTCCACAGAAGTGCAGACTGGAAGTCTTCTTTATTTTTTTTTGTTAATCCTCACCAGAGGACCTTTTTTCCCATTGATTTTTAGAGAGAATGGAAGTGGGGAGGCGAGAGAGAAACATCGATGTGAGAGAGACACAGCGAAGGGCTGCCTCCTGCACATGCTCCCACGGGCGCCGGAACAAACCTGTAACCCAGCCCTTGACTGGGAATCGAACCCAAGACCGCCGGTGCTCGGGCCGACGCTCTGCACTGAGCCACCCCGGCCAGGGCCAGCCTGGAATTCTCTCTCCAGGCGCCGCCGCTCGGTCTAACCTGTGACATCTGCACAGAGTGCGCCCGGGGCACCCCCCGGGGTGAGCTAGTTGAGTGTTTGACCAGATAGAGGGGCTGACTTTAAGTCGGTCATTGTGTGTGGCCCACGAATGATGCTAAACGTGTCCAATGGCCCTGGCGGGAAAGAGGCCCCCATCCCGGCTCATAAGAAAGAGACCCGCCCCGGCTGGTGTGGCTCAGTGGGTGAGCATCGACCTAGGAGCCAGGAGGTCAGGGTTCGATGCCCGGTCAGGGCACAGGCCTGGGCTGTTTGCTCGATCCCCAGTGCAGGGCGTACAGGAGGCCGCTGATCCACGATTCTCTCTCACTGATGTTTCTATCTCTCCCTCTCCCTTCCTCTCTGAAATCAATAATAATAATAATAATAATAATAATAATAATAATAATAAAACGAAAAAGAATGAGCCGTTTTCAGAGCGAAGGACAAAGGCAGGTCCCCAAACGCCACTGGCCCAGGCGTGTGACTTCTTGGGCGTGTCGCTGGGTGCAATGACAGGTGCACTGGCGGCCCGCGAGGGGGTTGCTTAATAAGCTCCTGGCGTGGTTGGGGGGGCAGTGGGGGTGGATGGGGGGGATGGAGGTGGGGGGCCAGGACAAGCACAGGAAACCCAGCTCACCCTGATGCCAACCCTGGTCCGAGGCTCTGACCTGCAAGGAGCCCAAGGGGGCGGGGGGCGGGGGTGTCCATCTCACCCCAGGAGGCCGGCCCAGCCTGAAGCGCTGGGAACCGCAGCTGCCGTCAATTCCTAGTCTTTGGTGAGAGCAGCAGGGAGCTGCCCTACAGACCAGCCAGGGGGCGAGCCCCTGAGCCCCTGGACAGTTCGGGGCCTGTCCTGGGCCTCCCTTAGCGGAGAAGGTGTTTTCATCATCCTACCTGCTGCCCACGCGGGTGCATGTTTCAGTCGTGGGCAGCGCCGTGGACGGCCGGAGCCACGGAGGAGAGCTGCCACCTGCCAGATGTTGGGGGGGGGGTGCTGTTTGCCGTTGGCCAGGTGGGGAGCCGCTGTGAGGAGGGAGTGCCCGAGTGTGTCACTTAAAGAGGGGAACCTGCTCCAGCTGCAGTCAGGGGGGCGGTGCCAGAGTCAGAGAGAGATCAGACCCGGCCACACGCCCACGTCTGAATACAGCGGGGCTGGCGCAACCTGGGTGGTCAGGAGGCTGCGACACGTGGAAGGTCCGGGTCCCCCCAGAGCCAGGCTGCCTGGCGGGGACCTGCCTGGGAGGCTCACCAAACCCCGTGATCCCTCTCGGGCTGTGCTCGCTCTGTGGGAAAGGACGCAGAGGGGATGGTGGGGGGGAGGCTGGCGTGGTCGTGTCTAAGGGGGCCCCCGTTTTCATTTCGAGGGGACGTGATTTTGCGGGTGACTCTGTGAGATTAAGAAACATGGGTCTGTATTGCCTGGTCGGGTGGCTCAGTTGGTTGCGCTTCATCCCTGACAGGGTTGGATTCCCTGTCAGGGCCCCTCCCTAGGTTGTGGGTTCGATCCCCAGCTGGGGCACGTCTGGGAGGCAACCGGCGGCTGTCTCTCTCACTCGAGTTTCCTCTCTCTGAAATCAATAAAAACACATCCTCGGGTGAGGATTCAAACAAAAACAAAACAAAACAAGGTCCTGTGTCCACTGGCAGTCGGTCCCGCAGAGCCCAGGCCTGGACTGCGCTTCTGCGGCCGCTGTCCATGGTTCACGCTGGGACCCGTCAGAGCGACTCTGCGTCTCCTGTTTCATAGCAGAGCGATGAGACAGCCCTGGGTGCAGGTCGGTCACAAGATCAGCGCGTGCTCCGTTCCGGGAAGAGCATTTGGCGACATTGCTGGCCCTGCCCTGGGGGCAGCTCACCCCTGGCATTTGCTGGGTGTGCGTCCTCGCCGCCAGCACCGGCTCCCGCCCCAGCCTGTCCCTGCTGCTCACAAACGCCTCCTCCTCCGTCAGCGTGAAGGAAAGATTCCAGTGGACATGCTGGTCAGCAGCAGAGGGAGGGGACGGAGCCAGCGCCAGGTTCCAACCTTGGAGAACCCCCGAGAGAGAAGAAACGGTGCCCACCGGCGTCGCTGGCACCGGGGCTTCTTGTCACATGGGCGGGTCCTAGAAGGCGGAACCTGGGACGTTACCCCTGGGAGGGGTCCTCACACGTGGAAGCCAGGTAGCAGCGGCCAGACACACGGTCCTAGGGACCAAGCCGACTTGGACCGGAGAGGAGGGCTGACCGAGGGTCCGGGAAGCAGCCCTTGGCCTTCGAGGCCTACGGGAGGCCTGGGTCCCACATCTGAAGTTCAACAAGGAAATTTGGTTTGGAAAATGCAAATCAAGAGCAGCTTAAATCACTGGCAGATCGCATGACACATGTGATTTATTTCAATCAGGAAGGCATGGCCCGATTCCCTTCCCAGCTCCCCCTGGGCCGGCAGGGGTGGGCTCAGGCACCGGAGTGGACCCCAGTCACTAAAGAGGAGGACGCTTCCTGTCTTTTCCCCGCCCTCCCTCCTTTTCTTTTTAAATTCTTTATTACGGGCTTTTCAAGCACGAAGTGGAGAGACTGTCACAAGAGTCCTCGTCTACCCACTACTGGGTTCAACAAGTGTCTACATGCAGCCCATGGCCTTTCATTCATTCTCTGCTTTCCGTTCATGCCTGCCCCTCCCCCACTTCCCTATTGTTTTAAAGCAGTGGTTCTCAACCTTCCTGATGCCGCGACCCTTTCATACAGCGCCTCATGTTGCGGTGACCCCCAACCATAAAATTATTTTCGTTGCTACTTCATAACTGTCATGTTGCTACTGTTACGAATCGTCATGTAAATATCTGATGTGCAGGATGTATTTTCATTGTTGCAAATTGAACATCATGAAAGCATAGTGATTCATCACAAAAACAATATGTAATTATAGATGTGTTTTTCCAATGGTCTTACGCGACCCCTGTGAAAGGGTCGTTCGACCCCCAAAGGGGTCGCGACCCACAGGTTGAGAACCTCTGTTTTAAAGCAAATCATCCCATCACTCAATCAGTAATAGCAGTGCATGCATCTTGAAAACATAAGGACTCTTTGTTTGTAGGCATATAATCATGATATTATGACCACACCTAAAAAACACACAATACTTCCTTAATATGAAAGATTATCTTAGTGTTCAGATAGGTCCCTGACTGTCTCATTTTTTCTGTTTTGTTCTTACGGTCACTTTATTTTAGTCAGTATCCCAACAGGAACCACAAGTTGCTTTGGGCTGATGTATCTCTTAAGGCACTTTTCCACCCTCCTCCCTCCAGTTTCCATCTCTCTCCTGTATTCTTTATATATACTAGTATCGCCCGAAATTTCCTGTGTCTGCCACCATTACAGCTCTCTTTTCCTGCAGGTTCTTTTTGTCATGGTTATAAGAGTAACCTTAAGTCCTTGTTTGCTAATTCAAATGTCTGGGTTATCTCTGTGTCTAGTTATACCCACTGTTCTCCCTCTTCACATACCGGCTGTTTGCTCTGGTGTTTTGGATATTGCACTGATACATTGTAGGCGCTGGATACTGTTGGGGTCCAACCCCAGCAGGTCCAGGGGTTCCCAAAGGTGTGGACGGAGTCCGCAAAGAAGGAATGACACGGAGGCAGTATTCAATTGATCATCAGCCTAACCAGGTTCTCTAGCCAGGTTCTCTCTTTATTCTCCTGTTACATCTGTATTTATACCAGTTGATTTTAATCCTATCCATTCTATTCCAAAGGTTAGGGCGTTTCTTATCTCCATTCCAAGGTCACTACTCTATTGCTCTGTTAAGCTACAAGGAAGTAACTGAAAGAGATTATCGTAAGTAAAGATTATGTAGCTTAAGTGTGATTGTTCGTAGTTAAGGTGATTAACTACCCGCCTGGCACTTAGTTAAGGGGTTTTATTCCCTCCCTAACTCCAGGGGAAAATCCCCACCTGGGGAAACAACCTTTCACAGGGAGGTGACCTTGGTTAAAACACATAGTGCTAAAAAGGGGAGCAAACATATTCAGAACAGGATGCCATATATGCCAGGTCCTTTGAAATATATGCTGTGCAGATGTTTCTTCCCTGCAGCGACTGTGTCAAGCAGCAAAAAATGAGACCTATGTTTATTTTCTTTTTAATTATAGTTTACAGTCAATATTATTTTGTATTCGTTTCGATGTGATAGTTTTGTCGTTGCTAATCCTCACTCAAGGATATTTTTTCCCGTTGATTTTTAGAGAGAGTGGAAGGGAGGGAAGGGAAGAGAGAGAGAGAGAGAGAGAGAGAGACATCAGCATGAGAGAGACACAATTGGCTGCCTCCTGTGCGCATCCTGCCTGGGGCTGAGGATCGAACCTGCAACCCAGGTGGGTGCCCTTGACTGGGAATCGCACCCACAGGCCGCCACTAACCACAGAGCAAAAAGCAGGCAGCGCCTCCTGGCAGGTCCCTCCCAGGCGACAGGCTGTTTGTTTGCAGTCGCTCAGGAGCCCGATAACAGAGCTATAAGTAGCTCCACTGGGGGTTGAGGGCAGGTGGAGGTCAGAGCCAGGAATCCGGTCGCAGCCAGTGTGGGAACAGCACGGGACCAGGTGGCTGGGTTCGTCCAGGCCCCGGAGGAGCTGGGTCAGGTGACTCTGAGCTCACCCTCGGGGAGCAAATGGCACCTGGACTCCTGCCAGGAGCCTCCCCCGGCCCCGGCTGACCAGGACCTGGCGGGCTGAGGCTGCGTGGCCGAGGGTGGAGCCGCCGCAGGACGGGCGGGCCTCGCGGGGCCTCACCTGGCCGGGCTGGTCTCGTCTGCAGGCCTCACCCCTCGGCTGGTCTTGGGCACGACCCGTGCCCTCTCTGGGCATTGGTTGTTTACCCATAAAGAGGAAACACCCAGCCAGAGCTCGGCTGCAGCATTCACAACAGGAGGGGCTGTCAGAGGGAAGGGGGTGGGGAAGGTGGGAGAGGGAAAGGACCGATGGTGACGGAGGAGACGTGCCTGGGGTGGTGAACACGACACCCTGAACAGATGCTGGAACCTACGTGATGTTATTAGCCACTGTCACTCCAGTGCGTTTAACACGTTTTTAAAATACGTGTTTGGACAACGGGGAGCAACCTCAGAGCTCGGCCCCTGAAACCAGCCCCGGCTGATGGACGGACAGACAGTGCGGGACGAGGCAAGGCTGTCTGGCTGCTCGAGGACAGGCTGCCCACGCGCCCGCTGAAAAGGAAACTCCCCCAAACCACCGGCTTCTAGAATGAATTTAACGTTGTTGTTGTGAATCCTCAGCCAGGATGTTTTCCCACTGATTTTAGAGAGAGTGGGAGAGAGAGGGAGAGAGAGAAACATCCAAGTGAGAGAAACACATCGATGTGTTGCCTCCTGCATGCGCCCCGACCAGGGCCCGGGCTGGGGAGGAGCCTGCAACTGATGTCCGTGCCCTTGACCGGAATGGAACCCGGGACCCGTTGGTCTGCAGGCCGACGCTCTACCCACTGAGCCACACCGGCCAGGGCAAGAATTTTACATTGTAATCTACACAGGACGGCGGGCAGGGCAGCCCTGTGGGTCCGTCTTGTTTGGGGCGAGCCTCCCTGAACCCACGAGGAGCCTAAGCCAGGAGTCATCTGGGAAGAAGTGTGGTCTCCTGCCCCCGAGACTCATGGCCAATAAACGACACTAGTCAGCGCTTTATCCGGGCTCATCTCTCCGGCTCCGCAGGAGTCAACACGCCACGGCCACGTGATTCCCGCCAAGAATGGCAAACCGAGCCGAGACGTGCAATCACTCGCCGGTCACCCCGGGCGAGGGCGGGCGGGCAGGTGTCGGCGCCGCGGCCCTGGGCCTGGGGCATAACCACAGCCCTGCATGTGGGGACTCCGGGGGGTCAGGCGCCTTCCCCGTCGGTGGGGGCACAGACACCTGGCCAGTGGCCTGAGGTCCCGCTGGAGGAAGAAGCGCCCAGAGGGGGGCGTTGACCGGCCACGCACACGGGTGGGCAGTGGTAAGTGGGGGAGGCTGATGTGGGGCCTCGTTGGAGTCCTGCGGGGGAGAGGCGGCCACGGAGGAGTGTGGGCGCTGCGCTCGGGCAGTGGGCGCCTGGACCTGCCCCGCGCCCGGCAGCTCTGGTGATAAACAGCACCGGCTCCCGGGGCGGCAGGGAGAAGTCCCAGCATCCCCTGCTCTCCCCGGGAAGGCGGCCTCTCTGGTGGCCAGTGGTGGCCGGGACAGCAGTGACGGGACGGGTGTCGGCATGACAACCAGCATCCGGTTGGGGGCAGGGCCCAGTGGCCCAGTCACAGGTGCTGCGAGGCTCCGGGATGACTGGGGCGAGGGGGGGGTCACGGAGGAATCGCATCACAGAGTCCACCTCTCAACACTGGCTCCCGGACATCACCCACCTTCAGGGTCCTGGGCAACTCCTGTCCCAGCCGGCCCTCCTCTCCCCCCCCCCCCAAACTCTCCCCTTTTCCTCGGGGCTCTCGCTCTGACTGCCCCCTGGGGCAGACCTGCCGGGACCTTGTCCTGCCCAGCTGGCTCATCCAAGGCACTTCGCTTAAAAAGACCGTCTTCTCTGGAAAAAGTCTCTGTGATTGGGGGGGGGGGGGGAGCACATGTCCTGTTCCCCACGCCTCCACTCCGTCCTCGAGTAGAAACCCGGTGACAGCACGCAAAGCCGCGGTCGCCCAGCTTCCTCACGGCGTCGGGAGCCGTTCCCTCAAACACCCTGTGCAGAACCTCAAGGCGTGAAAACCACACTCATACAAAAATGGAGATGACATTCACACAGCATTCAAGTCAACTCTTTTAATCGGACCAGCGTGGCTCAGTGGTTGAGCGTCCACCTAGGAACCAGGAGGTCAGGGTTTAATTCCCGGTCAGGGCACAGGCCCGGGTTGCGGGCCCCATCCCCCGTGGGGGGCGTGCAGGAGGCAGCCGGTCCGTGGTTCTCTCTCATCATGGATGTTTCTCTCTCTCTCTCTCCCTCTCCCTTCCTCTCTGACATCAATAAAAGTCTATGTATTTTTAAATTAACTATTTTAAAGCGAGCGATTCAGTGGCATTTCAAAAACTCAGTGTTGTGCAGCCGCCACCTGTCTGGTTCCAGAACCTGTCGTCCTGCCGAAATAAAAGCCTGAGCCCACCCAGAGGTTGCCCCCCCACCCCCACCCCAGCCCTTGGCAGCCGCCAACCCCCCCGCCCCGGCCTCCTGCCCGCCTGTCCTGGACTTCACAGGACACGCTCACACAACACGCGCTCACACAACACGCGCTCACACAACGTGCGCTCACACAACACGTGACCACACAACACGTGCTCACACAACACGTGCTCACACAACACGGGGCCTGTGTGCGGCTCCCTTCACTTCGCACGGTGTTCTCGAGCAGGCGTCCTCGAACTGCGGCCCGCGGGCCACATGAGGCCGCGGAAAACATGTATCCGGCCGCCAAGTGTTTTTGCCGCCGCTGTGTGCATAGGAATTTGTTCATGTTTTTTTAAACTATAGTCCGGCCTCCAACGGTCTGAGGGACAGAGAACTGGCCCCGGTTTAAGAAGTCTGAGGACCCCTGGTCTCCAGGTTCTCGATCGGAGCCTGTGTGGAGCCCGCTCCTTTTCCGGGCCGAGTCGTGTTCCATCGTGTGGTGAGATCAGTTTGCTGACCCGCTCACCTGTGCAAACACACACACTTCCGCTCTGTGTGAACGGAGTGGGCACCGGCCCCCCACACCCAGCTCCCCCTCCAGCCGCTCCGGACCGTCCGCAGCAGCCAGGCGGCGCCGGCTTCTCCCCTGCCGGGGTCGGGTCGCGCCCTGTGGGGGTGAGGCTCTGCACAAGCCTTCGCAGACAGAGCACAGCTGGCTGCGTGCAGGCGCGAGCGGCGGTGGGCACTGAGAGCCCCCGGGGGGAGCGGCTGGCCAGGGCGGCTGCCCGTGGGTCCCACCGAGGGCGCCGGGCCTCCTCCCGCCCGTGGCAGGTCCGACCGGCAGCAGCGGGCCAGCCGGCTGCTCTCATGACCTCACCCAGTGAAACGCGTGCCTCGCCCGTCAGCGCACCCTGCCCCCCCACCTCCCCCCCCCCACAGCAGGTGCCCGGCTGCGGCGTCGCCCGTTTCCACACATTTTCTCCGTCTTTCCCGTCGTTTACGTGGCTTTCCAGGTGCACACAGAGCCGGGAGCACGTCTCTCCTTCCTCGACAGCCAGGCGTGTCCCTTCCCGACCGCCCGCGCCCACCCCGGCCTCCTGCGCCCTCAGGGCAGCCACCGGGCGGGCGGGCGTGCGTGCGTGCCTGTGCGGCTGACCTTTCCGAGGGGGAGCGGCCTGGGCGGGGAGCCCGGGGGCAGGTGTGTGCAATCGCAGCCCAGGTATGAGGCACAGCTGGTGGCGTCCGCGTGGGGGTGGAGACGGCCGTGCGCTCAGCTCCGCTCAGACCGCACCCGCTCCTGCGAGGAGAGAGAGTCCCATCGCCGAGCCAGCCTTTCCCCAGTCCCAGGCCTTCCCCAGCAAACGTGAGTAGCTGGCGGGGCTGACCTGCCCCTGGAACAGTGGGGAGCGGGAGGGGGCGCGTCCGGACCGGCCGGGCTGCTCTGAGACTCACACGGAGCAGACGTGGTTCTGCGGTTCTCTTAGTCTGCGGACCCGTTTCTAAAAGCTGGTCCGGAGGTTCTGCTTTCCAATAAGAGGAGGGAATTGAATTTGGTGAAGGAGGCAGAGCCTCAGAAACTGTTTCCTTGAAGCGCCTGGCAAAGTCCCAGCCGCTGGGTCCCAGCTGGTGCGACAGGAAGTCACCCTGACGGCCGGGGCCCGGCGATTGTCCCCTGTTCTTCCTAAGGAGCCTGCTTTTCCCGTGAGCGCGGGAAAGTAACCTGAAGGGATGGGTTTTCATCGGTGACTCGTTTCTGCGCTGTAGGTCAGCCTGTGATTGGCGGGGGGCGGGGGGGCGTAGGGCGTCCATCTTATACACAGCAAATGGCGAGAAGGGACTAAAGGGATTGCGTTTTGATTCAAGGGTTGGGAGTGAGAGAATTGACGTCACAATTTTCTCAGTTTGGGGGCATTTTATTTGTTTGTTTTTATTGATGTCAGAGAGGAAGGGAGAGGGAGAGATAGAAACATCAATGATGAGAGAGAATCATGGATTGGCTGCCTCCTGCAAGCCCTCCACTGGGGACTGAGCCACAACCCGGGAATGGAACCATGACCTCCCGGCTCAGGGTTGATGCTCAGTCACTGAGCCACGCCCGCCGGGCAGTTTGGGGCATTTTAATTGGGGTCATTCAAGGTGCGTAGTGGGCCAGGCACAGCCAGATTCAATGAGCCTGGCGGGGGGGGGGGGGGGCGGTGAAGGATGGAGAAGACGGACAAGAGAAGAGAGCTGGGGCTGGGTGGGACGCTGCTCTCTGATGGAGAGACAGTGCCACGGCCTGCGAGCCGAGTCTTTATTTTATAGCAGATCCCACGAGGCAAAGTAAGGGCGTGGTCACACGTTCTCGAGGGTTTTGAATCCACTCAGTTACACGCACCTGGTCAAGCTCTGTTTACTTGCTGCCCCTCCCGCAGCCCACATCCCTCAGCCACGTGGGCCCACAGGTGCGGACCATAAGGTCAAGCTCACAGCCATAGCCTTCGGCTGTAACTGTGCTGGGACTTGCATGTGGCTTTGCCAGGAGAGGGTCGTGCCCTCCCATTAGTCCCAGGCTTGAACCTGTCCGACCGCTGTGGCCGCTCTCCACACGCAGTTGTATGTTTGGTGGCTGCTGCACAGGAGCCAGAGCTGTGGTCGCTGCTCGGGCAGCGTCGGGGGAAGCGGGCGGGGACAGGTGTGTGTGAGGACGGCAGGGAGCCCAGCACCTGGCCAGCAGGAGACCTGGAGCGAGAAGGAAGGAGACTGAGCTCCGCCCAGCGTCGGCCTCCCCAGAACCGGGCCCTGGGCTGCCCGGCCTCCAGCGCTCGCCCTGGACAGACCCTGGCCTCCCCGGCGGAGAGTCTGGTGCGTGAGGCTCTCCGTGCCTGGGTTCTCTGAGGCTGCGGCAGCGCCCTCCCCACAGTACGGCCAATGCACAGCGTCACCTCGGGCCCCCTGTCCCGCTGCTCGCCCTGGGGCGGCTCCTTCCCGTCCGCCCGGCCCCTAGACACGGGAACTCGTGGTTAGAGGAAAAGCCATAAAGACCACGGCTGCTGAAGAGAAGTGGGGTTCGCGCCCCCTGATGTTGGATCTGAGCCCCGCGCTCTGGTTTCGCACGGCCCACCGTTAGAAAGAGCGTGTCCCGCAGCCACGCTCCCCACATGCTCCGTCATGCCACATGTATGTGTGTGTAGATGGACGTGTGTAGATGGACATGTGTGTAGGTAGACGTGTGTGTGTAGATAGACATGTGTATGTGGATGTGTGTATGTAGGTAGACGTGTGTGTGTAGATAGACATGTGTATGTGGATGTGTGTGTAGATGGACGTGTGTCTGTAGGTAGACATGTGTGTGTAGATGGTCGTGTGTGTGTGTAGGTAGACATGTGTGTGTGTAGATGGACATGTGTATGTAGGTAGATGTGTGTGTGTAGATGGACATGTGTGTGTAGGTAGACATGTGTATGTGGATGTGTGTGTGTAGATGGTCGTGTGTGTGTGTAGGTAGACGTGTGTGTGTATGTGGACATGTGTGTGGATTGGCATGATCTCAGCGACGCAGCAGCAAACCCTTTTTCTTGAGGCGTCTGCCAACCCTGAGCAGGGAGTCCAGGCGCCCGCGGGTCCTGGGAACAGGTCTGGGTGGCAAACCGCAGAGGAAACCCCCTGAGAGCCGAGTCCGTGACGGGGCTGCGGGTCAAACACGCCCGCCGTCCGGCTTGTGGCGGGGAGCCCGGCTCCCGCCTCGTTGGGGTTCAGACGTGAATGTCCTCTTGTCTTCCAGGCGCCTCTGCTAAACCCCGCGGGACGCTGGGCACCGGGACTGGCCATGGGCAACGAGCAGAGCGCCTCGGAGAGCCAGGTGGGTGGCAGGGCTCCTCCCGACGGCCCCTTGGGCCCCGCTGTCCCCCCTCCTGCCCGCGGCCCAGGAGGAGCCAGCCCGACGCGTGGGGCACCGGGGGCCGGGGGGGCGCCTGCATTTCATCCTCAGGATTCCCGGCTGAAGGCGAGCCCTGGTGCTATAAGCACTAGTTGTTCTTTCCAGTCTGTGCTTTAAACTTAATAGAGTGAGAGTTTGGCCCCTTTTTCCTGGCTCGTGCCCTCCCCGCCCCTCCCATCAGCTGACCTGGGCGTGCAGAGGCGGTGACACGCAGGCCTCTCGCGCACGCCTCCCCCAAATGGAGTTTGGCTCTAAAAGTGGTTTTATCGTCGATCAACGTTGAGCAAATGGACCTGGAACCGTCGCCTCCGGGCTGGGAGGGTTCTCGCCACTGAGGCACGGGCTCTAGCTGCTGGGCTGCGCGTGCGGCTGGGACGTCCAGATGCACCAGCCTTCAGCTCCCCGTTGTACGCCTGGAACGCAAGTCCCCGCCTGGTGAACGAAGGCACGGAGACACTGCCCATTCGCCTCTCACAGCGGAACTTGGGCGACCGGTACTGAGGTCTTGGAGTGAGAAAACGGGTGCAAAGGCCGGCTCATCTCACGGTGTTTCCCGCAGCCTTTGCCTCCGGCCGTCGCCTTTTCTGAAGCAGGAAAACGAGAATCATTCAAAGACAAGGGGCCACACCAGGCGTCCGGGGCGGCCGGAAACAGTCCCCCGTTAAACGCGGGCGTGAGACGGGGAGCGGGAGGGACTGTGGCGGCAGAGGGTTCCCGTCCTGCTGTCTGGGGGCGGCCCCTCCACTCGGCCGATGGATGCGTGTGGGCACGGGAGCCCCTCTGACAGGATCCCCCCTTCTCCAAGGGAGGCCAGGAGCCCACATTTCTTTTCCATGAAATCTTAATTGTTTATAATTAAACTTTTATTTTGAGATCCTGGGAGATGCACACGCTGCCATAAGAAATGAGACAGAGAAATCTCATGGACCCTTTACCTACGATTTTTTTTTTTCCCTTTACCTGGTAACATCAATGGATAACATCTTGTAAAACTCTAGTACCACAGCCGATGCTGACAGAGATAATGCCAAGCTATGGAGCATCCCGTCCTGGCATGTTTGTCTCAGTGGATAGAGCGTCGGCCTGCGGACTGAAGGGTCCCGGGTTCGATTCCCGGTCAGGGCTCATACCCAGGTTGCAGGCTTGGTCCCCAGTGGGGGGCGTGCAGGTCCATGATTCTCTCTCCTCATTGATGTTTCTATCTCCCTCTTCTTCTCCCTTCCTCTCTGAATTAAAGATGTATTTTAAAAAATTATGGAGCAGCCCCATCACCAGGAGGGTCCCTCTTCTTACCCTCAGAGCCACCCCCACCTCCTCTGGTCCCCCACTTCCACCCCCGGCCGCCCGCATTTGTTCTCTCTCATTTCGACATCTGAGCCTGTTGTATAGTCGGCCGGAGTCACGCAGACGGGACCTCGGTGAACGGGCTGTGTCCACTCGCGGAATTCCCTCCCACCCACCCAGGCGGCTGCGTGCGCCAGACTGCGTCCCTTTTTATTTTTTGGTTAGTCCTCCCCTGAGGATGTTTTCCCATTGATTTTTAGAGAGAGAGGAAGGGAGGGGGAGAGACAGAGAAACACCGATGTGAGAGAAGCACATTGACGGGTGGCCTCCCGCGTGGGCCCTGACCAGGGATCGAGCCTGCACCCGAAGGACACGCCCTGGACGGGATGCGAACCTGGGACCCTCCTGCCTGCAGGCGGGTGCTCTATCCACTGAGCCACACCGGCCAGGGCCAGTGTCGGCTCCTTTCCACTGCCGAGCACCGTCCCTGGGACGCGGGAACGGCCGCTCGCTCACCGCTCATCAGGGGCATCTGGTTGCTCCCGGGTTGGGGCCGTCACACGTGCGGCTGCCGCGAGCGTTCCGTTCGTCTGCGGCTTCTGTGCGCACATGTTTTCACTTCGCGAGACGGATGCCCGAGGGGCCCTGCCGGGTCGGATGGTCGTCACATGTGCAGTGAGAGGGGGGCCGCCAAGCTGTGTTTCTAGAACCGCTCGCCCCGTCACATCCCTCCCCCTGCCCCCTCTCCCCCCGCGGGGTGGGCCGGTCGGGTCTGCCTCCCCTGGCGCTGCCACCGCTGGGCAAGGCCAGGCCGTGTGTGGGGCGGCTCCCGGGCGGCTCTGCTGTGTGCTCCCTGTAAGCGGATGTCGGGCGTCGTAATGAGCTCACTGCCATCTGCGGATTCTCTCGGTGAAACACATGCTCATGTGTTTGTCTGTTTTCTAACCGCGTTCTTTTCACTGTTGCGTCTCGAGAGTTCTCTCCAGGGCCCGGAGACCACCCTTCGCCAGACGTGGTTGCGAGTCTCTCCTCCCGCTCCCGCTCCGCGCCCGTCCTCTGAGCACGGTCTTCGCAGCAGCAGCTTCTCGGAGGCGCGTTTGTCAGCTTTCCCATCACGGGCAGGGCTTTCGGCTCCAAACCCAAGAACTCTTTGTGCAGCCCTGACGTCCGGACAATTTTCTCTCTAAAGATTCTGTCGTTTTATAGTTAAATCCATGACGCATTTGAGTGCGTTCTGTGTGGAAGGCCTGAGATTCAGGTTGAGGTTCGCGGGTGTGTGTGTGTGTCTGGCCCGTCCCCGCGCACCCGTCGGTCCCGCGTGTGGGAACTGGTCTCCTGCCCTGGAGACCAGGAACTGGCCGTGCTCTGTGGGGCTGCCTCTGCTTCTCTTCCGTGTCGCTGATCCGCGTGTCTCTCTCCCGCGGCTCCCCTGCGCTCTCGATGGCTGAGGCCGGGTAGAGCGGTTCCTTCCGCTTGGCGATTTTTCGAGATTGCTTTAGCTATTCCAGGGCCGACGGCTGTTTATGTGAATTGTAGGATAAGCTTTTCTGTGTCTACAAAATCCTTTGCTGGGGTCGGGCTAGGAAGGAACCTGTAGGTCGATGTGGGGAGAACTGACGTCCTGCCTCCGTCCAGTCTTCGGTCCATGCGCACGTGGTGTGTCTCGTCATGAAGGTCCCTTGGATTCGTCTCCCGGCTCGTCAGGCTCAGCGGACACATTCTGCGTGCGTCCGAGGTTGTGCCCAAGCGTTTCGTTTTCTCGGCGGTGGTGGTGAGGGGCGTCATGCTTTCACGTGGGTGTCCGCAGGCGTGTTGTCAGGGTGCTGACTTTGCGGGTGGATGGCCCGTGTCCTGTGATTTTGTGAACTGGCTGGTCAGTGCCGTGAGGTTTGTGGCCGATCCCTGGCACGTTCTCTGTAGACGGGAATGGCGTTTGCAGAGAGAGCGGCATTTCCGCTCTTCAGATCCGTGTCCGTTTCATTTGTTTGTTTATTTGCTTTTGGCCCAATTGCAGCGGCTGGGAATTCGAGACGATGTTAATTCAGAACAGCCAGCCCGGCCGGCGTGGCTCAGCGGCTGAGCATCGACCCATGAACCAGGAGGTCAGAGGTCGATTCCACGTCAGGGTCACAGGCCTGGGATGCGGGCTCGATCCCCAGAGGGGGGCGTGCAGGAGGCAGCCGATCCATGATGCTCTCTCATCATTGATGTTTCTCTCTCTCCCTCTCCCTTCCTCTCCGAAGTCAATAAACATATATTTTTAGAAACACAGACGACGGGACAAACGAGCTGTGGTCTATCGATCCAGGGGTGGGGAACCTCCGGCCCTTGAGCCGTACAAGGCCAAGGACATCGCTGGGTCTGGCCCTGCCAAGGCATCGGGTGAGCTGATTAATTGTTTGACCAAACAGGGCAGGCGCTGGCTCAGCTGGTCGTTTTGTGCGGCCTCGAAGGATGCGGTCAGATCCACATGGCCCTTGGCAGGAAAGGTGCCCACCCACCCCCGGGAACGGGGGATTCGAACCCAGTGTTCTCTGACCTAAAGCGAGTTCATTTTTCTACCACATCCCGTGGGGGAGGCCTGAAATCCCACCCTTGGGGCCTCCTCCTTCGAGGCCTGGCCGGGCGCCCACGGGGACCCTGGAGGCCGCAGTGGCGAGCTGCTCCGATCTTGGCTTTCCGCCTCGGAGGTGGAGACGTTTGGGACGGCCTCGCAGGCCTGGACTGGACGGGGCCTCGTGGGACAGCATGGGCCCTGCTGCGCGTTTGGGGGCCGGCAGTGGCTCTGAAGCCGGAGCCCATGTCGGGGTGACCTCTGCTCCCGTCCCGGCCTCACCGGCAGCCGCGCTGCTCCCCGAAGCTCAGGCAGAGATGGGGCGCGTCGGCGAGACGCTGGCCCGGTCTAACCGCATCAGGAGCCCCTTGGTTGGCACAACCAGGGAGCCACGGTCTAGAGAGATGCCCACGTCCAAGAGGTAACGTCACGGGATTTAAAAATTTAGATTTTTATTGATTTCAGAGAGGAAGGGAGAGGGAGAGAGAGACAGAAACATTAATGAGGAGAGAGAATCATGGATCAGCTGCCCCCTGCATGCCCCCTAATGGGGATCAAGCTCACAACCCAGGCATGTGCCCTTGACCGGATTCGAACCCGGGACCCTTCAGCCCTCGGGCCAATGCTCTACCCACTGAGCCACACCGGTTAGGTGGGAATTTTTTTTGATGGCGAAACACTTGGTCTCCTGGGAACGTGTCCTTCCCAGGCTGGCATGCCGCAAGCCTGTTAACACAGACGCAGGCCCTGAGCCAGGAGGAGGCTGTGTTTACTGAGCCAGGGCAGGCGGAGGCCGGGACGCTGGCAGACCTGGCAGAAGCCAGGGCTCCGAGGGCGGGGTGCGCTTCGCCGATTCGCAGGCGCCCCAGGCGGAGGGGGTGATCGCGTTTCACACTCCACGGCCTTTCTGGGCGCCTCTCCGCCAGGCTGTTCCGGGGGTGACCCTGGGCCGCGTTCTGCAGTCGCGTCCAGTTGTCTCAGCCGCTGGGAGCGAGGCAGGGAGGGGGCAGTGACCACGCGCAGCCGTGTCCACCGTCGGCGGACGCAGCGTGAGGTCGGGGTCAGCAGCACAGGCTCCGGACCCAAGCCCTCTGGTCCACGTCCCGGCCCCCTGCTGCCCGCCGTGTGGCCTTGGGCGGGTGGCTTCCTGTCTCTGTGCTCAGGGATCTGCCCGTGAACCGGCTGTTGTGAGGCCTGAATGAGCGGGAACTCGCACACGGACTGTTTATTGTGACCCGCGTGCTGCGATGGCTCCTGCAGGCGAAGTGTCGCGTAGGCGCTGGGTGTCCTTACCATTGCATTTATTGGGGTGACGTTGGTTAACAAGGGGGTGTTATTATGACTGTGGAGCGAGACCTGGCCCTGCTCCCCCACAGCCTGGCTTCTCCCCGGGACACGGAAGACGGACGTCCCTTTCCCGCCTGCTCCGCCCACAGCGCCTTGGCACCGAACTTGAAAAGTGCGACGCCATCCCCTGGGCCGCGCTGCTGCTCTCCCCTCACCCAGTGTCCGCGGGATGGGGGCGGGGGAACGGGGGGGGGGCGAGAGTGGGGGGGACGCTGCCCTGCCGTCCTGCTGGGGGAGGCGGGGCTGGAAGGGGGAGAGGCCTCCCTCGCTGCTGCTTCAAGGAGGAAGCTGAGCCCAGGGCCTGTTTCCTGTGCCGGAGGAAGGTCGGCCCCCGTGGCCCCCGAGTCGGGGCGAAGATCTGTCCCCGCCCACCTGTTGCCGCCTCTGCCTGTGAGCCACGCCGTGTCTCTTCAGAACGACCTTGAAGTGGCCTTGACCGTGGGCCGGCGGGCAGGAGCCCGTCTGACACATGCTGAGGAACACCCACGGCAGGGGGTGCGGGGGCGGGGGGAGGCCTGGCTGCGGAGCCGTTTGCCGCTCAGGCCCCTGTGCCCTCAGCCAAGCAGGGGCGGGTTCCGGTTCTAAAAACCCGGGCCCCTCATGCGAAAATGTCGCTCCCTCTGTGCTGTGATTCTTGGGGGACGATAGGGAGCATTTTCAGCCGTGCAGCCACGAGGGACACTTTGTTGTCGCTCATTCTCACCCGGGGATATTTTTTCCATTGATTTTTAGAGAGAGAGGAAGGGAAGGAGGGGGGGAAGAGAGAGAGAGAGAGAGAGAGAGAGAGAGAGACACGTGAGAGACACACTGGTTGGTTGCCTCCTGCATGGGCCACTATTGGGGCCGGGGATCGAGCCTGCACCTGAGGTACATGCCCGTTACAGGGTCAAACCCACGACCCTTCAGTCCAGGGGGCGACGCTCTACCCACTGAGCCCAGTTGGCCAGGGCTCCGTCCCTAACTTCTCCCTAGTTTCCCAGCTGAATTCTGCTGAGCAAAGCCACGGTTGGGGGAGGAAAATGCGTGACTCGAACACATGGGATCCTTTCAGGTCTTAGAGGACATGTGCCCACTGTCTCCAGGGAGCAGAGGACCCCCATGTGGGGAGGTGCCCGCCTGGTTCCTCACTCACACAGAGATCCTCCTCCCCCAGAACCGCCGTCTCTTCTCCCTGAGATGACGGCAGGGGCCGCCAGGCTCTGCTACCCCTTGTCCTCAAAGTGCGGCTTTGCCCCACGGGTGGGTGCTCAGTGGGACGGCCAGGTAAACGGTCCAGCCCTTGAGGACTGTGGTCAGAGGCCCATGGAGAAATGTGTTTGTGTTTTCAGAGATTCTTATTTGATTTCCTCTCTGATGTCTCTTCCCGGCTCAGAGAACCTCATCAGCGCCGAGGCCAGGGTCCCTGCAGCCACCCGGGAGCAGTCAGAGCACGAAGCCGGAGGAGCAGCCCAGGAGCGCGGGCCACGGAGACGCGCCCAGGTAGGAGCCAGGCCCCAGGACCCGTGTGGCCGGCCCGCTGCCTGCTCAGCATGTGCTTGGAAAAGTTGACCCCCAGCCCCAGGCCTGCTCCTCGGTGGTAAGGGGTTCGAGACGGCAGCTCACAAGCCTCCCGTGACGGCCTAGCCTGTGCGGTGGGAGCATTAATGCTTCTCTGCCCAGAGACGGAGCTGGTCACGACAGGCTTCCCTGCCAGCAGTGCCAGGTGTGTGCTCGCTGTCAGACTTAATGTAAAGGGGGTCCCCGAGGCGCTCGCAGGGGCGCCCGGTCCCACGTGGGGCCGGCTGTGGGGGAGGAGGACCTTTCCCTCTTCGTCCAGGTCCTCCCGCGGGTCTAGCCATCAAGTCAACAGGAGACAGATCACAGGAGAAAAGAACCAAATATAATGACCTACTATGTGCATAGAAGCCCCCCCCCATGAGAGAGTCAGACCCCCCCCCCCCACACACACACGAGAGGCTGAGAGACGGCAGGTAAAACGAGGCACCTGTGACCTGGGCGAGGGCGCGGGGAGGGCCCTGGGCTTGGAGAGGGGGGTCATCAGCAGGACAGGCCCCGTAATTACGTGTTTACCTGCCACGCGGAGAGGGCACCGAGCCTTATCTCCGGTCATAAATCTTATCGTGGGCAAAGCCCTTCATTTAAACCTCCAGGTGGTAAGTGGGGTGAGGGGGGCAGACGCTTCTCTGGAGCCTGCAAGGTACCCATTGCTTTTAGGTCAGAATGACCCTCATGCCAGCTCCAGCCAGTGTGGCTCTGTGGTTAGAGCGCCGGCCCAAGGACTGACGGGTCATGGGTTCGATTCCAGTCGGGGGCACAGACCTCGGTTGCAGGTCCACCCCCAGCCCCGATTGGGGTGCATGCAGGAGGCAGCCAATCGATGCGCCTCTCACATCGATGTTTCTCTCTCCCCCTCCCTTCTACTCTCTAAAAATCAATGGAAATCTAGCCTTGGGTGAGGATCAACAACATCAAAAGTGACCCTCATGCCAAGCGGCTCTCCCTGGGGACCTGCTCTGGCCCCCTCACTGCAGGCCCCGTGGGTGAGACAGGGGGGCGGGCGGGGTGCCCAGAACTATGACTGAGTGGCCGGCACCTTCAGTCCCCAGAGGCGGGTGGCTTCCAGAAACAACACGGCCACACGCTGCCTGGAATGCGGCCACACGTGGCCAGTGCAGGTGGCCCATCGGTCACGGCTCCGTGTGGACCCACAGTCAGGGCCTGGCTCCCTGCCGACTGCTGGGAAGAGTCCGATGGGTGCCCCCCGAGCCGTGTTTGGCACCCACTGCTTTGGGTCCCTCCCAGCAGCGGCCAGCAGATGGGAACCCCCAGGCCCCAGGAAGGACACAGGCCAGGCACACTGGAGGCAACTCATGATTGCCAGTGGGTTGCCCGGCCGGCATGGCTCAGTGGCTGAGCGTCAACCTATGAACTAGGACCATGGTCGGCAAACCGCAGCTCGCGAGCCACATGTGGCTCTTTGGCCCCTTGTGTGTGGCTCTTCCACGAAATACCATGTGCGGGAACACACGTACAATGTGATTGAAACTTCGTGGCCCATACTCAGAAGTCGGTATTTTGTGGAAGAGCCACACGCAAGGGGGCAAAGAGCCGCGGTTTGCCGACCACTGGACTAGGAGGTGAGGGTTTGATTCCTGGTCAGGGCACAGGCCTGGGTTGTGGGCTCGATCCCCAGTGTGGGGCGTGCAGGAGGCAGCCGACCCATGATTCTCTCTCTCATAGGTGTTTCTATCTCTCTCCCTTCCTCTCTGAGATCAATAAAAACATATTTAAAATAATGATCATTGCCAGTGGGTTGAGCACATGATGTGATTAGAAGCCCCCTGGACGGTGGAAGCCAGCCTCTGGGAGGCGCGAGCCGGCGCCCGAGGGGCGAAGGTGAACAGTTGACTGACAGGTCTCCCCCCGCCCCCCGCGATGCTAATAGACAGGGAAGCTGGGTCCCCAGTGCTTGGCAGGAGCTTTTCACCCCAAGAGTTGAAGCAGCCCTCGCAGCGGTGGCTGTACACTGTGGCCGGTCATGGGCGAGAGCGACCCCTGGTGGCCGGACTTTTGGTGCTATTTCTGGGTGGGGTTCCCAGGGGAACCTCCTGGGAACCCTGTGATTTCTTTCGGGGACGGTGCGCCGTAGGGGCCGGGGCACAGCGTGCGCCTCGGACAGCAGCTCGGTGGCCCCCGCTCCACTTCCACAGCCTGTCGGGGTGACTGGACGCAGGTTTTACCGTTTGGTTCTAAGGGGGCCGGGCGGCTGGTGGGCACGGGCTGTGGTGACCGTGCGGCTCACGGAGGGACCCTCTTCCCTGGAACTCTGCCCAGGAGCCGCCGCCGGCGCCGGGGAGGCTCCTGGCTCCCTGGAGAGGCCACCCCAGGCTCTGTGTCTTGTTCCCCAGCTTCCGTCAATTCCTGTTTCCCTTGAAGAACAGCCGTCTCCCGGCATCGGGGTGAGCGTAAAGGGGGGCCTTCGCAGAGCAGGCCCGGAGGAACCGCTGGCTGCTCACACGAAACCACAGCTCTCCCCCTGAACGCGGGAACTCTGTGGGGAGGCCCTGGACTCACCCCGCAGGAACGAGGGCGAGCGGCCAGCCCCTCACCCCTGGGTGCCCCCTGCTCGGCCACCCTGTCCGTCGGGCCATGGCTGTGCTGCCTTCGTGCCACACTGGGCCTGGGGGACCCCTGGCAGCCCCACGCTCTGTCCCTCAGGCCCCCACACTCACCAGCCCGCACCCCGCGTTCTAAGACCTGGTCTCTGCTCAGGCAGCATTTTCTCCCCAAAGGACCTACAGGGTGTCTCCCCACAAGTGTGCACTTTGAGTAATCACTAATTCCCATGGGTTAAACCTGAAAAGAAAGGATAAATGTGCGTACATTTTGGGGGGGAGTGGGGACCCCTGTGTTACCGGTTTGTACAGAAGATGGGAGGGGCCACTGGCCTCAAAGTGTCCCTGTTTCCTGCTGGTAAAACCTCTGGGAGAAACAGCCGGCCCGGGCTCCTGCCAACGGGAGCTGGAGGCGGGGCCGGGAGGAGGCGGGGCCGGGAGGAGGCGGGGCCGGGAGGGGGCGGGGCCGGGAGGGCGGGGCCGGGGGCCGGGGCCGGGAGGGGGCGGGGCCGGGAGGCAGGAGAAGCATGTCCGTCCCGCAGGCGTGACCACCGCTCTGGGGGAAACCGGGCTCGGAGCGCCGTGTCGCCTGTGCCCATGGTCCCCCCACCCCCCCTGACCTCGGAGGCCCTTCCTCCCTCCGACCCGCACAGCAGCCCCCCAGGTCCCCGCGGGGCAAATGCTGGACCGGCTCAGGGAGTCCCAGTTCGACTGCCTTGCCTTCCAGGGGCCACACGGTGTCGCTGTTGTAACTCGGCCCTGCACTGGCCGGACCGGCCGGGATTGGGGGAGGCCTGGGGGACCCCCCTGTCCACTCCTGAGCACAGCAGCCCTGGGTCCCCGCCCTCATCCATGGAGACTCCCTCTCCCTCCCGGGGGACCACCAGCCAGGGATGGGCAGCCCTTTCCTTAAACCCTCGGAGCGCTGCAGGTCGCCCGGAGGACATTAGGGACAAAGGCTGGACGGAGCTTTGGGGGTCAGCGCTGCCTGCTCGCCCCAGGGAAGCCGGGGGCATTTCAGAGGCCGGCCTTCCCTGGTGGAGCCCTTGTCGCTGAAGGGGGAGGAGTGGGGCCTCGATGGCCTGGGGTCTTTTTTTTTTATTGATGTCAGGACGGGAGCGGGAGAGAGATGGAAACATCCAATATGAGAGGATCATGGATCAGCTGCCCCCTGCACGCCCCCCACTGGGGATCGAGCCCGCAACCCGGGCCTGTGTCCTGACCAGGCATCTGACCGTGACCTCCTGGCTCCTAGGTGGCCGCTCAGCCCCTGAGCCCCGCCGGCCAGGCCCCCGTCCTAAGGTTCACCGGGATGTCAGTTAACACACGGGTCCCCAGGCCCCGCGGGTCCTTCCGCTGGCTGTGGAGTCGCCCACCCTCGTCGGCTCCCGCGAGCAGGGAAATGGGGGAAACACGGGGTGTGGCTGGCTCTGCCTGGTCACCAGCTAAGTCACCCCGTTCCCGGCCGCTCCTTCAGGACCAGGACGGGGAGACGTGGGTGAGACCAGGAGCCGGATTTTAGTGAGAAGCCGTGTGAGGCTCATGAGGAAGTTTGGGGAACACTGACCGGGGTTACCCTCCCGGTAACGACCCGCGGACTCTCGTCTGCGTTTCTGGGAACTTAATTAAGGCCCCAGACTCGGGGCACCGACCCCTGCCCCTCCCTTCTCTCCTGTGTTCTTTCCTTCAGCAAACACCCATGGGCGTCGCTCAGGGCCTGGTGCTGTGCTGGGCGGGGGGCCCACAGCCTTAGCAGGGGCCTGGGTTCTCGGCTCCAGGGGGAGGCAGGTCTGGGGGGAAGTTGGCCTCGAGGGGAGACCCTCTCAGACACTGTCGGACTCGCACAGACCACGTGGGTGTGAGGGATGGAGCAGAGAAGGCGCGGCCGTTTAGAATAGATGGTGGTTCTCAAGGTGAGGTTTCCCGTCGATGGATGGATCGATGGATCGATTAGACTGATTGGCCAGCTCAGCGTCACGTGGGCGCTTGCTGGGATGCCAGACTCACTGGATGAGAGACTCTAGGGGTGGACCCCCCCTCCCCCCAATCTGTGCTCTGCCGCGCCCTCCAGGGCTGGCTGAGAGGGTCAGGGAAGGCGGTGACCTTTGAACTGGTTTGAAGGACAGCAGGAGGGGCAGGGAAGGCCCGGGTTGGGGACAGCGATGCCGGGGGCCAGGCGGGCACTCCCTGTGCCTGGCAAGCAACCTCCGTGAAGACGGGGCCTGTCCACTCCCAGCCCAGGCCCAGGCAGGGTGGGCCCAGCTGGCAGCGCCGCCTCCGTCCGCTCCTAACTGGGTATCTTCTCCGGCAGGACGTCCACAGGAGAGGAGGGGGCGGGGGACTCGGCCGGCGACTGGCTGGGAAGACGGTCAGGCCGCCTCAGTGCCCGGCCCGCCGGCCTTCTGCCCCCTGGCTCGGGCCTCCGAGGAGCAGCGAAGAGGGGCCCTCCTGAGACGACACCCCCCTACGGGACAACGTGGGAAACGGGAGAGGGGGTGCGGGGTCACCAACTCCCCGTTTACAGACCACGGCTCCCCAAACACTAGCGTTCCCTCGGACTTTCCCTTCTTTCTCGGTTCTTCCCTGACTGTGGGACGCCTGTGTGTCTGTCTGCACGTTTGTTTAGGCGCCTTTAAGTAGGAAACGTGTTTACGTAAAGCAGCTCATACCTCCTCCTGTCGTATTAGATACGAACGCACATCTGCAGGGTTAACAGGCTGCGTGAGAGCAGCTCCGGCTGACGGAGCCGCGAGCAGCACCGAGAACCGCCCCCCCCCGCCCCCCCACACCCCCCCACCCCCCGCACCCCCCGCCTCAGGTTTCTGTGGGCTCCCCCCACCCCCGCATCCGTGCTGCCTTCGCCGCAGCGCGTGCCCCCATGCGGTGCATTGTCATCAACGGCATCTGGAGTCACAGCGAGGCTGGCCTTCGAGGGGCGCAGTCCACGGGTCTGACGAATGCGTGTAGCGTGTAGCCCGTGCTCCCCATTACCTGTCACAGGAGGTTCAGGGCCTTAAACCCCCCCACCCCCCCGCGCTCCACCTGCTCGCCCCCTCCCTCCCTTCTAACCGCTGGCCGCCCGGATCTTCTCCCTGTCCCCATGGGGGTGTTGGTGTTTTTAAAAAATGTTTTATTGATTTTTAGAGAGAGAGGAAGGGGGAGGGATATGGAGAGATAGGAACATTGATGAGGGAGGAACATCACCAACCTGCCGCCCCTGCACGCCCCACACGGGGATCCAGCCCACCACCCGGGCCTGTGCCCCGACCGGGAATCGAACCAGCGACCCCCTGGTTCCTAGGTCGGGCGGCGCTCCATGACAGAGCCCCGGGCCGGCCCGTGTCTTTATTGTTATCTTTTTCCGTTGGTATAAACACCCCCGCTGGAGTGGAGTCTGGGGGCTCGGTGGGTGTTTACCCCCCGGCACCTGGGCCCCCCCTCCCCCCCGGGTCCGAGCATCGCCATCGCCCAGAGCATCTCCCCGCCCGTCCGTCCTGTCCCGAGACTAACGACTGGTCTGACCGCTCCCTCCCGGGTCAGTTCTGCCAGTTCGTAGCCCTCACAGAAACGAGGTCAACAGCTCAGGGACTCGCTCTTTATCCGCTGCTGCTTGTTGATTTTTTGTTATTTTTATTGTGATGTTAACCCTGCACAGCACACCGTTCACCCCGGAACTAACCCGCAGGAGTGAAGTGTGACCGCGTCGCCGTGCGGCCCCGGCTTTGCTGGCTCCTCGGGGGAGCGATTCTCCGTCGTGAAAAGCCGCTGCACGCCCAGCCTCTGGCGCACTTTTGGTCTTTCGTGTTGTCATTTGGTTCGAGCTCTTTCCCGTTTCCCTCTTCGTTTCTCCTTTGGACTCACGGGCGCCTTAGAAGCCTTGCATTTGGTTCCCGGACCGTTGGAGGCTTTCCAGCGGCCTCTGCGCCTGCTTCCTGGTGTAACTCCACGGTCGCCAGATCACATGCTTCGCATAATTGGAATCCTTTTGGATTCCTCGCGGCTGTTTGATGTGCAGGACGCGGTCGGTGTCGTCGCCGTGCCCCGTGCGCTGGACGGAACGCAGCCGGCCGCTCTGGCTGGTGCTGAGGGAAGGTCGGGGGGGCGTGTTGGCCACGGTGCTGGGTGGACCCCTGGGTCCGCGCTGATCTGCTATCCCCCGATGTCAATCGATTATTGGAAAAGGACGGGTACTATCAGGTCACAGTCGGGGGCCGAGATCTGGCGTTGGACGGACTGTGCGGACGTTCGCGTCCTGTATGAAGCGGACATTTACAGTGGGAGGGCCTCGCCTGCGCCGGTAGCGTCTGTTCCCTATCATATGGACACCGCGGCTTCCTTTCCATCAGTGTTGTCACGGTTTATTCTCCTGCCTCGAATCTTTTCCTTTTAACCTATTTGTGCTTTTTAAAATAAATATATTTTATTGATTTTACAGAGACAAGGGAGAGGGATAGAGAGTCAGAAACATCGATGAGAGAGAAACATCGATCAGCTGCCTCCTGCACACTCCCCACTGGGGATGTGTCCGCAACCAAGTTACATGCCCTTGACTGGGATTGAACCCGGGACCCTTTGGTCCACAGGCCGACACTCTGTCCACTGAGCCACATCGGCTAGGGCTCTTTTTGTTTCTTGTGCTTAGAGTTAGATTCTTAGATCTGTAGATATCTAGTTTATATCATATTTGGAAAATTTTCAGCCATTCTTTTAAAAAATATATATTTTTATTGATTTTAAAGAGGAAGGGAGAGGGAGAGAGAGAGAGAAACATCAATGATGAGAGAGAACCATGGATCGGCTGCCTCCTGCACGCCCCCCACTGGGGATGGAGCCGGCAACCCAGGCCTGTGCCCTGACCGGGAATTGAACTCTGACCTCCTGGTTCATAGGTTGGCGCTCCATCACCGAGCCCCACCGGCCGGGCCCCCGTGTTGATTTTGGGGAAGGAGATGCCATGTGCGATGGTTATGCGAGGGGTAGGGGGTACTCTTCGTGGGGAGGAATGAGGTGCGGGGGGCGCTGTGTTTGTGGCCTCTGGGGGCGCAGTGGGGTGGTTCTGCCTGCGTGTGGCTCTGTCCTTGGCATCCTGGGACCCGATGACACGTGACCTGTTCTCCTTGTTGGCAGCGTCGCGCACGGAGCCGCCTGCACCGCTTCTGAGGGTGCGGCCGGCCTGGATCCAGGCATCGCGTCCCCGGAGGTGACTGAGCCGAGGAAGCACCCACAGAAAGCCGGGGGCCCAGCCGGCTCTCCACTGCCCAGCCCGCCAGTGCCCTGGGAGCCAGAGAGCACCCCCAGCTCCATGCCCGGGGCCGAGGACCCCCCTGAAGCTTACTCCGTCAGCCCCCCCGCAGCGCCTGAGGACTGGCCCCTCGTCCAGCCCCTCGCTCAGCGCCCCGGGAGGCAGCCTTCTCCAGGGGCCCAGGGAGACGTCCTGGCAGCGCTCGCCCCTCCTGGGGGCCGCCCTGCCCAGCGCACGGTGGCTACCTCTGGCCCCCGGGCTGGAGGAGAGGGAGCCCTGAAGGGAGAGGGGCCGGACTCAGCCTCCTTCGGGTCCAGGGATCAGGCGCCAGGACTTTCGCCAGCACCTCCCGGAGGGCGGATGGAGGCAGCGCTGGGCGGGGAGGCCGGCCGGCCCCGGGGTGTCCAGTCCCAGAGGGAAGAGGCTGCAGGTGACCTCGCTCCGCCAGCCTCCGGGCAGGGAGCCGCTTCTGTCCAGGTGCCCCCCACGAGCCCCCCTGCAGCCCCGTCCGGCCAGGGGAGCTCAGCGGGCCTGGAGCAGTGCCCCCCGAGGCCTGAGCCCCCCAGCCCTCAGGAGCCAGCCCCCAGCGCCCCTGGCGGAGGGAGCTGCTCAGCAGAGAGGCCGCGCCCGGATTTCGTCGCGGACTTGGGGGCCTGCCGTCCCACGGGGAGCATTTCCGGGGCTGCCCCCCAGGAAAGCCGCCAGGACCCGCCGCCTCCTGCCCTGGGGCTGGGATCCGGGGGCTCTGGGACGGAGACTGTAGATGCCAGCGATGCTCAGTGCCCCTCGAAGACACGGGTGCCGGGAGCCAAGCCCAGTGACGCCTTCGGCATGGCGGCAGGGGTCCCCCCCAAGGGGGCTCTGCCCGTGGGCACCCAGGAGCCACGACCCGCTGCCCTGCCCGCCGCTCAGGCCCCTGTGGCCGCAGAAGAACCCGGCCGGCTGGCCCGGGAGACGGTGTCCAGCCTTGAGGTGGCCGTGCTTACAGATTCGGCCAAAGAGCCGGCGGATGCGGGGTTGGCCAGACAGGAGCGCCCGTCAGATCTCAGAGGTGTGGGAGATGGCCCTGCCCGTGCGCCCCAGGAGAGCGGGCAGCCCTGGGACACAGAGCCGAGCCACCACGTCCAGCAGGGGGTGCCGCCCCCTCCCCCCAGCACATCGGACGAAGGCACCAGCCAGCCACGGGGGCCACAGGATGAGGCCCAGGCCCCTGACGGCCCAGGTGGGGCCGAGCGGGGAAGCCGACCACCCAGGGCTGGTCCGGGGGGAGAGGAGCAGGGCCCAGAGCCTCCCGGCGGGGCAGAGCCTGGGGACCTGGGGGGACAGCAGCCCCAGGCCCTCGGCCACAGGCCTGACCCAGAGACGGACAAAGAGGAGGCTTCCCAGGTGACCAGTGATGGGAGCCAGAGGGGGGCCGGGGACTTGCTCATCCCGGGGCGCCCAGGACCAGCAGCTGTGCCCCCGGGGCCCCCGGGAGCCCCCCTCCAGCCAGGCCAGCCGGGGCCAGACGCCGCTGCCTCTGAGGTGCCTGGGGAGCAGGTGCGGCCGTGTGAACGTGAGCACGAGGCCTCTCCGTGTGATCCAGGCCCTGCGGACGCTCCCCAAGTCCCCGCGCCCCGGGCACCGCGGGAGGATGCGAGCTTGCCCACCCACGGAGGAGAGGGGCCGGCCTCCACATCGGAGCGTCAGCGGGGGCTCCCCGAGGGCAGGCTGCCTGGTACCCCGAGTTCAGGCCCCGGGGACTCCAAGCCGGAGAGCCCAGTGACGGAGCGGTCAGAGCTGCCCGCGCTCGGGAGGCCTGGGCCAGAGGCGGCGGGCAGTGCCAGCCAGCCCGCCGGGGCCCTGCTTCCTGCAGCGGACCCCGCACAGGCCTCGCCCCTGGCAGGGGGCCCGGGCACCGAGGAGAGCCGTGCTGGGCAGGGCCCCCCCAGGTCCCAGCAGGAGCCTGGAGCGCGGGAGGCCGGCGGCCAGCGTGGAGCAGCGTGTCCGGGCGACGCAGGCGAGTCTGAAGCCGCAGAGGCTTGGCCTCCGGGTCAGGGCGTGGGCACAACGCAGGGGGCAAGTGGGAACACGGCGGGGGCCCCGCCCCGCGGGCCTGACTCAGGAGCTCCGGGGGGTGCAGCTCGCTGCCTGCCCGCCCCGGCGCCCGCCAGCCCCGGCCTCACAGCCACAGGGGGTGCCCCGGAGAGGGAGGCGGGGGGTGAGCCCCGGGAAGGCGCCTCCCAGCCAGCGCCCGCCCCGCGGGAGGAGATGGACGCAGGGGCCCCGGACCGTCTCGGACGTCGCCCACCCGCGGAGGAGCGGGGTGCGGAGGGTGCGGCTGCCCGGGCCGCTGAGGACGCTGACAGAGGGGACCTGGGGGTGCAGCGGCCTCCAGACCAGCCAGGAGGAGGCACTCTGAGCAGTGGCATCCGTCAGCCCGAGCAGCGGCCCTGCCCCGGGGAGCAGGCTCCCGCCCCTGCCCCGGGCGAAGCCAGCCACACCGAGCTGCCCTCTGCCAGCACCGTGGGCACTCCTCCAGCCCAGGTGGACACTCCTCCAGCCCAGGTGGACACTCCTCCAGCCCAGGTGGACACTATCTCTGCCAGCACCGTGGGCACTCCTCCAGCCCAGGTGGACACTATCTCTGCCAGCACCGTGGGCACTCCTCCAGCCCAGGTGGACACTCCCGCGGCCCAGGCGGACACTCCTCCGGCCCAGGTGGGCACTCCTACGGCCCAGGTGGACACTCCCGCGGCCCAGGTGGGCACTCCCGCGGCCCAGGTGGACACTCCTCCAGCCCAGGTGGGCACTATCTCTGCCAGCACCGTGGGCACTCCTCCAGCCCAGGTGGACACTCCTCCAGCCCAGGTGGACACTATCTCTGCCAGCACCGTGGGCACTCCTCCAGCCCAGGTGGACACTCCTCCAGCCCAGGTGGACACTATCTCTGCCAGCACCGTGGGCACTCCTCCAGCCCAGGTGGACACTCCTCCAGCCCAGGTGGACACTATCTCTGCCAGCACCGTGGGCACTCCTCCAGCCCAGGTGGACACTCCTCCAGCCCAGGTGGACACTATCTCTGCCAGCACCGTGGGCACTCCTCCAGCCCAGGTGGACACTCCCGCGGCCCAGGCGGACACTCCTCCGGCCCAGGTGGGCACTCCTACGGCCCAGGTGGACACTCCCGCGGCCCAGGTGGGCACTCCCGCGGCCCAGGTGGACACTCCTCCAGCCCAGGTGGGCACTATCTCTGCCAGCACCGTGGGCACTCCTCCAGCCCAGGCGGACACTCCTACGGCCCAGGTGGACACTCCCGCGGCCCAGGTGGACACTCCTCCAGCCCAGGTGGACACTATCTCTGCCAGCACCGTGGGCACTCCTCCAGCCCAGGTGGGCACTCCTCCAGCCCAGGTGGGCACTCCTACAGCCCAGGTGGGCACTCCCCCGGCCCAGGTGGGCACTCCCGCGGCCCAGGCTGTTCCCGACCTGGAGAGGCTCCTGCCCTCTGGACCCCTGGCAGAGGCTGCCCGGGACACCCCTTACCTGCATATAGATGGCGCCCCCAGGAAAGGGGCAGAAGACGGTCCCAGAGGTGAAGGCCCTGGCTCCCTGGGGGAGCCCCCGTTTGCCTCGGGAAATGCCATCTTGGCCTCCGGGACGCTGGCTGCCGGCCACCTCGCCTCCCTCTTGCAGCCCGGAGCTGCCCGTGGCGACGTCCCGGTGGCCGGGGCCTCTGAGGGGCCCGGGGACCCCGTGCCCTACCTGGATAGCACTCCGCTTCCAGCCGGTGGCGAGCAGGTGACAGGGGGGGAGGAAGCCGCACCTGGAGCCGGCCCCCGGGCCCCCGAGGTCCCTGCGAGCCCTGGCAGTGAGCGGGGCCCGGAGCGCAGTGGGGACAGGACGGGGGAACCCCCCCAGGACCCCGGCAGGGGCGCCTCGGGCGGCGTGGACGCCAGTCCCAGGCAGAGCAGCCCCATCGCTGGGTTCCCCGACTTCCGGGAGCACATCACCAAGATCTTTGAGACGTCGGTGCGCGGAGCCCTGGCCGACCGGCCCCAGCGCGCACCTGCACCTGGAGAGAAGGTGGGGGCCCCCAGAAGTGTGGGGGGCAAGGACCTCGACGGGCCGCTGAGCCCAGGGAAGCTTCCAGACAGGACTCCAGCCGTGGCCGCCGCCCCTGTGCTCGCCCCACCCACCGGCCTCCGCGTGGACGCTGAGCCGGGCGGGGGGCAGGACCCGACAGGTGCCCGGGCGGGCGAGGTCGTGGCTGGGGGCCCCCCGGTGCCGAAGGACAGCGAGCAGCCGGAGGGGGCCCGGGGGGCTGGGCTGGGGCGGGGAGGCCAGACCCACTCGCGCTCCCCGCGGGGCAGCGGCCAGCAGGAGGCGGCCTTGGGTCCTTCCTTGCCAGAGGCGCCCGAGGAGAAAGCGGCTGGCGCACAGGCGGCCGCCCAGAGCCGCGGGGAAGCGGACTCGGTTCCAGACGACAGAATTCCTTCAGGAGAACAGCACCGGGGCGCGTGCACCGGCCGCCGGCCACCCCAGGCAGAGGGCGCCGGGGGCCCTGCCCCCCCAGGAGCTCCTGGGGACGTGCCCGCGTCCACCTCTGCCCTGGGGGCCCCTTCTCCCCGTGGGGATGCTCTGACGGGGGCTGAGGCCGCCCCTGAGCCCGGCCCGCCTGGCACACTTGTGGGTGAGGGGCATGGAGGGGCTGCTGGGATCTCAGAGACACAGAAGGCCCCGGGGCCAGCAGCAGCGGGGGACACCCCCCCAGGGCCCGGCCTGGCCGCAGGAGGTGCCAGGGAAGCAGAGGGTGACGTCGCTCTGAGCACAGCTGAGACCGGGGCCCGTGCGCCTGGTGACCCTCCGGGGGCAGGTGCCATGAAGATGCCCTCTGCCGTGGCTGCCGCCTGGGGACCGCCAGGGGACCACGGGGGCCCGGGCAGCTCCGAGGGGCACCAGCAGCCCACGCCCGAGCTGCCCACTCCCCCGGCGGCCAGGAAGGCAGGCGTCGCCTCACCTCCAGGACCTGAAGAAGCTGGGGACCCCCGCCTGGCCCCAGAGGCCTCCCGCGAGGAGAGGTAAGTCAGGGCCAGTTCCCTGGAATGTGGGGTCGGCCTCCCCAGGGGTCCCCTCCGCTCTGTCCGTCAGTCACATAGACAGGCGGGCGCGAGAAGCTAGTTTTCCACATCAATTGCCTACACCAGCGGTTCTCAACCTATGGGTCGCGGCCCCTTTGGCGGTCCAACGACCCTTTCACAGGGGTCGCCTAAGATCATCCTGCAGATCAGATATTTACATGACGATTCATCACAGTAGCCACATGACAGTGATGCAGTAGCAACGAACATAATTGTATGGTTGGGTCACAACGTGAGGAGCTGTATGTAAAGGGCCAGAAGGTTGAGAACCGCTGGGCTACACGGACCTGCTTGCGGTCAGGATGGCTGAGCGCAGGGGAGCCTGAGGCAGGGGCGGAGGCCTGGGGGCCGCTGGGCTCGCCTCACGCCTTTTCTCGTGTCCTTGGCCCCATCGACTCACTTTCACAGGCGCGAGCGGCTCGCTGGCGGGGGCACCGTGGGGTCGGAGGCCGTGTCGGCCATTCGTCTCCCTGGAGCCCCAACGCCTCTGCTTTGGGATCTGGTTTCTTCGTGCCGAGGCCTGGAGGGTCCCCACGCTTCTCAGCCCAAAGGCGGCCCGAAGTGACTTTGTTTTCTCGGGATTTGGGCGCAGTCGCCCCTCACAGCTTTAAAGGGGACACGGGCTTTTCACGGGGACGGGGAGAGACGCGCCTTCTCGCCATCCGCCGCCTCCTCCACATGGTCCAGCAGGAGCTGCTCTGGCTGTGTGTGTGTGACCGTGCATATGCGTGTGTGTCCGTACGTGTGTACATGTGCATGCATGTGAGCGTGTGTATGCGTGCATGTGTGCGCACACGTGATGCGTGCGTGAGCAGGGCGGGGCTGGGCTCTAAATTAGCACCCGTGCCGGCCAGCGTTCCCTCCCCAACAGCTGCAGGCAGTTCATTGGCGGGGCGGCTCCGTTTCAGGCGCCGGAGGAATGTGCGTGGCCTGCTCCTCCGCCTGGCGCGCCACCCACACCAGCTGCCTCCGCGGCCCCACAGGGCAGCTCTGGGCCTACCTCAGGCCGCAGCGGGCGCTTTGGCCGAGCAGACGCAGGTCTGATCCGCGGGGCACGTGCCTCGGCGCTGACTCGCTGGCGAGGATTCTGACATCCCCGTCGGAGGCGGGCGTGCTCACCGGGAGCCCTCTGCCCACAGTGACCCGTCAGCTCCTTTCTCCCCGCCCCGGCTGTCACCTCCCTGGGGAACTCGGCCCGGGGCACAGCAGCTCAGCAAACACTGCAGGCTGGTGGCTTCATCGCTTTAAATGTCAGGACGTGGTTTCCTGATCAACGTGAAGGGAGTGTGAGATGTAGGAAAGCAGAGGAAGGAGGAGGATTCGCACCCACAGCCCCGCGACCACTGTTAGTTACGGCTCCCGGCCTTTCCCCGTTTTCTGTGTAAATGTTCACAGTCCGTTCCCCGTGCCGGGCTCCTCGCAAACAGATCTCAGGGGCTGAGGTCGTGTGGCTTCCCAGCATCGGCGGCGGGAAGTGGCCGGCGGTGCCGTCCCGCACGCCCAGCCCCTCGGAGAGTGGCGCCCGCTGGGGGCCGGCCCGCCATGGCGCCTCCAGCCTGTCCCTCTCGGCAGCCGCGCTCCTGCGCGTGGAGCACCTGCGTGGGAAACGCTGCTTTGCCTTGGGGAGGGGGCCTGGCACCTCTGGGGAAGCTGCTCCCCCGGGGAGCCGTGCCACGGCCCCGGGCAGGTCTCCGAGACAGTCGGGTGGCGGCAGGGGGAGCGGGACGGTGCGGCTGGTGTGGCAGGCGGGGTGGCAGGGAGCGGTCTGGGCGAGGTTGGGTGGCCACACTTTAGTGGACGCTGCCAGGACTCTCGTCCCAGGGCTCCAGATCCCCACCCGGCCCTGGCCCTGACTGGTGATGCGCACAACCTCAGTCTGCCCATCTATAGAATGGGTGTTTCTGCACCTGCCTCACCCAGGTGCCGAGAGGTCTGAGGTCACGGAGTCAATGCGATGCCCTCAGGCTCGGGGGCTTGGCGGGCGTCAGGTGCCCTATTCCGGCTCCGGGGCGGGCGAGACTGCCCTCCTGAGGCGGGTTCCGGCCCGGCCACCTCTCCTGTCCAGCTCCCGGTCTGCTGAAATGGCAGAACGGCCCAGGAGAGTGAGTTCTTTCTCTCCGTGTGGCCCGTGGGGTCTGCCTCCGGTTCAAAGGCTTGGAGACGTGTTTTGTCGTCAAACCGCACGTGTGACCGTAGCTGTGTGTTGCCGTGCGGGGCGTCTCGACAGAGAGATCCTGTGTTGAGTTGCCGAGGGAAGAGCAGAGCAAAGCCAAAGCAGGTCCCCCTCCCGCTGGGCCCCGTGCGCTGCGCTGGGGTTTGGCATGTGGGCCGCCAACTCCGCTGCACGGTCAGGGTCTGAGCCGGTCTTTCGTGTCCATGTGACGGCAGTGCAAGACCTGGCCTCACACGTGTGTGGGTGCAGGCGGCACGGGTATGCTCGCCGTTTAGTTCCCCACATTGGGCGTGAAGTCGGCCCTGCTGGGGCCGGGCCACCAGCTCCCTGGCCGTGCCCCCCTCCAGCCTCACCCCAGCTGCCGAGGGCATGTGGCAGGTCCGAGAGGCGGGGTTGGCAGGCGCTCGGCTGTGGGTTTCTGCCTGCGTGCGGCCCCTCCCCGTGCACGTCCGGGGCCACCCACAGCCTCGCCGGTCGTAGACTCTGCCCAGAGGCCTGGCTGGGTTGTGACGCAGGATACGTACGGGTCTCCCACATGGATGGAGAGTTCAGAACTTGGCATTGTGCTTCCTCCCCGCTGATGGTTGGATGTGCAGGTCTCCATCCAGTGCGGGCGTCACCACGCTGGTATTTTTTGCTGAAAGTTTATGTAAAAGGGGTTTTCACCAGCCCGTGTGGCTCAGTGGTTGAGCATCAGCCTATGAACCAGAAGATGATGGTTCGATTCCCGGTCAGGACACGGGCTTGGCCCCCAGTGCGGGGCGTGCAGGAGGCAGCCGGTCCATGATTCTCTGATGTTTCTCTCTCTCTCTCCCTTCCTCTTTGAAATCAATAAAAATATATTCAATGAGTAAGGAAGTAAATAAGGGGTTTCCTCTCCCACTTGGGAAAACGGTTGGAAATATCGTCTTCCGTGGTCAGTGCCGGTTGAGGCGATGGACTGACTTCCAGGTGCCCGGCGTCTCTGTGTGGACGCGGGCCGGGCGGCTCCTGCGGGGCCGTGGGGTGAAAAGTTGACGGAGGGGAGGGAGGGGGGAGCCGAGAGCAGCTGGCGCCGGGCGGCCCAGGGAGCCCGGGGGATCAGGACGAGCCGGCCCGCTCCTCGCCCTCCCTCCCTCCCTCCCTCCCTCACCTTCTTCCCACTCGGGCTGTTCCTTCCTTCTCTCCTCCTCCTAACATTACCACGTCTGGAGTGAAGGGTCGGCGTGGAGGGAGCCGCCGCTAGAAAATTCAAGCGAAGGAAAGGCAGCGCGGGGTGTCCTTCTCGCAGCAGACGAGGCCGGACAGCGGTGCCGCCCCCGGAGGCTCCGGGTTGGATTTTCTATCCCGTCGCTCCTGTCGTTGTAAACGTCCTTTTGAGAAACATTGGGCCGTGACAGGCTGTGGCTCGGACACGCCTCGCAGCGGGAGCCGTTTCTTCCCGAAGGGGGGGAGGGGGCCGCCGAGCCAGGAAGGCCTGTTCCTCCCAGAGGCTCCCTCTCCCCACCCCCCGCCCCCCGCGTGGCCCTGGGCGAGCCGCAGCCTCAGTCTCCACGCCTGTATAATGGGGCAAAGCCTTGGCGTGAGAGTGACATGGGAGTTTCCAAAGCAGCCAGTCTGATGCCTGGTGTGGGGTAAGCGCATAAGAAAACGGGAACAGAGGTCCGGCAGCGGCGACCTCTGCCCCGTCCGTCTGTCACCCCCACCCAGGGCGGCAGCCCCCTCGCCGGACCTCGAGTCCAACGCGACTCGGGGTGGGTCAGGACCCGAGTGCTCTGTCCAGACGTGTTTGCTCAGACGCGGGTGGGTGGTCATCTCAGCCGAGAGTGGGTCCGGTCTCCGGACAAGGGGACGTGGCGGTCTTGCCCCCGGACCGTTAGGCTGGCAGGCTCGGTGCTCGGCTCCCCGGCACCCGATACTCCACGGCGCCCGTGGGCTCGCCCAGCGCTCGCTGAATAATTCACCCAGCGGCTCTCAGGGGGAGGGGTCCGCTGCCCGTCCAGGAAACAGGACAGGACCGGCGGCACAGGCTGGCCGGGCAAGTTCTCAGCCACTCACAGCCTCGGTTTCCCTCCTGTGTAACGCGCGTCCACCGCACGGACTCATTATGGAGATGACATACAAGCAACATGCGTGCCCGGCCTGCGTGGCTCCGTGGCTGAGCGTCTACCTCACTGGTAGGTTCCCGGTCGGGCACAGGCCGGGTTGTGGCTCGATCCCCCGTACGGGGCGTGCAGGAGGCAGCCGGTCCGTGATTCTCTCTCATCATCGATGTTTCTATCTCTCTCCCTTCCTCTCTGAAGCCAATAAAACTGTATGTTTAGAAAATAACAAAACAATATGCATAAAAGCTTTGCTCCCTGCCTGCCTGGCACGCGCTGAGCACTCACACACCAGGGCAATCGTTTTACTATCACAGGCATCACCGTCACCATCGGAACGATGCTCACTGCTGGCATCAGGTTCCTGGTGCTCACGTGGGCTTGGACCTTGAACTTGCTGAAGTTCACGCGCCTCTGCCCTGTGCCCCCTCCCCTCCGAGCTCCCCCGCATCCCCGGGGTTAGCAGCCTCCGCCGGGTGGCCTCAGGGTTGCAACATTGTATCTGAAGCACATGGCACACGTGGGGAATGCGTTCCCCTCCGTGAGAAGCCAGGGCTTTGGGGTTCACCTCCTGCCAAGAGCGGCCGAGCAGAGAGGAAACCTACCATTTGTGGGAGGGAGGGAGTGCCCGCGTGGGTGAGCCCCGCCGGCCGCACCAGCGCAACGCCAGCTCGGGGCGCACTTTATGGGACCAATGCCCCGGCGATCTCGGCACCAGGCGTTTTGAGTGCGAGGCCGTCCTGGAAACTGGACCCGGAGGGAGGGGCCGTGGTGCACGTTGTCTGGCCCGGCCCGTCGTCCGGACTCCACAGCCGGCAGCTGGAGGAGGAGGCCGCCTGGCGAGCGGCTGGGCAGCTGGCATCTGAAGGTGCCTGGCCAGAGTCGGCAGAAAGAGAGAAGAATTCGGGGAGAGGACAGCGCCGGGCTGGGCTTTCGGGGTCCCCCCTGCAGGACGTGGGCAGCTGCTCCTCGGGCGGCTGAGGCCTGGTGCCCCACCCCCCGTGCCCCGCCCGCTCCCTGGCTCCTGAAATATCAGAGCCAGGACGTCAGCATCCTCGTCTTACAGCCCAGAAACCTGAGCCCAGAGAGGCCGAGCCACCTCCCAAGGCCACACAGCTCCGGGGCCGCCGGTCAGAGTCACACCGAAGGCCCTCTTCCTCCCGGAGGCCGCGTCCCTTCCGGCAAACCCGCGGCTCCGTGGTGAGTGAACCGGCCTCACCTGGGCTGTGCCAGCAAGCGCCCCGGAAGCCCGGTGGACGAGGCTGCTGAGCAGGGGTGGGGACGCCGGCCTGCGGGCTGTGTAAGGCCCAGGAAACCGTGGGGTCTGCCCTCCCCGGGCACTGGGGGTGAGCTAATGACACGCTTGGCCAAACAGAGCAGCGCACTTTGAAGCCGGTTACTGTACGGCCTGTAAGTGATGCTCTACCTACCCCCGTGGCCCCGGCCGAGGGAAGGTCCCCCCCCCCCCCGCTGTGGATCGTTTTGGGGTGCCGGTCGTGACTTAGGGCGACCTTGTCCTCGGGGCGCCACAGAAGGCTGCCCGTGCAGCCCGGCTTTGCAAAGTGAGTCCGGCCGCAGCCTCTGGACTCACAGGCCGCGTGCTGGTGGCCGAGGGCACGGGCAGTAGGACTGCAGGAGGCAGTGTGAGAAGCTGGTCGGACACGCGGGTTCTTGACCACCCACCATTTGGGGGGGTGTGTGCGGGTGCTGTGGGGGGGGGGCAGTTTCCCTTGGGCGTGGGCGCAGGAGAAAGTTCGCTGAAACTTGTCTCGTGGTCTCGCTGAGATTACCAGCCGGGCGGCCGCGGCCTCTGGGAGGGAGGAGCGCTTATGGATCATCGATCACCGGGTGTAGTTTGTTTCCCTGCAGGAAGACGGGAGGTTACGTTGGAAGCTCCCTGCTGGGTGATGCGTAGGCTCTCACTTGGTTCATGTTTTATCTTCAGTGGCGACTCATTTTTCTGTAGAAATGGCCCCACATCGGGGTGGGGGGGGGTGAGTTTTTCAGAAGCTCCCCTTGCATTTTTTTTAAAAAAAATATATTTTTATTGATTTCAGAGAGGAAGGGAGATGGAGAGAAAGATAGAAGCATCAATGATGATAGGGAATCATTGACTGGCCACCTCCTGCATGCCCCCTACTGGGGATCGAGCCCACAACCCGGACCTGTGCCCTGACCAGGAATTGAACCCTGGACCCTTCAGTCCCCAGGCCGATGCTCTATCCACTGAGCCACACCAGCCAGGGCTCCCCTAGCATTTTGCATTTGGGGCTCATAACTGGCCTGAGTTGGAGGACTGTCATGCCTCCCGCTCCTTCCTGCCCCCTCCCCCGCCCCTCCCCGGCCCCTCCCTGCTCCCCTCCCCCCCTGCTACCTCCCGCCCCCTCCCTGGACTCTCTGGGGCTGGTGACCGGCATTTCAGTGGCCTCCTCTAAATTCCTTCCCCTCCGATGTGAAATGTGGGGGAAGGTGTGAGCGCAGAGCCAGGCCGACTCGGAAGGCGTCGGAGGCAGGAAGCTCCGCGAGGCTGAGATGCTGCCCAGACTCCCACGCGTGGCCTCGGGCTGACCCTCCTGCTGGCCGCTCGGGGACCCTCCTGCTGGCCGCTCCGGGACCACATTCTTGTTCAGGAGACTGAACAGGCTCGGGCACATGCAGTGGCCGCGAAGCCCTCTCCCCCCAGCGCCCAGGAGACCGCCCCCCGCCCCCATCCTTTCCGCAAACGGACCACAATGGTAACACGGTGGCAAACGTGCTAGTTTGTCAGGTAGGAACTCATGCTTGCTGAAGAGCTCAGGTGGTGAGCTGGGCGGGTCTGAGCTCAGCTCTGTCCCTTGGGGCCTCGGACAAAAAGCTGCTTAACTGCTCCGGGCCTCAGTTTCCTCATCTGTGAAATGGGTGTAAAATGAGTGCCTCCCTGGTGAGGATTCGGTGTGATCGTGTGTGGGACGTGCCTGCCCAGGGCTGGGCAAGTGCTGAGAGCCCGGCTGCTGCCGTTCGAGGGCAGGGTCTCCCCCTGGTCCTATTCCTCAGCACAGTGGGCTGCACGTAGTAGGGCCTCAACAAGGGCCTGCAGAACGATTGTGTCTTGTCCTGTGGAGAGAGGGTGTCTCTCTGGTCGTTCACCCAGGAGAGAAATAAAAATCGCTGGTCCAGGTTCCTTCCACGGCACACGGTCATGTGGTTCCACACCGTGGGTTCCTCCCCCTCACAGGGGCGCCTGCGTGGAAAGGCTGGGTCTTTGATTTGTGCCCCTTAGACCCGAGGTCTCCAACTGAGCGCACAGTAGGGCCCCCAGGGGACGGGTGCAGTGGGCGGAGCTTTGCTTGCTCCATAGTCAGAGACTTCCTTCCGGTGGGGCCAGGCCGAGCTTGAGGCAGCCCCACTGCGCACACGCTCACGCACACGCACACGCACACGCACACGCTCACGCACACGCTCACGCACACGCACATGCACATGCACACGCACACGCACACGCTCACGCACACGCACACGCTCACGCACACGCACACGCTCACGCACACGCACACGCACACGCACATGCACACGCACACGCACACGCCCGAGCCCCGCGGCCTGCGTGGGAGTGGGAGTGGCCTGGTGCGCGCAGGGGAAGCCCAAGGGCCTCTCTAGGAATTCGGGGTGAGGCTGAGCAGCCGTGTGGACAGCTGCCCCCATGTGTTTCCTGGGTGTATTTCGGGTTCGGGCTGACATATCACTGTAGCCTGGGCGGGGTGACGGCTGTTTGTGGAAGGCCCGGCTCCCGCCTGCACACGTGGGCAGCCCTTCCTGGGATGTGACGCGGGAGCCCAAGCACGGATGCTTCTAGAAAAACAGCAACCTCCTCCGGCCTCAGGGTGCAGTGTCCGTGTTGCTGGCACGAGGGCGGGGCTCCCAGGCTGGGGCGGGCGAGCTCCTGGGCTCCGCGAGGCGACGTCCCCGCTGATGCGCTCAGAGGCCGGCACCATGACCGAGGGCCCCAGGGACCGGCCAGGCGTGCGGCGCGCAGCCAGACGGCCGCGTGTGAACCTGGATCCACGCGGTGTGGCCCTGAGTGAAAGCCGTCCCCCTCCGAGTCCGCCGCCTCCTTTGTCGGCTGGGACAATGGCAGTGCCCGGCACAGGGCTCAGACGGAGCTCAGATGGAGGGAGGGCAGGGGAGCCACCGGGCAGAGCGCCAGCCGGGCAGCAAGTGCTCTCAGACCTTCGCTATCAGAGCTGAACAAAGTTATTCACCCGCCAGCGTGGCTCGGGTGCTGAGCATCAGCCTATGACCCAGGAGGTCAGGGTTCGATTCCCGGTCAGGGCACAGGCCCGGGTTGTGGGCTCCATCCCCCGTGGGGGGCGTGCAGGAGGCAGCCGATCCGTGATTCTCTCTCGTTACAGAAAAACCGGAGAAGAACCAAGCAGCGCTTAGAGAGATGGAGTTAATGTACTACGCGCGGGCCCAGAGGAAATGTACCTCAAATTCTGGGTGGTATCACACACAAAGTTTCTCATATTTACACGATTTTACCCTCTTTTTCTCCCTTATATGGGGTTTTTCCGGTCCCCTTTGCAAGTTCTTAAAGGGCCCTATGTGCTGGGGCTTTGAGACCTCGACCAAGGGCTTGGCCCGACGCCAGCACTGATAACTTCGTCCGGGGAAGGTTTAATGGCCTCTCTGAAATGGGAGCTGTCTTATTTTCCTTATTATTTAAGCCAGCAACTATCTACAGAAGCCAGAAGTAGAGGGTTAAAGTTTCAAACAGCAGTTTTTATATAAGATGGATGCTTCACTCTCATCATGGGTGTTTCTCTCTCTCCCTCTCCCTGCCTCTCTCTTCCTCTCTGAAATCAATACATATTTATTTTTTTTATCTTATTGATTTATTTTTTAAGTTTTTGCCTGGCCAGTGTTCTCAGTGGCTGAGCACCGGCCTGTGAAACTGGGTGCCCGGTGGTTCTCCAAGGACAACGTGCCATTGCCCGGGGCCCAGCAACGCGTAGGACCCCCAGCCCTGCCGGGAGCGAGCGTGCTCTTTGTCCCTGGAGTTGGCCGCTGCCCCCGCGTCGCACCCCCAGCAGCTCCCCGCGTCGCACCCCCAGCAGCTCCCAGCAGCCTCATGGGGCTCCAGGGCTGGCCTGCTGCCCAGACTCCTCCCTGGATCACCTCGGAGCATGGGCAGTCTGCGGAGGGGCCTGGGCCAGGGGCCGAGAAGGTCAAATAGGCAGAAAGGATACAACTGGACACAGCGGCTCCCTTCAGTCTCCAGAGATAACTTCTAACAGGCCGTCCCGTCCCCTCCGGTGGTTTTGGCTGCAAACGCCGCCTCGCCTGCCTCTGTGTCTGCGGACTTCCTGCTCCTGCTCCTCCCTTCTCCCTCCGGCGGGGTCCTGCCTCATACACTTTCTTTTTTCTTTTCTAAAATATTTTATTGATGTCAGAGAGGAAGGGAGAGGGAGAGAGAGAAACATCCATGATGAGAGAGAACCATTGATCAGCCCCTACTGGGGATGGAGCCCGCAACCCGGGCCTGTGCCCCGACCGGGAATCGAACTCTGACCTCCTGGTTCATAGGTTGATGCTCAACCACTGAGCCACGCCGCCGGGGCTGCCTTATGCTTTTTCATACGCCCATGGGCACCTGGGAGAGTGGTTGTGGGTGCTGTGGGTGCCACACAGGCAGCCGTTCAGACGCCCTCGGAAACCCTAGGCTGGGGAAGGGGGTGTAATGGCTGCTGCCCCAGGCATTCTGCAAACACGCCACAGACTGCATTTCTGGGGAGACGTGGCCTTGTACTTCGACCCGGGAAGTCCTTCAGACGGAAAGATTCAGCCACGGCTGCCGTGGCTAAGGTCCAGCCTTCCTGCCCTCGACTCAGTCTGTTTTCTGTGGACTCAGGGACCCCCGAGGGGGTGAGTGCTCACACGGACACGGACACGGACATGGACACGGGTCCTCCTTCCTCTGCACCAGTGGGCATGGTTCCCTGGAGAAGGGCAGCACGCGGGCAGGAGAGCCTCAGGCCTGCGACCTGGCACGGGGCTGCCTGTGGCCGGGACCAGGGCTGTGTGGGCTGCCTGAGGGTTTCCGGTGTGGATGCATCTCTGCCCTGTAGTGAGACTTGGGAGCTCTTGGCTTCGTCTTTTTTTTTTTTTTTTTTTTTTGATAATTGCTTCTCCATTTTCTTTGCAAGGCCTTAGATCCATAGAGATCCAGGATTTCTATTTCATCCTACTTTATAAAAGGTTTTTTTTTTATATTATTATTGATTTCAGAGAGGAAGGGAGAGGGAGAGAGAAACATTAATGATGAGAGAAAATCATGGATCTGCTGCCTCCTGCATGCCCCCTCCTGGGGATCAAGCCCACAACCCGGGCCTGTGCCCCGACTGGGAATCAAACCAGCGAACTCCTGGGTCCTAGGTGGACGCTCAACCACTGAGCCCTGCCGGCCGGGCCCCGCCGATGGGTTTGGAAGCACAGTGATGCCTTCCTGTGCCAGGAGGGTATGTGCCCCGCCCCCGGGCAGGGGCTGTTCCACACGAACGGAATAGCACCTCACACTCATCCTGGCGCTTTGCCAAATTAGAGGCTCGAGCTTGCAAAGGCGTTTGTGGGTGCGTTTTGTGACATCAGTGGCTGGTGGCACACATTCGAACCAGTTAGCCTATCGGAGCCTCAGCTACCACATCTGTGAAATGGGCCCATTAAGGCTCTGTGAACAAGGGATCGATTTAAATTGCCACCAGACACGGGACTCTTAGAAGCATGGTGTTTTAAAAAATAATATTTTAGTGGAAGGCAACGAAAGCCTGCTTCTTTCTTCTATGAGAGTCCTGTGGGCACTGGGCTGCGGGCACCTGCTTCTTTAAGAGGAGGAAGGGAAGCGCTGAGTCATCCGTGAGTCCCGCGCCCTTTGGTCCCCAAGTGCATGAAACAGCAAAGCTCTCTTGACTCTGAACTTAAGTAGGAAGCCGGCCCCACCTCGGGCCTCTGCGCGGCCTGGCTGCACGGTTCCCGCGGTTCCCGGGGGAGCGAGGAGGGCCGTGGCCGGCGGGTAAGCGTCCCCGGTACAGGTGTCTGTCTGTCTGTCTGTCTGAGACCCAAGGAGTTCGATCCTGTCTGGCACACGCCCCTCGGGCTTGGTCCCAGGGCCCCCGCGCAGGAGGCAGCCGTCATGGTTCTCTCTCATCACCGACGTCTCTCTCTCTCTCCCTCTCCCTTCCTCCCTGAAATCAATACAAACATTTAAAAACTAAACAACAAAACAAAACCCGCCACTGGGACAGAAGCTACAGGGGCTGAACGGAGCGGGGAGTGGTCCCCGCGGCTGGCTAGCGGCGCAGGAGGAGGTCGGAGCGGAGCCCCCGCGCGCTGAGGACCGGGGTTCACCGCGCTCGGTCTCGCACGTGACGACCTGGTCCCCACCTTTTCCCGGCTCCGCAGTTGGGGTTCAGGCCTCGGTGACTTCACACGTCGCCCCCCCCCTCCCCACCCCCCGCCGCCAAGTGCAGTGGGAAGCGCGGACCGGGAACAAGTGGCCGTGACTCAGAGGCTCCGGGACGGAGGCGCAGCGCACGCGGGGAGGGGGGGGTCCGCCAACCGCGCCCCGCGCCGCCCGCCAAGAGCCGGAGCGCATTCCTGCGCCGGGCGGAGAGCGGGCCGCGGGCGAGCAGCTGGCCGCGGGCGGCGGAGCGGGCGGGGGAGGAGCCTGGCCGGCGCTCCACTCCTGGCCTTTGTGCAGCTCTGCCCGCCCGCCCGTCGGGGCGCCCCGCTCCCCGCCCGCCCGCGCCGTCGCCGGGAAAGTTCGTGCGCCGCTGTCCGGCGGGGAAACCGCGGTCTCCCGGGCCCTGGGGCCGTCGCCCCCGCAAGAAGGCCCCGCCGGCCACTCCGGGTCGCCCCGGCCGGTGAGTGCGCGGCGCCAGGGGAGGCGCGCACGGGGTCAGGGGCGCCGGAGCCCCATGACCTTCGCGGTCTGTCCCCCACAGGCGCTGGTTGGGAGGAAGGGGGCTGGACGTGCACTCGGGGTCTCCTGGAGGCAGGGGGTGTGTCTGTCCGGGAGCCCGGGCCCCTTTGCGCGCAGGCTCCTGTTGGCGGTGTCTGGGGTCGGGATCCCGCCCTTGGTCCCGTGCGCCTGCGGCTGGGATCCCCGCCCGCGGTTGGAGTGCGGCGGCGGCCGGGGGTCCCCACCCGTGATTGGGGTCCGCGCCCGTGGCCTGGCTCCGCTGGGCTGTTCCGTGTGGTCCCCCCGACCCCCACCCAGGGGATCGGCCCTGACACTGCGCTGCGTGTCCTGCGCGTTCGGGACTTTTAAATTCTCCAGGAGCTACGTCATCGCCGGCGGCTCAGGCCGGGGCGCAGCACGTGACTGCACCCCCCCCGCCCCCCCCCCCCCCGGCTCCGCGGCTGCCTCTGCGCGTCCTGGAAACGCGAGTGGAAACGTCCCGTGGTCTGGGGTCCCCTCGGCCCGTGACCTCCTGGTCTGCGCTCATGTCCGCCTCCTGCGGCGTCAGGCAGGAAACTGCGCAGCCAGTGAAATCCGACTGGAACGGAGAAGCGTGTCTTCCAGGCCCGGGGTGGGGGGGTAGGGAGTGGGGGGGGCGGGGGGCGGGGCAGCCGGGCCTGCGCGTTGTGCGGCCCCTCCACCCGAGCGGCACGTGTCCCAGCGCTGCCCACGCCCCCTGGGCACAGTCCTGGCCGCGGAGGCCCGGTGGGGTGTCCGGCCTGCCCCCGGGAGGAAGGCGATGCCGCGGGTGACGCTATCCTGGCTCTTTGGGGTCAAAGGCAGTTTTCCCTGCACTTGGGAGTGACGCCGGGATGGCTGCGGTGCCCCTGCGGTCCGGTCCGGTCCGGTTCTGTGCTTCAGAGGGTGGGGCGCGGACAGCTGCTGGACTTGGGCCCCTCCCAGACGCTGGCTTTCCCGCTGTGGGTCCGGCTCCTCCTAGAAGGGCCGGGCGGAGGGGAAGGGCGTGGAGTCCCCCGGGGCCCTGGGCCCGGCTCAGCTCGGCTCGGGTGGGCGTGGCAGCCTCGGAGCCCAACTAGGTCAGGGCGTCCTCTGGCGCCCACACCGCGGCCGCCTCTCGGTCCCAGGCCGCTGGCTCCCGGAGTCACCTCCCAGCAGGTAGGCCAGGCACCAGGGCCCACACCTCGGGGGCCGCCTCTGGGACGAGCCTCTGGGCCCTGGTCCCGGGTGCCCCTCCGCCTGGAGGCATGGGTGCTCGGAATGTGTCGGCTGCGGACACTGAGGATCCGGGCATTTCGCGGGTGTGACAAGGGCCCTCGGAGCGTCCAGGGTCTTGGCCAGGGTCCCGCGTGAAGGGGCTGCAGCCCAGGCGACACCCGGCCTGGTGGGCTCTGGGCTCCGTCCTGCAGGCTTCCTCCAGCTTCGGGTTGTTTATGTTTGTCGTTTCCATGGAGACAGACGCTGGGGGACTGGTCTGTTTGTAATCCCATCCTCCGTGAATAAGACAGCTTCTGTTTCCAGGAGCCTGCGTGTGTGTGAGTGTGTGTGCATGTGGGTGCGCGTGTGCACGTGTGTGTTGAGAATGTGTATGAGTGTGTGAGAGTGTGAGTAAGAGGTATGGGAATGTGTGAGTGTGTTTGTGTGTGAGAATGTATCTGTGAGAATGTGTGTAAGAGAGTATGTGTATATGTGTGAGAGAGTGTGTGTCTGTGTGTGTGTGTACATGTGAGAGTGTGTATGAGTGTGTGTGAGAGTGTGTAAGAGGTATGGGAATGTGTGAGTGTGTATGTGTGTGAGTGTGTTTATGTGTGAGAATGTGTATGTGAGAATGTGTGTAAGAGTATGTGTATGTATGTGTGAGAATGTGTGTGTCTGTGTGTGTGTGCGTGTGTGTGAGTGTGTATGTGTGTGAGTATGTGTGTGAGAGAGAGTGTGTGTGTGTGTGCGTGTTCATTCACATCCTGTGTTTGTTCTGCTGGGACTCAGGTTTTAGCCCAAAGCGAAGGGCCTTGGTCGGGGTGGGCCGGCAGACGCTGGCACCCTGGCACCCTGGCACCCTGGCGCAGACCAGCAGGTGGAGTTCAGGAGGCGGGTGATGGGTGTGGATGCACCTGGTGAGGAGGGAGCGGGAGGGCGAGGCCAGGCCTGTCCTCCCCGTGGGATCTGTGCCGGGGCCGGGCCTGTCCTCCCCGTGGGGTCTGTGCCGGGGCCGGCCTGTCCTCCCGTGGGGTCTGTGCCGGGGCCGCGCCTGTCTTCCCGTGGGGTCTGTGCCGGGCGTGTGGCTGGTTGGCCTGCCTCTCCCCGTTGAGGTCACAGTCCTTTGTTTACAGCCTCATTTCCCCAGCGACTCCCTGTGCGGGCAGAGCAGCCGGGACTGTGAGGCCACGTGGGAGACACGCCGGCCTGGGAAAGAGCCGGGACCCCGTTTGTCAGGAAGTGCCTCTGTGAGGGCGAGGGGTCCCCAGGACGGCCGGCCCTCCCTCCCACCCCTCCCCTGTGTGTCCATCTGCCCGTTCAGAGGCCAGGTGCTCAGGACTGACTCCCCCGGGGGAGGGGGGGAGGCTCTGAACTTAGACACACGTCCTGTCCCAGAACCCCTCCCCCCCACCCCCCCACCCCCGTCACCTGTGCCACCGGAGCAAGTCACTGGCCATCTCCGAGTCCGGCTGCGGCTCTCACGGTGGGGACACTTGGTGGGGACACTTATCCCCCCGCCTGGCCGGCAGGGGGGTGCGATCATGTGATGTAAACACGGGCAGCCTGCAGTTCTGCGCAGCCTCCCGGGCTTTGCTGCTCTGGGTCCGCCGCCCGCCCGCCCGTGTGCAGTGGCCCCGCTGACTCCGGGCTGAGGGTGGAGCAGGGAGCAAGGCGCAGGGTCCTTCTGCTGCCGGAGCCACAGCTCCTGGCGGCCCTGCTGCCTCTCCTGCCCCCCCCCCCCCACCTCCTGCCCTCCGGGGACAGCGCCGCTGGGGAAGGCCGGGGAGTCGGACAGGCCTGGCGGAGGCCGGTTCCCGCCGCTGTGTTTCTTTGCCAAGTTTCTGAATTCCTGAGTCTGCCTCCTGTTCCATAAAAGTCGTTTGTCTGCCGTCTGCGTGGGGCACGGAGCACCAGAGGGGCAGCGCTCGGAGCAGAGCCCCACGAGGCTGTCAAAGAAAGGATCGAGTATTGAGCAAAGTCAAAAAGTGACGTTTCTGCCTGACGGTCTACGCCAGCGTTCTCAACCTGTGGGCCGCGACCCCTTTGGCGGTCGAATGACCCTTTCACAGGGGTCGCCTAAGACCATCCTGCAGATCAGATATTTACATGACGATTCATCACAGTAGCAACATGACAGTGATGAAGTAGCCACGAAAATAATTCTATGGTTGGGTCACAACATGAGGAGCTGTATTTAAAGGGCCAGAAGCGTGAGACCCACTGCTCCAGACCCTGAACTTGCCTGCTCTGCTTAGTCAGCCCTGGGATGTGAGATCCTGTAAAAACACAGCCTCCTCCTTGCGGTCTGACTGGCCTGTGGAAAGCCGTGCACATTGAATCTTACAGCTCGATGACTTTGAGGATAAGAATGTACCTGTGAAACCGTTACCACCACCCAGGCCATAACTCCCCATCGGCTCCCCACACTCCTCCTGCCCATCCATCATTATTATCATCATTAATACTTTCTTTCCCCTGATTTATCCTGGCGCCGGCCAGGAGTTCTCCCTGTGGCCAGGCCCCACGTGGAGAACTGAAGTGTCGCGTTTCAGACTAGAGTGTGAATGACTTCCTCTCGGAGGCAGACCCCTCTCTGCCCCGTGGCTAAGGCGGTGACTCACGGCCTGTGGGGAAGCACTTGTTGACACAAGCTCCCACCTTGCCCTTCCAGCGGAAATTCTACCCTCTGCGGACCCAGCAGCTGCGGAGCAGCCAGGGGTAAAGTCTCAGATTTTTTCTCCCCTGAGAAATATTTCAGTCACTCTGGTCCCAGCACCACTGGTAGCACTAGGAGCCATGTTTAGCCGGTGCCAGTCGGCCGGGAGCTGTCCGTGAGGCCCTGCCCATACCAGACACCAGCTCGCCCCGTCTCAGCCCCAAGCGGAAGCGGGTCCCGGGAAGTAAGGCAGAGGCCCCGGCGGACGGTGCAATGTGCGTGTCACGGTGTTTTCTTAGCGGCTCCACCCAGGGAACCTGTACACACTCACACACCAGTTTATCTTTTTAAAAATATATATTTTTGTTGATTTCAGAGGGGAAGGGAGAGGTTGAGACAGAAACATCAGTGATGAGAGAGAATCGTGATCGGCCGCCTCCTGCATGCCCCCCACTGGGGATCAGGCCTGTGCCCTGACCGGGAATCGAACCCTGACCTCCTGGTTCCTAGGTTGACGCTCAGCCCCTGAGCCACGCTGGCCGGGCGACGGTCCCAGCTCCTACAACTCACCGAGTGGTGGGTGAAGGTGTTCCTATGCACGTCCGATTCTCCTCCAAAACGTCCTCTTCTTTATTTTGTCCTAAAACCAGCACGTGCTCAGCACAGAACTAGAGATAGAGGTAAATTCCACGAAGAAGAAAAAACACCCACGGTTTCACTCTATGGGCAGCTTGGCGCAAGCCCTTCCATGTGGCTGGGGCTCTTCCCTCTGTTGCTCTCTTTCTCTGTGTGTTTATACATACATGTGCATGCATGCGTGTGCATACGTACACATACACACTTACATAGCGATACACATGCACATAGCGTCTGCTCGCGCTGCGGAAGTTTTTAAACCCACGCTTAGTTCTTAATGGACACACCGCCGGCAGGCACCTGGGGCTCTGGCTTGTGCTTTGAACGCTGCCCTGCGTCCCCGCTGCGGCCTCCCGGTGACTCGCCCCCCCTGCTGGGCGTGGGGTGTCCGGTGTTTGCTTTTGTTTTGCTACGATGACCACGGCTGTGACCAGCCCCTTGGCTCAGGCACTTAATCGTCTCCTTCGCACAAATTCTCGGAAGCGGAAGGGCCGTGTCCAGGAGACGGGTTTTAGGGTCTCGGCGCCTGCCGCCGGGACGCCTGGGGAACGCGGCAGTGCTGGGAGCAGCAAGGGCAGCCTGGCTTGTCAGTGACTGTCTCCCTGAGGTACAGCCAGCCCTCGCCCGGACAGGGTCCACGCCTGTGCCCTTGCCTGCTCGCTGGTGTCTTTGCAAGTCAAGGTCAGTCCTGGGCTCTTTGTGGTCACGTGTGCAGAACAGGGGCCTGGCCCCAGCCCCGGGGAGCCTGGCCTCTGACGGGGTGTTGCTGCGTTCACGCTGCGAACGAGTTCCTCCCGGCAGACTGAGGCCACGTCGTTTCGGTAATTCTGTGTGTTTTGTTGATGGTTTTGCTCTTTATTTTTTTAAAATATATTTTTATTGATTTGAGAGAGAGAGAGAGAGAGAAACATCAATGATGAGAGAGAATCATTGACGGGCTGCCTCCCGCATGCCCCCTCCTGGGGATCGAGCCCACAACCCAGGCCTGTGCCCTGACCGAATCGAACCCGGGACCCTTCAGTCTGCAGGTGACGCTGTATCCACTGAGCCACCCGGCCAGGGTGGTTTGGCTCTCCAGAGCGGCCTGCGCGGTGCTGGGGCGCGGGCGCGGGTTTCTAGGCTGTGATTGCCGCCAGGGGAACATTCTGTGTTAGCCGAGCTTGGCTGGGTGTGAGTTGGCTCAGGGATGTTGGCCGTGAATCCGACGTTAACGAGACGACAGTATACGCAGCAGCCCGCCCTTATCCTCCGTTTCGCTTTCCACGGTTTCGGTTGCCTGCCGTCAATGGGGGCCCGGAAATAGTAAATGGAAAATTCCAGAAATAACCCATTCATACGTTTGAAATTGCCCGGGACGGGAGTCCTCCCTCTGTCCGGTGACCTCCCCCCTCGCCCCCACTCGCTGCTGACACTTGCTGCCGGCTGGTCATTTAGTAACTGACCGTCTTGGCGATCAGATGGGCTGTTGCGGCGTCTCGGTGCTCAGTAGTGATGCTGCCGGGCCGGCGTGGCTCAGGGGTTGAGCGTCAACCTATGGACCAGGAGGTCAGGGTTCGATTCCCGGTCAGGGCCCATTCGAGCTCAATCCCCAGTGCGGGGGTGAAGGGGGCGTACAGGAGGCAGCCGATCCATGATTCCCTCATCGTTGGTGTTTCTCTCTCTCCCTCTCCCTTCCTCTCTGAAATCAATAAAAACATGTTTTTAAAAAAGAATCATTTGGTTCAGCATTGGTGCCCTCAGTTCGTCGGCTGTTGCCAGGTTTTGTGCCGGAAACCTCGCGTGTCCCCATAGGAGTCTGGTGGCGCCTTCGGATACGTTTTCTTCGTGCGACGCTTGGTCTGGCTTCGCCCGTCACGTCACGTTCGTTACACCCGAGGAGTGGAGGCTGAGCCACCAGCCGTGAGGTGACGGTGTGCACACAGTTCGGGGACGCCCGCCGGGAGTCCTGTCCGCCTGGGGCCGTGTCCTCGGTCTCCCTCCCCCGCCGCTGCGTCCCCTGTGGCCGCTCTCTGTCCTCACGGGGGCCCGCGTGCTGGTTTAGTCACTGGCGACGCGGAACAGCTCAGCCGCCTGGCGTTTCCAGCCTGTCTCAGGCCGCTCTGGCTCCCCTGGCTCCGCGGCTGCGTCTCCGAGGAGCGCGCTGTCTGCCGTCGCTGGACCCGCTCTGGCGAACCCCAGGCCTCGGTGGGGCGGGCTGTCCAGGCTCCGACCCGACCCCCACGCTGAGCTCTGCCAACAGCAGCCTCCCGCCCTCGCCGCCCCTTGCCTCCCTCGCCGGCATCGCCCTCCCTCCGGCCGCAGCGCTCGCCCTATTATGTGATCCTCGCACTCCACTCGGGAAATTCAAGAGGAAAGAGGAGAGGCCGTGCGGGAGGCTGGCTAATGCCTGCCAGATGGCGCCGGACAGAGATAAGGCCGCCGCCCATCTGCCGACGGGATGGGACGGGACGCGATCTGCCCGGCCCCTCGGCGCCGGCACCACCCTCGGGGGCGGCCGGGGCCACCTCGGGGCCTGTCCTCGGACAAGGGCGTCCTGGGGCCGCTCTGGCCCATCTCTGAGGTGACCGGCACCGTCCGTTCTGGGGGGACCTGCCAGGAAGGGCTCAGAGGGGGACTGGGAGACGGCCGTGCTGACAGCTGCCCACGCTGCCGGCCGCAGCCCCGAGGGGACAGTCCCGAGGCCCCGGCCCCGTCGGGGGGGCGGGGGGGGGGACACGGAGCAGCTGGCGGACCAGCTGCTCATTGGGAGGGAGTGGGAGGCCCGGCCATTAGCAGCGGCCCCGGGTCCTCCCAGCTGGGCCGCCAGGAGCGTGTGCGCCCACGGCCCTGGCTGAGCGGCAGCTCGCGGCTGATGCGCCTTCTTTGTGAACCTTCTCTGAGAAAATACATGACGAGCTCAGTGCAATCGGTGCCTTCACCCTCAAAAGCACAGGTGCTCTGCGTGGGCGCGAGTCCGGCCTTTCGTTCTTCCCACGGGACGCGGAGAGCATGGGTCAGCTCCTCGAATGGGAACGGGATCCCACATTCACAGCTGAAGGTCACCCGCCCTTACCCGTGCCCAGAGGAGGCGGCCAGGGGGTCAGAGGTGCCGGCCCCCCAGTTCGGCTCCTGCCTCTGTGCCCGGGGGGCTGGGCGTGGCACTGGGGATTGGAAAGGGCTCGACTCCCTCCTTGAAAGTAACGTCTTGAAGAGGCGTTACTGCCCAGCCTGTGTGGCTCAGCGGTGGAAGGCCGACCTATGAACCCGGAGGTCAGGGTTCGATTCCCGGTGCCCGGGTTGTGGCTCCATCCCCGGTGGGGAGCGGGCAGGAGGCGGCCGGCCACCAGGGAAGGTTCCTCCTCACCCGTCGCCTTTGGCCTTCACTTTTCTTACCCTTGGGTTCCGGGGGCAAATCTCGGGGCGTTCACGTCGCCATTTCGCTCCCAGAGGCTCCTTTGTTGCGTGTGGAGGAGCCATTAGGAGCCCCCTCGCCCAGTAACACGAGACGACTGTGTCCTGAACACCCAGCTGCCTCCACCCAGCAGCCCCGGGTCCTGCAGGGGCCGGAGGAGGAGGGACTAGCCGGCGGCCTGGGGACCGGGTGGGGACGGGGAGAGGGTGCTGGTCTGGGAACAGCCGGTTCCCTGGGGGGGGGGGGGGCGATGACTGCGCCATGAGTGGGCCCCGCTCTCTGGAATAATCCTCCCTTTGTGTCCCCAGCACCTCCCCGGCCGCTGCCCGTGCTGCTCGCCCGCCCCCGGCCTCGGCGCCCTCAGGACCTGCGTCTCCGCCTCCCGCCGCGGCTGGTGACGGAGTAGAAGCAGCAGCGGCCAAGGACCTGGGCAGGTACCGTGCGAGCCCCGCCCCTGCCCCGCCCGGGAGCCCCCCCCAGGCTGGGGGAGCTGCACTGGGGTGGCACCAACAGGGCGTTGACAGTTGGACCCGTGATGCCGTGTTTGTGATCACGCCATGGAGGTGACCTAAAGCTTCCGGCAGCAACGCGACACCTGTGAGAGCACGTGTTAGCAGGCGTGTGCCGGGAGACAAAGCCAGCAGGGTGTGTGTGTGTGTGTGTGTGTGTGTGTGTGTGAGAGAGAGAGAGAGAGAGGGAGGGTGTGGGGTGGGGAGACGGGTTGATTGATGTTAAGGAACTGGCTAATGGGAATGGGGAGCCCGGCGAGTCTGAACCTTGCAGGGCGGGCGGCAGGCTCAGGCCCAGGGAAGAGCAGCATTGCAGCGCCTCCTGCTGGCGGAACCCCCTCCCCCCGAACCTTGGTCTTTCTTTAAGGCCCCCCCCCTTTACGGCCCCCCCTCCCCGTTGGATGAGGCCCACCACGCAGTGCAGGGCGAGTGCTGTGCTCAGGCCGCTGGTTGCACGTCAGCCTCACTGCAGAGGTGCAGCCTCAGCGACGCTGGCGTTGGCCCCGCGGCCTGGCCACGGCCACGGCCACGCAAAGCTCGCCCTCCAGCTCGTGTGCAGAGCCCTCTGTCCGTGCACAGTGGGGGCCGGGACAGACCACCTGCTCGGCGAGTCCCGCCCGACGAGCCTCCTGGACAGCGTTTGTGGTGGCGCGAGCGGCGACCTCCTGGGTGTGTCGGAGGGAAAGCCTGTGCCTCGGGGGGCCCTGGTGGCCGGGCGGGGGGGGGGCACCGAGGCCCCTGAACTGCGCCCAGGAGACTGTCGGGGGTGGGGGCAGCCATGTCCAACCGAGGGCAGAGGTGACGGAGGAGTCGGGGGAGATGGTCAGCGTGTGCGGTCGGGGTCCTGGCACACAGGGCGACAAGGAGGGGGTGGCACTGGACTGCGCCCTCTAGTGGGGACGGTGCTCTGTGGGCACCGCTGAGAGCTGCCCGAGGCTGCGGGTCCTGAGGCCCAGAGCGGGGTCCTTGCCTGCACCCCTCGGTGTCTCAGGGCCGGAGCAGGCGCTTTCACACACACACACACACACACACACACACACACACACCCATACACACCCTCCCCCCGACACCCCCCCCACACACACTCACACCCATACACACACACCGTCCCCCCCCTACGCACACACATACGCACACACACGCCACACACACATACCCCTAGTCACACACACACAAACGCACGTGTGCACACACACACACGGGTCGCATGTCCCTCCGGTGGGATTTGTCTGTGTTTCTCCTGGTGCGACTGCGGGGCGTGTGGGGAGGCAGGTCAGGGGAGCCCTCCGGTCACGTCGGGCCCACGCTGCCAGGCGGTTTGTGGCTGAGGTTGGCCTGGCTGCTGGGCTCGGCCGGGCTTGCCGGGTCCCGTCAGCCGCTCTGGTCCCGCCCACACTGTGCCCTTCGGAGCCTGCTGTTTGGTTTCCCTGTTGGAAGGGGCCCGCCCTGAACAGGCTCTGGCCCCGGGGGACCCTCCTGGGCTGCAGGTGGGCGGGTCCTCCGTTTCCCAACCTGTTTCTCCAGGAGCCACCTCGCCTTGTGGCAGGAGGGGACGGGGACGGGGACAGGGTTAGGACGGGGCAGGAGGGGACAGGGACAGGGACGGGGTCAGGGTTAGGACGGGGCAGGAGGGGACGGGGACGGGGACGGGGACGGGGACGGGGTCAGGACGGGGCAGGAGGGGACGGGGACGGGGACAGGACGGGGCAGGAGGGGACGGGGACGGGGACGGCTGTGCTGCCATCGCCTCACCTTCCCGGTGATGCCGACTCCGCTGTCTCTGTGGCCGGGACCCAGGTGCCCTTGTCCCTCCCTCTGGCGGCCGCCCCCGAGGTTTTCAAAACCAGTTTCCAACGTGCGGGCGGCAGCTTCTCTTCGCTGACGTGGAAGCCTGTCCCCGCGCCTGGGCCGGGCCGGGGGTCCACCCTGCATCCCGCGTGTCGGCCTCTGTCGTGGCGCCGGCGGCCTCCGTGTCAGCGTGTGGCCCTCGCGGCCACAGTCCCCGCATCTGGGGCTCCGTCGGCCCCTCTCTGTCCCTGGAGGGGGCAGGGCCGTGGGATCCGGTGTCTGCAAGGAGCCAGGGCCGCGTCTTGCTCCGACGGACGGATGTTCTGCGCCTGCTGCCTCGCCGCCTCCGCCGGCTGCGGGGAAACCACACAGCCGTCCCCTTCCCGTTTCCCGTGCAAATGGCTTTCTCCTGGGGTCCCCCCCCCCGCCCATTGGGAAGCAGTAGCCTTGGGAGAGCAGATGTGCGGAGGGGGGTGGGGGCAGGGAGCGCCTCCTTTCTCCGCTTCCCACGTCTCCCGGGAGGGACGCTGACGGAGTGGCCACGCTTCCCACGGGCCGGCCTCCGAGCTGATGGACGGAGAGCGTGCTGGGGTCGGTTGGGCTCCGGGAGGCTGACGATAAGGCTTCCAGGAACGCGGGCGGGAGCCTCACTCCGGCCACGGCCACGCGGCCACGCGGCCACGGGTTGGCTCCCGGGAGGAGGGCGGTTGTGGCAAGGAGCCCGCTGGGTGGGCCGAAGCCCCTGTTCAGAGCTGCCCTCACTCTGCCGCTGCGGCCGCTGCCGGGAGGAGCTGGTTCCACGGCGCCGACCCAGGAGGACAGGGGACACATCCGAGAAACTCGCCCTGACCTGCAGCCTGGGGGCCGGGGGGGGGCAGATGGCCTTGGCTCCCCAGGAGTTCTGACCCCGACCTGAGAGAACCAGGAGACACTGGACATGGCCATGGTCAGGGGGTCAAAGAATCGGGACAAATGGGGTAAATGCTCAAGGTTGTAGGGTCAAAGATCAAAGGTCATTCTGTTAGGGGTTAGGGTCAAGGGTCGAAGATGGGGGTCATGGGTTAAAGGATTAAAGGTAAAAAAAATATCAGAGTCCAAGAGTCAACAGTCAAAGCTCATTGGTTGAGGGTCAGAGATCAGGGGTCATGACGGATTGGGATCACGGGTCATGGGTCAAGGGTCATAGGGCTATGGATTAAGGCTCAGAGTCAAGGATCTGGGGTCAAAAGTGAAAGGAGCCAGGGTCAAAGGGTCAAGAGTTAGGGATCAAGTGTTATAGTTTAGGGGTCAAGAGTCAGGTTTTAAGGTTAATGCCCAAGGGTCGAAGGTCAGGAGAAAGCAGAGAAAACTCAGAAAATGGAGAGAATCAGGAGAAAATGGAGAGATGAGGAGAGAAAAAAGCCAAGGCCAGAGTTCTGGGCCCTGTGGCTGCAGTGTGGACAGGCCCTGTGATGGTTATGAAAAGGAGGGAATATTGTTAGGGCTTGTAGTGCACAAGTACAGAAACACACCTACACACGCAGTGTGCACACATGCACCTGCACACACGCCTACACATACAGCGGGCACACATACCTACACATACAGCAGACACACATGCACCTACCCATACAGCGGGCACACATGCACCTGAACACATGCCTACACATACAGCAGACACACATGCATGTGCATATACGCCTACACATACAGCAGACACACATGCACCTACCCATACAGCGGGCACACATGCACCTGCACACACACCTACACATATAGCAGACACACATGCAAATAAAGGGATTTGCTTTGTATTGAACAAAACGTAGACTCTAATGACGCCCATATGTTCATGCTCCCGATAGCCAAGAGCCCGGCGTGTTTCCCGGCCAGGTTCTCGGGGTGCACACCCTTCCCCTCGCATTTGACTCTTTCGGCCCCAAGCGACTCTATGGAAAGTTCTGGTTCCCTGGTTGTGGGTGGCGCCGATCTTAAACGGGCGGAGGAGAGGCGGCCACCAGGCAGCTCTGGACCGCCTGGCGTCAGGAGCCGCTACCTCAGGGGACCATCCACGCACCCGCATCCGTGGCTGCAGCAGGAAACACTCCGTGTGTTTTAAACAATTTTAAATGCTTTGAGCGCTTTTGCTGACCGTTCATTTTCTTTGGCTGCAAAGGAGATACATCAGGGCTTACAGGGCGGGGGGCGGGGGGGGGGGAGCTGGGACGGGCGGCTGTCTTCCATGTCCCACCTGAGGGTTCATGCCACTTAGTCGTGAGTCAGGGTCTGGCTCAGAGTGGAGCCGCGCCGGACAGAGGGCAGGAGGGACCCTTGGTTCCCAGGTGGGCGCCACGTGCTGAGCCTGGATGGGGCCCCAGCCTCTGTGAGGCTCTGAGCCGGAAACCGGTGTGGGGACCTGGGCAGCAGGGCCTGGTTGCTCGGCTGGAGCACCAGGTGGGGCCCTGGATGGGTGCTGGGGGCCCTGGGGTGGGTGCTGGGGGCTCTGGGGTGGGTGCTGGGGGCCCTGGATGGGTGCTGGGGGCCCTGGGGTTGGTGCTGGGGGTCCTGGGGTGGGTGCTGGGGGCCCTGGGGTAGGTGTCATATTCCCCCCTGCAGGCTCCTCCTGGGTTTAGAATCAGAGCTGGACTCTGTTTTTTTATTATATATTTTTTGATGTCGGAGAGGGAGAGGAAGAGAGATAGAAACAACAATGATGAGAGAGAATCATTGATTGGCAGCCTCCTGCACACCCCCCCTCCCCTACCCCCACCCCGGGATGGAGCCCGCTACCCAGGCATGTGCCCTGACCTCCTGGTTCACAGGTGGACGCTCAACCAGGCCGCGGGGCAGAGGCAGGCCCTCTGTGCAGGTCTCCACCAGCTGCCTCTCGCTGCGCCCTCCCTACAGCGTTAGGGACCTGGGGGGGGGGGTGGGCTCTGGGCTGGCCTCCCCGTCATCATGGGGACCTCACCTGGTGGCCCAGGATGGGCTGCAGGCCCTGAAGGTCCTACGTCTCCTCCCTAGCTGGCCCAGCCTCGCGCCCACCTCCCCAGCTGTGAGCCAGGTGTCCTCGGAGGCCCGGCCTGGGTCCACTCTCCGTTCCGGCCCAGGGCTTGGCCACCCTGCACGGAGGCAGAGGCCACCGCGGAGCCCATAGACCTCGTACCCCGCCCAGGCAGCCTGTGTACCTGCGGGGCCGCCACCTCCAAGCGGGCGAGTCCATTTCTTCCCCGGGAGGGACCAGCAGCGCGGAGCGCCCCTGCTCCGTGGTCAGCCCCGGCCACCACGCCCCTCCCCGCCTGGCTGCCGCCCCGGCATTTGCATTTCAAAGCCACGCGCTCGGAGGTGGGGGGCTGGGGGGCGAGTAGGTGCGGAGGGAGGAGGGGGTCTCCGCGCCTCCGCCCGCCCCGCCCCTCCCCGCCCCCCGCCGTTTCCGGAGGCGGCGGGAGCTTTGTGGAGCCGGGATCGGGGCGGCCTCGGGTGGATGACATCACCGCGTCGCTCCCACGAGCCCGGCTGCTGGGGTGTAGGAGCCTCGGACCCCACGGGCGCTCGCGTTTGGAGTCGCGGGCCGCACCGAGCCGCGCACACACCGAGGCGCGCGCCCCCGCCCTCCTGCGCGCACCTCCGCGGCCATCGCTCCCGGGGCTCCGGGGCGGCCGAGCCCAGCCCCGCCGCCGCCGCCCGGATGCCCGCGGCTGCTCCCCGCTGCAGTGCAGCTGCCCCGGCCGCCGGCCCGCCCGCCGCGGGCTCCCGGCTGCAGGACGCGCGCCCGGACGCCGGCCCCGCTCGCGCCTAGCCTGCCCGGGGCGCAGCGAGGATGGGAGGGTCGCAGTCCCTGCAGCCAGCCCCCGCCTGCGACCTGAGCCCGGAGGCTCCCGAGGCCATGTAAGTGCGCCCCGCCCGCCGCGCCGCCCGGAGGGGTCCTGGGCTTTGTGATGCGCCTCCCGCCCTCCGCTGCCCCCGCGGCCTGGAGCGGCCCGGGGCCCTCGGTGCGGTTCCCCACAGCCTGGCCCCGGGGCCACCTCTGTCCCCCGCATCGTAGCTCTGCACGGCCCCGTGGGGTTCCTGCCAGGGGGACCGCCAGGCACCCGTGGGGCCGGTGGGAGAACACGTGTGTGGGCAGCCGGTGCCCGTGCGCCCAGCCCGTGGAGGGGCGTCCAGTCGCGGGGCGGCGGATGGCGTGGGGCCTCCGGGACCTGCAGGCAGGCGGCCTGAGCCCCGCGACTCCTTCCCGGGTGGACACTGGACAAGGCCAATTGCTCTTCCCAGGAAAGCCAGCTGCAGCCAGCCATCAGCACACGGGCCTGGGGGTCGGCCTGAGCCTGGGTCCCGGGCCCCATCTTTTCCCGGACCCACAGAGCGAATGTGCTGTGAAGCGGCTGTGTCCTGGGTGGTGTTTGTGGGAATTGCCATTTCTGTGCCTCCGTCGTCTCCGTAACCTCCCCGCCTGGCCTGAGTGGAGGAGGGGCTCACCGAATCGATCGGGCTGCGGGGCTGCTGGGCGGCTGGGCAGGCGGACCCCGCAGGCCAGGCTGGTGCACCCTGAGCCGCCAGGTTCCACCCCGACGTGCACTCCCTCCCCCAAAAGGAGAGAAGTCCTGGGGCCTCAGGTGCGGGGAGGTGAAGCGATTGTGTCCTGAGAGTCTGGGCTGCAGGGGGCAGGCGGCCAGTGGGGCTGCCTCATGGTCCCAGCCTGGGCTGCAGTGGGGAGTGGGCGGTGATGTCATGCCGCTGAGCCAGGTGGGTTCCCAGCGACCTCCCTCAGGAGCAGGGGTGCGGGTCATTTGTCCTGCCTGTGCCTCGAGAGCATCGTCTCACCGCGGAGGCTGACCAGCTGGAGGGCTCTCTCTCTCTCTCTCTCTCTCTCTCTCTCTCTCTCTCTCTCTCTCTCGCCTGAGCCTACGCTTGCCCTGGATTCCGTCCACGTGCAGCGTGTTGTCAGATGATGGAAATGCCGATGCCGGGAGGGCCCACGGCTCCGGAGAGAAGGGCCATTCCAACCCGTGTCTTTAAAAGTCTCTAAACGGACATGGGTTCACCCGGCACTCGCTGGTTCTCAGGGCTCAGGCTGTGAAAGAGGCTAAGAGACCTGGGAGGACAACGCGGTGATAGGTGTGAGGACGCAGGCCTCAGCCCGTGGGGCGCGGCCCCTCCCAGCTCCCCCCCTCTTCCCCGGGTGAGAGACTGCGGGACAGTCTGTGGTGAGAGGCCTGAGTGGGGGGAGCTTCTGCTGGATGCGGGCCTTTTCGGAGACAGTCCCGGGGGCTCTGCCTGGGGAGAGGGCGCTTGGCTACATTGCAAAGTTGCTAAGGTTGGGAGGCCGAGCTGCCCCTACAGCCAGGCCCCCTCCCGCCATCTGCTGCCTGGTCTCTAACATAGACCTCTATGGACCGTAGTGCGCTTACCACTCACCAAGTCCACCTTCTCTGCCTGACATTTTCTGTGTTTTTTAAATGAAAGAGAGGAACTGCCTGGGGCTGCTGCCCTTCCTGGAAACCATTCTTCTCTTCTCTGAAACTCTTCTCTGCTCTCTGATAACGGCGGCATGCTTTTCTGTATTTTAGTTGTAATTCCAGTTTGTTCCTGGGAGCGTGTCCGCGTAGCATCCTTACTCTGCCACCATTTTTAATCCTCCCAGGCTTGCTCTTGTGCTTCGGATCTGCTCGTTTCCCGTCTAGAAACCGAGGAAGGTGTGAGGGATCTGCTCATTTCCCGTCTAGAAACCGAGGAAGGTGTGAGGGATCTGCTCATTTCTGGTCTAGAGGCTGGAGAAGGTGTGAGGGATCTGCTCATTTCTGGTCTAGAGGTTGGAGAAGGTGTGAGGGATCTGCTCATTTCTGGTCTAGAGGTTGGGGAAGGTGTGGAGGGATCTGCTCATTTCCCGTCTAGAGGTTGGGGAAGGTGTGGAGGGCGGCCTTTCTGCACAGACAGGAGCCCGGGGCGGGTTGAAACTCCCGTCCTGGTCCAGGCAAAACCTCTGGCCACTTCCCGCTGCTCTTGACCGTCTGGAGAGAAGTGTAGCCACCGTTCCCATGACTCCCACATGGGAAAGGGGCAGCAGGCAGACGCTTCTCCGCATGGGTGGGAGGGCGACGCGGGAGGGACAGGAAGTGCTTGAGCCAATGTGGTCGCATCCATCGATGGGAGCCGCTCGGCGTGCGTCCCCTCCCCACGGCCTGGGCCTGGCGTCTGCTGGCGAAGCAGCGCGTCTTCCTTGTCCTTCGTGTGGTTGGAGGCCCTCATTCCAGGGGCGGCCTCCGCTTCCAGAAAGTTCTCACCCTCGCCAGCAAGGAGCAGCTGGGGGGCCATTGTCCCCTGAGAGCACCAGGGGCTGTTCTGTATATTTTTTAAATATATTTTTATTGGTTTCAGAGAGGGAGAGAGAGAGATAGGAACAGCGATAATGAGAGAGAATCGTGGATCGGCTGCCTCCTGCACGCCCCGCACTGGGGATGGGGCCTGCAACCCGGGCCTGTGCCCTGATTGGGAATCGAACCAAGACCTCCTGGTTCATAGGTCGGTGCTCAACCGCTGAGCCACACCAGCCGGGCACAGACAGGGGTGTCACCCTGGGAGGACTAGGACAAGGAGGTGGCCTTTCCCAGACGAGGGGACTGGCTTGGGAGCACGTCCGGGGGAGGCTGCTGAGTTTGGGCTGGGATTTGAGAAGCAGGTGGGGGAGGGAGGTCGGAATTGTGGCTGAGAGAGCGGCCAGGCCCAGGGCGAGGCCTCCCGTCCCCCCTCCCTGGGCGAGTGGTCCCAGTGGGGGTGGGAGCTCCACGCATCTGTGGTCACGGACCAGAGAGCGGAGACTTGCTCCTTTTGTCCTCGCGGGGCTCCTGACCCTGGTGCAGTCGGGGCTGCGGAGAGGCTCCGGGCCTGTCTGCCGCCTGCCTCTCAGTGCTCAGAGGTGAGGTGCCAGGTCTGCAAAGACGGGAGACGCAGGCGCCGGAGGGCGGCACACGCAGGGACACTGGGCCGGAGAGCTGCCAGCACTGAGTCCCCCGGAGGCCAGAGGGGCCGTGGCTCCTGGCGGGGACCCCCCGTGAGGCCACGGCGGGTCATTTCGAAGCCTGAGGGGCCCTGGCCGAGTCATGTGCCTAAACGGCCGTTCGTCTTGCGGCTGCGACAGCTCCTCAGTGTCTGGACGCAGATTTCACTCTGGATGCTCCTGTCGGACACAGTTCATCGATTTTCCTTCCCTGAAACGGAACGAGCTGAAGAGTTACCTGGAGGAGGGAGCTGCCCGAGTCCCGAAGAACCTCCCGGGCCGTGTGGTCCGGGCTCTATAACAGACCAGGGCTTTCGTGGGCTTAAACAGCAGACATTTATTTCTCATTGGCCTGGAGGCCGGGAGACCCAGGATCCGCGTGTCCTCAGTTCTGGTGTCGGGAGAGGGCCCCCTGGTTTATGGATGAACCTCTTATGTCCTCACAGGTCAGAGAGGGGCCGGGGGAGAAAAGCTCAGCCCTTGGGTCTCTTCCCATAAGGGCACTAATCCATGATGAGGGCCCCACCCTCATGACCTCATGACCTAGTTATGTTGGGGGTTAGAGTTTCAACAGACACATTTTTTGGGGGGACACAAGCATTGAGTTCCTAGCAGGCGCTTTTTGCTGGTCTCTCATTCCGAGCTACGTCAGCCCGCCCCTGGGGCCGGGCGCCCGTGTGCTGGGGTTTCCGGCCCTGCACTGCCTTCTCGGTGGGACTTACCTGCAGATTTTCTGTAAAGTCTGATGGCGAGCACATCCCCAGGCCCTCAGGTGCTACCATTGGTCAAGGGTCATCCATCCCTTTCTGTGAGGCGCTGAGATGGGGCGCCTGCCGATTGTGGGGTGGGCAGCGAGGACCGGGGTGCTGACTGAGTGTGGACAGTGTGACATCCAGGTCCTTGGACTCTGGGCTGGTCTCTCCCCGTTGCCCCTTCTGCCCCCATCCCCATGTTTCTTTGTGTCTGGGGCCTGTTTCTGTGGCAGTAGTTTTGGTTGCCTAGGAACCACATTAGCCTGAAATATGATTGGCTGTTCTTGGCAGATGGATTGGCCGAGCTGGGGCAGGGCACCGGTGGGCAAGCAAACACTGTTGAACAATCCCAGCCTCTCCCCTAAGATGAAGACTCGGGCCTTGTAAATACTTGTGCCGTGAAAACGGATTGTTCTAGGACTGATGCTTCGGTGCCGGGCTCGACGGGGGGCCTGCGTGGCCAACAGGACCAAGTTAGTCCGAACTGCTCTCGCACGTCCATCCGCACTGGAAGCAGTAGCTCGAGGCACGGCTCTGTTTCTGTTTACAGGTTCACGTTAGCGGTTGTTTCTGGAGAGCAGGCATGTTGTTTGCATCAGAAGATGTGGAAATAGATCGAGGCGCTGCAGGGTCAGCACTGAGTGAAGCTCTGCCTCTGACCCTACCAAGCAGACTCAGGTTTTCCCACCATAGAAACATTGTATCCACCAATCCTGCAGCATAGAAACATTGTATCCACCAATCCTGCAGCATAGAAACATTGTATCCACCAATCCTGCAGCATAGAAACATTGTATCCACCAATCCTATCTATATGTAAAAGCCTGATGTGCAAATTGTCCCCACTGGAGTTCATTCGCTCACTATGACATGTGCTGACCACCAGGGGGCAGTGCAGAACAAAGGAAGGACTCGGCCAGTGGCCGGCAGCCGGGGAAGGGAGGCCCCGGCCGGCAGCCGGAAGGCCCCGATTGGCCCTGATGGCTGGCCTGGCCTAGAGACCCTACTTGTGCATGAATTCCATGCACCTGGCCTCTAGTGTTATGTAAATACTAGAGGCCCGATGCACAAAATTCGCGCAAGAGAAGGCCTTCCTTTCCCCTGCTACTGGCACCACTTCCCTCTGGCACCCAGGACCCGGGCTTCCCTCGAAGCCCTTGCTTCGTCCGGAAGGTCGTCCGGTCTAATTAGCATATTGCACTTTCATTATAGACTAGAGGCCTGGTGCACGGAATTTGTGCACGGGTAAGGTCCCTCGGCCTGGCCAGTGATCTGGGCTGATCGGGGCTTTCCAGCTGCCAGCCAGAGCCTTCATTCTGCGCCGCCCCCTGGTGGTCAGCACACGTCGTAGTGAGTGAATGAACTCCTGGTCTCGCAGTCGGACTCCCAAGGGGACGCTGCGTATTAGCTTTTATACAGACAGATTGTATCCACCAATTCCACGAAGCTGGCGCTCCTGCCTCCAGTTCATGGATGGAAGCTGAGGTCTCTGGGTGTCTGAAACGAAGGCGTCAGTAAACTTTCTCTGAAAAGGGCCAGACAGTAAGTACTTTAGACTTTGGAGGCCGTGGTTGCAACAACTCAATTCCGCTCAGAGGCAAAAGCAGCCACGGACCATTAGTAACCCGACGACCCGGCAAAACTTCTTTTGCAGAAGCAGGAGGCGGGTTGTAGGCTGCTGAGCCCTGGTCACAGCTGGTTGGTGCGGCCACGACGGCCACGCCCCCTTCCCTCAGACCCCGTGGCTGTCTCCCGCACAGGGTCCTCCCTCTGTGGCTGGGCCGCCTCCTGTCTCTCTCTCTGAGACGTCGCATCGCGCTCACGGGTTGATGCTCCTCTGTATCCTGTTTCACGTCCCCGCCTGCATCCGTCCCGTCCACCTGAGCCCTTCCTCAGCCGCCCGCTTCCTCTCTCCTCTGGGGTCTCTCATGGGAGCTCGCGCCAGCGGCTGCTCTGCTCCTTAGACGTCTGCTTTCTCCCAAACCTCTGCTCTCGGCTCCCGCCACTCGCCCCCCTGCCCGCTTCTCCCCCCAGGAAGCCGCTCCTCTCCAGGTAGCTCAGGCCTCTGCGGGCACCTCAGGGGCTAATGGGGAGGCTGGTGGGGCTGAACCGCAATGACCTTTGTTCCTGCATTCACAGCCCTTCCAGAGGGGAGCGGCTCCGGGCCCCTGGCAGGCGGGCGCGGCCTCTGCACACCCCTGGGTGGCTGTGGGGGTGAGCGGGGGGCTGGCTTCCCCCCGCCTTCGTCCCTGCCAGCTCGCCTTACTGAGAAGAGTTGATCCGCTGGGTCTCTTCTCCTTAAATGGAAGCAGCAGCAGCTGCTGGCCCTGCAGAGGCCGGTCCCAGGGGCTCTGAATGCTGAGGAGGCTGGCGGCTCAGGCCGAGGGCCGGCCCATTGCCACCCGCGTCCCCGCGTCCCCGTGCCGAGGTGCGGTGTTTCAGAGCCTGAGACTCTCACCGCCGGACCCACCGGGACCTGGGACGTCGCGGGGGCTCTGTCTTAACAGGAAGTTGCCTTAAACCCGCAGCACGCAGTCTGTCAGGCCTCACTCAGGCCCCCCCCTGTGCAGCGCCGCTCAGCATGAGTCGGCTCAGGGCGGCGGTTCATCTTCGTGCTTTAACTTTCAATTGGCTAAAAAGTGCCTTTTTAGCTGGACTATGGCATCAGGTGAGCTGAACTCAAAGGCTTCTCCCAGGGCCGGGGCCCCCTCCCCCAGGAGAGGGAGGGACAGGTCATTCGAGGTCCTCGGTCAGGCCCTCCCTGGAGGGGGCGGGGCTCACAGTGAGGCTGCCAGCCTGCTTGCAGCCGCCCAGGGCGGTGAGCTGTCCGCCGCTCCCACAGCCACCACCAGGGACCCCATCCGGTCTCTGCAGCTCAGAGCAGTCGGGCCCCAGGGGTCAGCGCTCACAGCCCAGGGCAGCTGCTCTTGTCCATTGTTCTGCCTGGAGGGGCAGAAGGGCAGGGGCTGCGGGAAGCCTTCCCCTCCAGGAAGTGGCTGTTCAGGAAAACGCCTGCACTCGGGGTCCTGGGGCTCCCGGCCCAGCCCCCTCGGGCAGAGGCCCGGGGCTGGGACTGTGTGTTCCTCATGCGGCAGGAGAGCAAGGACCCTGCGGACTCTCTGGGGCAGGGCCGCTGGGAGGGGGCTCCCCCTCAGCATCCGTCTCCAGGGGCGCCGCTCTGGGGGGGACAAGGCGGGATGCACAGAGGGTGTGCGAGGCCCCTGGTGTGTGTGTGTGTGTGTGGGGGGGGTGACGAGGGTCCCTAACCCCAGCCCTGTGTCCTTCCAGCCTGTCCGTGTCTCTTCTCAGAACGGTTTTCCCTGTGGCTCTAGCCAGGCACCTTCTGTTTCCAGTGAAAAGCCCCACAAATTCAAACTGACTTAAAGAGAAGGGGGAGCCCGGGCCGGTTAGCTCAGTGGATAGAGCGTCGGCCTGCAGACTGAAGGGTCCCGGGTTGGATTCCCGGTCGGGGCACAGGCCCAGGTTGTGGCTCGATCCCCAGTGGGGGGCGTGCAGGAGGCAGCCGGTCCATGATTCCCTCTCGTCATTGATGTCTGTATCTCTGTCCCTCTCCCTTCCTCTCTGAAATCAACACAAATCTATTTTGATAAAATAAAGCCCCCATGTCAGGTCAGGTGTGTGCGTGTTCGTTAGACACCGTGGCTTCCCCGTGTGCCTCAGGGATCCTTACGTGGAGTGAGTGAAATGTCGCAGAAAGATGCCCAGGTCCCGGGTGATAGTAGCTGATGCCGCGAGAACCTTCAAACCCTTCCCCGATTGCTGTTGTGAATAGAAACCTGCAAGGCTTTAAAGGGCCGATTTAAAGGCAAAATTATAAATGATGGATCACAGAGTCAACGCGCAGGCGCTTTAATTATTAACGGAGCAGGACTCAGGAGCCGCGCGGCCTCCCAAGGCGCCTTTCGCACTGAGACTAGCGGGGGAGGAGGAGACACCGAGAAGCAAGGGGCTGTGGCACACAGACGTGCACATAGGCACACACGTATGCATGCCTGTGTTTACACGTTTGCACACACGTGCACAGAGAGGAGAGGGAGCCAATACTCAGAGACACAGAGACAGACAGACAGACACTTGGGTGAGGACACAGCGGATCCTGTGGCCCCCGGAAGAGTCTGGTCCAGGCCTCAGCTGACCTCGGCCTCCCCGGACCCCCTGAGGGTCCCCTTGGTCAGATCGGCCGGATGGCTCGGTGGTTGTCGCTGATGGCGTTGTGGGAAGAGTGCGCTGTAAACGTGTGAAGTACACGCGTGCTCCTCTTCTCTGCACGGGAATGTCACGTACGACTCGTTTGGAAAAATAGTTCCGTCGCTGACAATGGTTGGAAGCCACCCGTGTGGAGAGAGGCCGGTTTCAGAGGCTCCCGGGAATTCCTAGCCAGACGGGCTCGGGCGCGGCCCTGTCATCTGTGAAATGGGCCTAACCCAGCGCCGGGTGCGAACAGAAAGGGCGACACGAGGGTTATTCTAACGCTTGTCATGCTGGGCCTGGGAGCCACCCTGTTTCGTGTCTGGCCATTAAGGGCGGACGGTCTCCTTACGCTGTGTTTACATGTGTTGATACGGATGTTTCATTGTGTTTGCGTGTTTACTTACACAGAGAACAGTGTGCACGTGTGTTTGCGTGTTTACTTACACAGAACAGCGCGTGTGTTCTGGTAAACATGCTTCCTGTCGTTTAGAGACGGGGTAGCGGACTGTCCTGGCAGGTCTCTGTCGGATGCATCTTCATGACAAATTCAGTGAATCTCCTTCTTTCCTTTGGAAAGTGTGGAGCGGAGCAGGCGCGCTCCGTGTCCTGTAGTTTCCTGCTGTAAAAGCCACGCGCAGCCGCTGGGAGCCGCCGGGAGCCGGGCTGTGAGGGGCTCTTTGTTCCGGGCGGGCAGGCGCTGTGGGGTGGACGGCAGCAGTCCTGCTCCCGGGAGTGTGTGCAGCCGGGACACTGGGGAGGGGAGGGGAGAGGAGCTAATTAACAGCTGCCCCCCCCCATCTCCTCTAATTAACTCGCTGGTGGGAGAGGGTGTGGAAATGTGCGCCAGGCAGGCAGCTCGGGGGGAATGCCGGACCGTGGGGTTTTGGTGCAGAGTCACTAGTTCCTGGTGAACAGGCAGGAGCCCCACAGGGCTGGGGGTGCCCCTCCGCAGGCCCCGCCTCCCGTGCCGGGCGGTGAATGGCGGTGGTGCGTGGCGTCCCCTTGAGCAGGTGTGCGGCTGGGAGACCTCCGTGGGATTCCGCAGCTCGAACCCGAGCGCATCAGCTTGGCTGCCGGGAGGAGCAGGGCCCTTTGTGCTCCCAGCCTCGCGTGGGGCGGGTGGCGGGGCAGAAGCGCGGGTCCCCCCAGGGTCTCTGCCGGCCGCCCGAGAAGCCCACCGCGTCCTCACAGCTGACTTTTGTGGCGTCTTAAAGAGGTTTAGGTCCCAGAGACCCCGGCCAGGGAATTAGGGGGCTTGGGGGGTGGGGCCAGAGGTGATCCTTGGTGAGATGGCTCGACCTCCTGGGGGCTGTGGGCCCCGTGCAGTGGGCCCGGTGGCTGTGGGCGGCGGTGGCTGTGGGCCCGGTGGTGGCCGTGGACGGTGGCCATGGGCGGAGGTGGCTGTGGGTGGTGGCCGTGGGTGGTGGTGGCTGTGGGCGGTGGCTGTGGGCCTGGTGGCCATGGGCGGAGGTGGCTGTGGGTGGTGGCCGTGGGCGGTGGTGGCCGTGGGCGGTGGCTGTGGGCCTGGTGGCCATGGGCGGAGGTGGCTGTGGGTGGTGGCTGTGGGTGGTGGTGGCCGTGGGCGGTGGCTGTGGGCCTGGTGGCCATGGGCGGAGGTGGCTGTGGGTGGTGGCCGTGGGTGGCGGTGGCCGTGGGTGGCGGTGGCCGTGGGTGGTGGTGGCTGTGGGCGGTGGTGGCCATGGGCCCGGTGGCTGTGGGCAGTGGTGGCTGTGGGCCTGGTGGCCATGGGCAGTGGCTGTGGGTGGCCAGCAGCGGGGACTCGGCCTGCCGGTCCTTCAAGGAGGCCCCGGGAGGAGGCAGTTAGCGCCGTCATTTCCCCAGATGCGTGTGGTGTGGGGCCGGGCGACCCCGGGGCCGTGAGGTGGTCCGCACTCTCACTCCTCCTGGCTCAGCCTGTGCCTGCCCTGAGCTTCATCCTGGGAAGCGGCCGCTGCAGACACGGGCGCCGGGACCCGAGCTGTCCGGAGTGATTCACTCTGCCCGCCACAGCCAGCCCTTCGCGGGGCGTCCGCCTGCAGGAAGCGCTGTGGGCCCGTTGGGTTCGGTGAATGAGTCTTCCTCACGGAATTCCATAGTTTGCAGATTCGGCTCCTGGGATGCCATCCACAGCGGCCCTGATGTGTCTGTCCATGTTGGGGTCCCGGGAAGGGTGTGTGTGGCTGGTGGGCGGAGCCAGGGTGCTCGGCGGGGCGGGGTGGGGTGATAAGGGACCCTCCCGGCAGGGAGCCTGGTTCCCCCGGGCCCAGAGGCCGCCGTCACCCCGCGTCCGGCCCCACCTGACCTGTGCCTCCCCCTCTCTCTCCGTCAGGAGTTCTGACTCGGAAGAAGCCTTTGAGACCCCGGAGTCGACGACCCCTGTCAAGGCCCCCCCGGCCCCGCCCCCGCCGCCCCCCGAGGTCGTCCCGGAGCCTGAGGTCAGCGCGCCCCCCTCCCCGGAAGAACCAGGTAACCAGGGCCCGCGCCCCACGGAGACACGGGGACTCCTGCCGGGCGGGGCGGGGTGCCCGGACCCCCCCGCAGCGGGGACGCTGGGCTCGGGGCTGTGGGTGTGAGTGGCGCTGAGGGCGGTGGCACCGCAGGTTCTGTGTTTACTGGGCGGGGTGTGTGGGGGCTTCTGGGTGCCTTCCACCTGCTTCACGTGCACCCAGAGTCGGGTCGAGGGGCAGGCGGGTCCTGGGCGGCTCTGGTGCCGTCTCGGCTTCTGCTCTTCGTGTGTAAAAGGCCGGTCTGCTCGGCTCAGTGACTCTGCAGGTTCTTTTAAAACATGTTTTTATTGATTTAGAGCCGGGGTGGGCAGCCTTTGTGTGAGTGCGTGCCAAAACCAGCAAAATCTCTGACTCGAAATTCTTCTGCGTGCCAACCCTAATTTTTTGAGAACATGTTACGCCTACTTGATATCTCTTAAGGTGTACGTATGTGAAGAACCTTGAAGAAATAATAAAATTCACTCGAACGACAAAAACACAGTATATGATGATGAAAAATACACTTTTTGTAGTCTTTTTAAAAATTTATTTAGTTTATTTTTAGAGAGGAAGAGAAACATCCTAACATCCATGTAATATAATAAATACACTTATTTTTTAATGTATACATGGACACTGATAGCCCGACAGAAAACTTTATGGCTCCGTGTGATAGTATCAGTGGGACTTTTGCTGCTGCATCACTGATGACAGAGATTTTACATCAGGTTTCTATTTCGTGACCTTCAGAGATATGCACGCGCTACTACCTTCATCCGTCAGGCTACTCCTATTATAAGACTTAACAGAATTCATCACTGAGAACAGAGATTCACAAGCGTGTGTGGATGAAACCAAAACACTGGTCGGATCTAGGAAGGCAGGAAGAGTTAAGGCAGAGGCATAGAAATGGCTCTTCCCCTCTCTCGTCAATCCATGTCTATGGTCTTTACGATAACTTGTTATGTAAAATTACTTATTTATCTAAGATGCACCTACACTGAATTTATCTGAAAAATAAAAAAGTCGATATTAAGAGAAAAATTGTAAATGGAAGATTATAAGAGAGCGTTTCGCGTGCCAGCAAGAGTTACTGGCGTGCCGTGTTTGGCATGCGTGCCAAGGGTTGCCCACCCCTGATTTAGAAAAGGGGAGAGAGAGAGAGAGAGAGAGAGAGAGAGAGAGAGAGAGAGAGAGAAAGAGAAACATCAGCAATGAGAGACACATTGATCGGCTGCCTCCTGCACGCCCCCTACTGGGGATCGAGCCCACAACCTGGGCCTGTGCCTGTGCCCTGAGCGGGACTCGAACCCGGACCTCCTGGGTCATAGGTCGACGCTCAGCCCCTGAGCCGCCGGCTGGGCTGTGTGCTTGCTTCTTGCCCGTCTTCTCCCTGAAGACCGTGACTCCCGGGAGCACAGGGTTTCGGTGGTTTTGTTCCTGGTCGAGTCCCCGGCAGCCGGCACGGCGCCCGGTCCCGGCTGGGCCCCCGGGGAACGTTGGGCTGAGTGAGTGTTCCGGGCTGTCCCGTCACCTGCCCGTCTCCTGCTGACGGAGGAGGGCCCGGCGGGCGCGGAGCCAGTCCGAGGGCAGGAGCTGTGCCCCCGGGGGGCCAGGCCGGAGGCCCTGCCGTGGGCGCTCGGGGCGGGAGGTGGGAGTGTTCCCGCGTGTCGCGTCCTCAGGTGCTGCTCTGTCTGTGTCCTCAGGCGGCGCCGAGCCGGCCCCCGGCCCCGATGGCCCGGGCGGCGCCCCCGCGGAAGGCAGCCCGCTCCGCCCGCCCGCCCACTCCTGCTCCGCCGTCTTCGACGAGGACAAGCCCATAGCCAGCAGCGGGGCCTACAACCTGGACTTCGACAGCATCGAGCTGGTCGGCCACCCCCGGCCCTCGGAGCCTCGGCCCTCGGACGCGCGGACGGGGTCCCCCGACGCCGGGGCCCCCGCCAGGGCCGCGCTGCCCCGCTCCCTCAGCCTGCAGGCCGGCGACCTCGATGGTGCTTCCTGCGCCGGCGACGCCGAGGCCGCGGCCCCGGCCCCCGAAGCGAGCAGCCTGGGTCCGGGCAGCGACTCTGGTTCCCTCAAGCGGACGAAGAAGCCGAGGCCGCCTTCCCTGAAGAAGAAGCAGCCCCCCAAGAAGCCCCCGGAAGCGCCCCCCGTGCGAGAGACTCCGCCGGCGCCGGCCGAGGAGAGCCCCGGGCCCGGCGAGGAGAACGGTGCCCCCGAGACAGACACGGAGTCGGCCCCCCGGGAAGCGCCCGGGCCCGCCCCCACCGAGGAGGCGCCCCTGGAACCCGCCGCCGTGCCCAAGGCCGCCGGCCCCGTGGACTCCGTGGGCACAGACGGGGCCGTCCCCCCTGCAGGGGGCAGAGTGCAGAACTCACCCCCTGTTGGCAGGAAAGCGGTGCCCCCTGCCCCGGCCCCAGAGGCAGTGGGGGTGACCCCAGCAGAGAGTGGGGGCCCCGAGGGCCCCCCGGCCAGAGGGCTCTCAGTGAGGCTGGAGTTCGACTATTCGGAGGACAAGGGCAGCCGGGACAGCACACAGGACACCGCCCCTGCCCCCAAGAAGCTGGGCAAAAAGCCAGGCGCCAAAATGCCCCTCCGGAGGCCGAAGGTGAAGAAAGGCCCCGAGAAGCTGGACAGCACCCCGGCCTCGCCCCCCCGGTCCCCCGCGGAGCCCAGTGACATCCCTGTCGCCAAAGGCTCCTACACCTTCGACATCGACAAGTGGGACGACCCCAATTTCAACCCTTTCTCTTCCACCTCGAAAATGCAGGAGTCCCCCAAACTGCCCCCGCCGTCCTACGGCTTCGCCCCCGACGCCTGCGGCGAGCCCGCCGACCCCTGTCCAGCCCCCAGCTCGCCGTCTAAGTCCCCAGCCTCCTTTGAGATCCCCGTCGGCTCCCCCGACGCCCACAGCGTGGACGGGGACGGGCTGAGCAAGCCGGCCAAGAAGAAGAAGACGCCACTGAAGACGTAAGTGCAGGGCGGGCGGGCGGGCGGCGGGCGGCGGCTGCGGGCTCAGTCACCTGCGGGTGCCCTCACCCTCCCACATCTAACACAACGGCGCCCGGCGTGTGACCAGACATTTCCCCACCCATGTACCCTTTGGGCCGAGCGTCCAGAGTCCTCGATCTTTTTTTAAAAAAAAATATATTTTTTATTGATTTGAGAGAGAAACATCCAGGATGAGAGAGAATCATGGACCGGCTGCCTCCTGCGTGCCCCACACGGGATGGAGCCCACGACCCGGGCCTGTGCCCTGACCGGGAATCGAACCCCGACCTCCTGGTTCCTAGGTCGACGCTCAGCCAGGCGGGCACAGAGTCCTCGGTTGGTTGCCTGAGTAAGTCAGTGTCTTAAAGCTTCACTTCCAGCCCCGGGGGCTGTTGGGGTCCCACAGAAAGGGGACCGTCCAGGGGAGACCTGGCAGCCACTCCCTGTTGGTCTTTTCCATTTGACCCGTGAGCTGTGGTTGGTTTCTGGAGTGGCCGGAAGCTAGGGAATATGCCCTTAAAATACTGTTAACGTTCGTGGTATCTGCCCGTGAACGAGATCAGTCCAGGAGGCCAGCACGCTGAGCCGGGGCCCGGCCCTCCCTGCCCCGCCCCCTGCACCCGTGGGAAATGCCTGTGTGTCTGCACCCCGCTCTCGGGGCAGCATTTGCAGACGAGAGGCCGCAGGCCTGCAGGCCCAGAGGAGTTCGGGGCCTGAGCGGGCAAAGCCGCCTTCCGCTCGGTCCTGGAGGCTGTGGGGTCTGTGGGCCGCCCACACCTGCAGGCAGGTGACCGGCACGTCCAGCCTCGAGCACGCGTTCCAAGCCCCTCATCGAGGCCGTGGGCCTGCGCCGCGTGCTGGGGGCGGGCCTTGCTCCTCGATCAAGGTGGCGCCCTGGGCCTCCCGTCTGGGCTCTCGGGCCCCTGGCCTGGGGTCCCCCTGCTCCTGCTGGTGCGGGGGAGGGGGGCGGGGGGCAATCCCGGTCCCCCCAGCAGGACTCTTAGATCGGTTACCCCAACAGGCTTCTGCTGGACACGCCGTAGAATCTGTGTGGGAAGCTTCGTTATTCATTTGTCATCCTCACACGAGGGTATTTTTTCATTGATTTTTAGAGAGTGGCAAGGAGGGGGAGAGACAGAGAAACTTTGATGTGAGAGAGACACGTCGATTGGTTGCCTCCTGCACGCGCCCAGACCGGGGCCGGGGATCGAGCCTGCAACTGAGGTGCGTGCCCTTGGCTGGAATCGAACCCGGGACCCTTCAGTCCACAGGCCGACGCTCTACCCACTGAGCCACACCAGCCAGGGCAGAAGCTCTAAGCCCCAAACAAGAGGAGCCTGAAATCTCAGGCTGCAGACTCGTTCTGTCATCTTTGGTTCAAGAGCCATCCTGTGGGCACCCCCTCCTCCTCAGGCGCCCCCTCCTCCTCAGGCGCCCCCTCCTCCCTGCTCCATCCTCAGAGCTCCGGTGTCCGGGGTGCCAAGCCCCCGAGCCGTCCTGCTCCAGGGCTGGTGGCGGGGGTGCCCTGGGACCAGGCCCCTGGCCGCAGCCCTCTATGGGGTCATCGGAACCAGCACGGGAGGGTCCTCGGGGGCCCTCTCTGGAAAGCGCCCCCCTCCCGCGGACCCCGCGGACGGCCGCAGGCTGCTGTGTGTCAGGGCCTCTGTCTGTCTCTCTGCCTCCCTGTCTCAGGATGGTGGAAGACGTGATGTCTGTGTGTTCTCTGTTGTAAGTACCGTCTCGCCCGCCTCCCCCGCGCTGCGCCCGCCTGTCCGTGTCCATCTCACGCCCGTTCGCTTTCACCACGGCTGCTGCTTCACGTGTTCGTGTTTTACGTGGGGGGGGGGGCGGGCAGAGGCTGTCTCTCTGTTCCGTGGGGTCAGTGTCCCCGTGGGGTCTGGCCCCAGCGCCGGCCCGCGCGTGGGGAATGGACTCGTTCCCTCGCTGTGGGTGTCTTCGGCGGAGGGAGGCCTGCGCTTTGTAAACTCATCTCATTCTCGCGTTTTAAGTTGATCGCGGCCATTGCTCCCTGAGTTCTGTGGCTTCGCGTGGAGGTCGCATCCCGGCCGACCCCGGCAGCGGCGGCGGCGGCTTGTCCCGCGGACACGGAGGCGGGAATGTTTGGGCTGTTTCCACATCGGGGCGTGCGGAGCCCCTGAAAGCGGTCGGCTCCGAGGGGAGGCCCAGGGCCGAGCGAGTCGCTGCCGCTGCTCGGGGCGGCCGGGGTCAGCATGCCGCCTGGGGTCATGGTCTGCGGGGGGCGGGGGGGGGCGGGGGACCCCTGCTGCTTTGCCTCCCCGGCCGGGAGGGTCGTGTGGGCGGCTCCCAGGGGCCCAGGCCAGCACCTTCTCCGCCTCCCTGTCCCCACAGGGGGCCTGGCCCGTCCCAGGCGCGTGCGGCCCCCAGAGGGCTGAGTCCTCAGGCTCTGCCGCCCCAGGGAGAGCAGGACCTTAGAGCGACTGAGCAACTTTAAGATAGAAGTCCACGTGATTATGTGCATGGACAGCGGCACGCTTCAGGCTGCGGTCACAGTGTGCGCTGTGCCAGGCATCGATCTGCCAGTGACCATGCGAGTGTCTCCCATGAGCGGGTGCCGCCGTGGGGCGTTACTTGCGAGACACAGGGAGGAACTGGGTGCCGGGTTCTGCCCACTGGTTGACGGGAGGGGAGTGGGATCTAAGGATGGGGGCTCCCCTACCCCCAACCCTGGTCTGGCCAGGAGGCGGGGCCAGTCTGCAGGTGGAGGAGCCTCCTTTCTGACCTTGGGAAGGACCCCTGACCTCCCAGGGGATGGCGGGGACCCGTCTGTGCTAACCTCTGACCCCTCAGGAGTCTCCTCTGATGCCCCCACCCCCCGCTGCCTCGTTACTCGTGTGAAGGAGAGAGAGGAGGAGCGCCCAGAATCTTGTCTGTTCCCCGTAGTTAGGAAAAACCCAGGCCTCCCCCCCAAACCCAGACCTGCCCCCCAGCTCAGGCCTCCCCTCCAGCTCAGGCCTCCCCCACAAACCCAGACCTGCCCCCCAGCACAGGCCTCCCCTCCAGCTCAGGCCTCCCCCACAAACCCAGACCTGCCCCCCAGCACAGGCCGGCCCCCCAGCTCAGGCCTCCTCTCTGAAAACCCCGGCAGGTCCGTTCAGTGACGGCCGACCTGCCCGGCGTGAGCTGCCCCGTCACTGGCCAGGAGCCTGCATCTCCCGGGCACTGGGCTCAGACACCCGGGTGGACCCCAGGACGCGGACGTGCGCGCCCCGATGTGCTCTTCAGGGGGAGTCGGGGCATCGGGGCAGCCCCCCAGTGCCCTCTGGGGTCCAGCTTCCTGAACCTCGCAGCCGCAGTCACACCTGCTGGAGGCGCAGAGCGAGCCCCGGCCTGGGCGGCGTGGGCGGCGTGGCGGCAGGGGCCCGGCAGACACAGCAGAGGCGGTGGCTTCGGTCGGCTCTGTTCCGGAACGTTCTGGACCCGGTTGTGTTCACATTTCCCATTCTGTTTTCAGTGACACGTTTAGGGTGAAAAAGTCGCCGAAGCGGTCCCCTCTCTCGGACCCACCCTCTCAGGTACGACGTCCCCGGACGTGTCTGCGTGAGCCGCCCGCCCGGGATGGGGGCTGGTGGGGGTTTATCCCGTCTCCGCCCACGCGGCCGCGTCCCCGGCACCCTCCCCGCCTCCTCCACAGCAAGACACCGTTCGGCTGCCCTCCCTGGGGGGGGTCGGGATGTGCCCCGAGATGGAAGATGTTCAGGGAGATGTGGGGGTGCCTCTAGCCAGCGGTCGCCAGGCTTGCGGACCTCACGGGTCACTAGTGGTCCTCGGACCACCGGCCGGCGACCGCTGCGCTAGAGGCCCCTCGGGGACCTCCCGTCCGTCTCCCGTTCGTTAGCTGAGAATGTGTGTGAATACCACACCCAGGGAGTCGTGGGGGTAAATGGACACACAGGGAGGCACCTGAGCGTGTGTGAGGAGCACTGGAATTTTTACTTATTTTATGGATTTCAGAGGGAGAGGAAGGGAGGGAGAGAGAGAGAAGCATCAGTGGTGAGAGAGGATCACGGACCGGCTGCCTCCCGCACGCCCCCCACTGCGGATCCAGCCCGCAACCCGGGCCTGTGCCCTGACCAGGAACCGAACCCTGACCTCCTGGTTCCTAGGTCGACGCTCACCACTGAGCCACGCCGGCCGGGCAGGAGCACTGGAGTTTGTAACCCACGTCAAGTGGGAGGTAAAGAAAGCCGGCTCCTCGCCCGCGGCCCAGCTCCTGCTCACTCGCACCGCCACCCAGTACCCACACGTCTTCTCCCCGTCACAGACCAGACGAGGGAAGGTTGTCCTCCCTCCGGTGGGTGTGCCAGGCCCTTCAGGTCCTGAAACAGCGGTTCTCAACCTGTGGGTCGCGACCCCTTTGGGGGTCGAACGACCCTTTCACAGGGGTCGCCTAAGACCATCTGAAAACACATCTATAATTACATATTGTTTTTGTGATGAATCACTATGCTTTCATTATGTTCCATTTGTCACAATGAAAATACATCCTGCACATCAGATATTTACATGACGATTCGTAACAGTAGCAACATTACAGTGATGAAGTAGCAACGAAATAATTTCATGGTTGGGGGTCACCACCACATGAGGCGCTGTATGAAAGGGCTGCGGCGTTAGGAAGGTGGAGAACCGCTGCCCTAAGACAACCCCCCCCATCGGAGCCAGTGCAGGAGCCGGCCAACCCCTGCCCGGGCGGGGGGCTGCAGAGAGAGAGATGGGCCTGGGACTGGACTTGGCTCCCAGCCCTGGCTCCGCCCTGGCGTCCCGGGCCCCGCCCCCCTGCTCAGCTGCACAGCCTGCGGGGACGGGAATGGGCCCCTGTGGGCATGGAGGCGCGAGCCCTCTCTGTCCCCACCAGCAGGTGTGAGGATTGCCAGCCCATAGCGACTGTGGGCACAACCCAGGCATCAAAGCACTTAAATGACGAGAAGTAAAAGTGTCCTTTTCCTCCAAGGGAATGAGCAGGAGCATCTCAAGTGACTGAGACGCCCGATAACCAAACATCCCCACTTTTCCAAGCCCCTGGTCCCCGAGACGAGCCACCAGAAAAGGAGCTTTATCACGAAGGGCAGAGAGAGCTGTGTCCGGGGACACGGGGCATTTCCACCTCCCCGTTCACGGGCCGGACCGGGGGCGGGCGGGGGCGGGCGCGGACACTGGACGGCTCCCCTCCCCCTCGCAGGACCCCACGCCCGCGGCCACGCCGGAAACGCCGCCGGTGATCTCGGCCGTGGTCCACGCGACGGACGAGGAGAAGCTGGCCGTCACCAGCCAGAAGTGGGCGTGCATGACGGTGGACCTGGAGGCGGACAAGCAGGACTTCCCGCAGCCCTCGGACCTGTCCTCCTTCGTCAACGAGACCAAGTTCAGCTCCCCCTCCGAGGGTAAGCCCCCCCGGGGACCCCGCCCGGGGGACAAAAGGCCGGGAAACCCCGCGGCGTGGCTCAGGGGCGGAGCGTCCACCTACGCACCAGGAGGTCAGGGTTCGATTCCCAGTCAGGGCACAGCCCCGGGTTGTGGCTTGATCATTGATTTTTTATTAGAGAGAGGAAGGGAGAGGGGTAGAAACATCAGTGAGGAGAGAGAATCATGGACTGGCTGCCTCCTGCACGCCCCACACTGGGGATCGAGCCCACAACCCGGGCCTGTGCCCTGACTAGGAATCGAACCGTGACCTCCTGGTTCCTAGGTCGACTTTCAATCACTGAGCTACCCCTGCCCGACCGGAATCTCTTATTCTAAAGCTCATATTAGGGAGTCAGTTTTTAAGTGTTGGCTTCAACAGTATTTAGAAACGGGTGCTCTAAACCAGAACTGCTATTTTGTCTGTTTTTACGTAAAAACTGCTGGAGGCCTCGGGCTCCAGGCACCACCCCTGACGCTCCTGCCCAGCGGGTGTCTGAGCCGGTCGTGGTCCCCTCCAGCCCCTTTTCGAGCAGAAGGGAGCCGTCTGGCTGCTGCAGGTGGCGGCGTCTGTGCCAAGAGTCCTTCGGGCCTCGTTTGCCAGGGCGTCCGCTGGGCCCAGCACAGCGGGAGGCACACAGTCGGTGCTCAGGATGGGTGTGCCTGCATGGCTCCGGTCTCCAGCGAGAGCCCCTGGAGTTCTCTCTGCAGCCTGAAGTCTCAGCAGTTCGAACGAGGTCATTTCTCCACCGAACTGGACTTTCAAAGTCTTTTTTGGGCCCTGGCCGGGGTGGCTCTGTTCACAGAGCATTGGCCTGCGCACTGAAGGGTCCCGGGTTCGATTCCGGTCCAGGGCTCCTACTTCAGCTGCAGGCTCCATCCCTTGTCCGCATGTGAGAGGCAGTCATCAGTGTGTCTCTCTGCCTCCCCCTCCTTCCACTCTTTCTAAAAACCAGTAGGGAAATACCCTCAGGTGAGGATTAACAAAACAAAAGCGGAAATAACTAAACGGAACAAGTTTTTTAAAAAGTTTTGGATCTGAGCGTGGGTGTTGCAGCCCCGGAGGCACAGCGGCTGGGCGGCTGCAGAGCTGCTCCTACAGCAGGGGACTCGCTGTCCTCCCCTTGCTCCCGGCTGGGGCTGCAGCGAGTTCTCAGGGAGGGACGGCCGAGGGTCCCTGGGACTCAGAGGAACCCAGCTCCTGGAGGGCGCCCACTTGGGTCTGGACGCTTGGTGGGCGGAGCTTGGTCTGTCCTGTCAGACCCGGGGCCTGGCCGTGACGCCCATGGCAGAGCCCGGGGAGCAGGAGGGTTACGGGTGTCCGGGCTGGAACCTCTAGTTGAACAGTTTATACTCCTGCTCCAGCCCCGTCCCTGCCCTGTCCCTGTCCCTGCCCTGTCCCTGCCCTGTCCCCGCCCTGTCCCTGCCCTGCCCCTGTCCCTGCCCTGTCCCTGCCCTGTCCCTGTCCCTGTCCCTCGCTGACCCCCCTGTCTCCCCGCAGAGCTGGACTACAGGAACGCCTACGAAATCGAGTACATGGAGAAAATCGGCTCCTCCTTGCCCGTAAGTGCTCCTGCCGCAGCCGGCGGGCGGGCGGGCGGGCGCTTTCCCAGCTGCGCTGCCGGACAACACAGCCGGGCCTCCTCCGGTCCCAGCGCCCCGGGACCCAGACCTCGGAGCCAGGGCACTGGGTGCCCGCAGCTCCTGGGTGCCCGCAGCTCCCGGGTGCCCATAGCTCCTGGGTGCCCGCAGCTCCTGGGTGCCCGCAGCTCCCGGGTGCCCGCAGCTCCCGGGTGCCCGCAGCTCCCGGGTGCCCGCAGCTTCCTGGGTGCCCGGGTTGCGGGCTCCATCCCCAGTGGGGGTCCTGCAGGAGGCAGCCGATCCATGAGTCTCTCTCATCATTGATGTTTCTCTCTCTCTCTCCCTTCCTCTCTGAAATCAATAAAAATATACATATTTAAAATAACACATAAAAGTATATTTTTAAAAATGCCCCCACCTGCACGCAGTTGCCCGCCCCCCACCCCCGACCCCTCGCGGAGCCAGCACGTTGGCTCCTCTCTCCGGGGAGGAGGGGAGGGCAGGCTCCTCCCGCTGAGCCAGGTCTCCTGTGGGACGGGCCAGGCCAGCGGCGGCCGAGCTGACACCCGGCGTTGCCCCCACAGGACGACGACGCCCCGAAGAAGCCGGCGCTGTACCTGATGTTCGACACCTCGCAGGAGAGCCCGGTCAAGTCCCCGCCCGCCCGGCTGTCCGAGTCCCCGACGCCGTGTTCCGGGTACGCCGTCTCCGCCGTCCGCGTGGGCGGGTGACCGACAGAGCCCCGAGCCCCAGTGCCGGCTCTGCCTCCCGATGCACCTCCCGTGCGAACAGCTGGGCAGAGGGCGCTCCCGGCGCCATGTCCACAGGGATGGAGCACGGCGGGCTTGCTGCTGCTGCTGCCCTGGGGTGGAGGCAGTGCCCCCTAATGGGGGTGTGGGCCCCTCCGAGCGCCCCCAGTGCTCCCTCGGCCGCTGTCATGGTCCCGTGGGGGCAGCGGCCGCAGCATTCGGAGCCCGTGCCCCCCCCCCCCGCCCCTCGCTGGCTGCGGGACCTCGTGCAGGTCACTGCCCTCCTGTGTCACGCGGAGTCACGGTGACTCTGGGCCGTAGGGATCTGAGGGCCACACCGCGGGGCTCCCCGCGTCGCAGGCTCCCCTGCCGCACGTGTGTGACGCCTGTGGATATGAATGCCAGCTCCGTCGGGGGCTGGGCCGTGGGCTGGGCCGTGGAGGGGGCCTCGCTCTGAGATGGGGCCGCCCCAAGGGAAAGGGAAACGTCGATGTGAAGGTGAGACGTCGATCGGCTGCCTCCTGCACGTCCCCTGCCAGGGATGGAGCCCACAACCTGGGCCTGGGCCCTGACGGGAATCAAACCAGCGACCCGAGTGCATGGGATGGAGCCCAACCCACTGGGCCAGGGCCCTGACGGGAATCAAACCAGCGACCCGAGTGCATGGGATGGAGCCCACAACCTGGGCCTGGGCCCTGACGGGAATCAAACCAGCGACCCGAGTGCATGGGATGGAGCCCAACCCACTGGGCCAGGCGGCCGGGACGGAAGCTTTGCCTCCTGAAACCCAGAATCTGCCCCGAGCGGCACTAGGGGTGGGGCGGTGTGACTCCGGCAGGGACGGTGCCATGACGGCCGGGTCAGGTGCCTCACCTGCAGGCGGCCTCCCCTCCCCTCTCGGAGGCCCTGCCTCCCCCTCAGAGCAGGAGACCGGGGACCCACCGCCGGCCCTGGGGACACAGCCCAGCCTCCAGCTCAGGCCACAGCTCCTGCCTCTGAGCCAGGACATCGGTGCTCCGACCTCCCCCGTCAGCAGGCCCCGGCGTGGGCTGAGCCCCCCTCAGACTGTCCTGCCCACAGGCCCCTGGCGGCCAAGACCCGCCCCCTTCCCCTCTGGGCGCAGCCTGGCCGTCCGGGGTCCCTGGGGAGGCTGGCTGAGCGGGCAGCCCGGCCGATGTCTGTGGGGTTTGCAACGAGAAGACAGAAGGGGCCCTTTGCTTCCTCAGGTCGAGCTTCGAGGAGGCCGAAGCCCTGGTGAACGCGGGGGCCAAGGTCCCCCATCTGGTGCCCCGAGGGCTGGCCCCTGCCCAGGAGCCGCACGTGCCGGTGCCGGTGCCGGTGCCGGAGAAGCCCGCCCAGGAGCTGGAGGCCAGGGCCGTGGGCGCCGCCACCGAGGCGATCGAAATCGTAAGTGGGGCTGAGGCCGGGCCAGCTGGACCCTTTCGCCCAGGGGGCCAGGCTTCTGAGCTACACTCACCTGCACCCCAGAAGCCAGCCTGGGAGGCCGCCCCGTGATGCAAGGCGCTCTGTTCACCCACCGGCTTTACTGCCTTCAGGGCTAGCGACCTCCCACCTCGAGCTCCTTAGGGCTGGGCAGCTGCGTTGGGGTTGTCCTGCGTCTCTCAGTCTGTAGCTGCTGCTCAGAGGGCGGGCGGGCAGGGCGGGCGGGGACCCTCCTGGGAGGGACCCTCCTGTCCATAGGCCAGGAGTGACCTCTTCCCTCAGGGCAGAGGGGCCGAGCTGAGCCTCTCCCCGCCCACCCCTCGCACATTTAAATGGAGCGTCCGAGGGGAGTTTTATTTCACTGCTGTCACCTCCCTCCTAGCCATCCCCTGGGGTTTGCGGCCATCGGTCAGCTGGTTTTCCGTTCCGTGTAGCAGACCGGGTGTCGCACACACTGAGTGTTTGCTGAGCACCTACTACGTGTCTGTCCGTTGGAAAATACGACAGAGCAGAGAGCCTGGGTGTGACTGAGCTGAGGCCTTTCTGATCGACCGGGAGATGCATTTCCCGTGTGAAGTCATCTTTCCGTCGCTTAGAAAATGATCTTTCCCCAAACCTCCCTTCCTCTGATATTCACACGGAGGGGCTTTCTCCGTGACTGACGCTTGGAAAACCCATCGTGTGGCTTATCTCCCGCCCACCGAGCTTTTCAAATAAGAAACGGTTACTTCCCTCCCACGGGCCAGTTAGGGAGTGAAGGCGGGTGAGGGGCGGGGGGCGGGGGCTAAGGCTGCTTTCGGGGTGGGGCTGGGCCGGCCGCTCTCCAGATGCCCATTGTCCGTCGGGGGCTCAGCCCGGAGGAAAGGGCAGTGTCGGCCGCTGGCTGACGCTCTCTGCAACCTTAAGGCAGAAGTGTCCCCCGTGGGTGCGAGGTCCTCTCTGGGCATCGGGGTCACGCTCTCTCCTCTGTCTCTCCCTCTCTCTCCGTCTCTCTCTCTCTGCTGTCCGGCTCCGCGGCCTCCAGGCAGCTCCGGAGGGCGCCTTTGCCTCCGCGGACGCCCTGCTCAGCAGGCTGGCCGACCCGGCCTCGCTCTGCAGCGCGCTTGACTACCTGGAACCCGACTTAGCGGAAAAGAACCCCCCGGTGTTTGCGCAGAAACTGCAGGTGGGTAGCCCTCGCGGGACCTTCGGGGAGCGCCCCCCGCGGGGCTGAGTGTGGCTGGTACCCAGACGCCGCTGCTGCGCGATGCGCGATGTGCGATGCGCGATGTGCGATGGCGCAGGGAACCGGCCGTGTGCGTTTCCGCTTGGAAGCCGGGCCGTTCTTTTCAGAAGCTTTGAAAGCCCGGAGCGGCTGGTGATCGAGTCCCGGAACCAAGGGTGTGAGGTCGCCGCGGGGCCGCGCAGTGCACAGGCGCGAGGCTCGGTCCCGGAGAGAGAACATCTGGGCCCAGACAGTGGCCTCCTCTGTGCTTTAAATCTGACAACTTCATTCCAGTCCTTTAGACCCAAAGGAGAGAGGCTGTGAGCAGCGCTGGCGGATGCCATCCACTCGAGGGCGCTGTTAGCCAACGTCACATGAGACGAACCAAAAGGAAAGAAACCAGAGGAAACAGGACAGCGAAAATGCTGATTTTTGTTTAAAAAATTATTTATGGTTGTGTGCATGATACTTAGGGAGATTTAAAAAAATAGGAGCCCGGCCGGTGTGGCTCAGTGACTGAGCATCGACCTGTGAACCAGGAGGTCAGGGCTCCATTCCCGGTCGGGGCACAGGCCCGGGTTGCGGGCTCCATCCCCAGTCGGGGCGTGCAGGAGGCGGCTGAATCGTGATTCTCCACGATGGTTGATGTTTCTCTCTGTCTCCCTCTCCCTTTCTCTCTGACGTCAATAAAAAACATATATATATATATATATATATATATATATATATATATATATATATATATATATTTAAGTAATAATAATCTTTAAAAAAAGGAAATTAAACAGTTTCATGATTCTGCGGGGCTGACGTGAAAGGAAGCCGGTGTGTACTCCCCCAGCACCCGTCATGCTCCCCGTGCTCCCCCCCGCGTCCCCCCAGTCGGGCACCTTTCCCTTGGCTCACCCCACCCCCCCTGGCAGGAGGAGCTAGAGTTTGCCATCATGCGGATCGAGGCGCTGAAGCTGGCCCGGCAGATCGCGCTGGCTGCCCGCAGCCGCCAGGACGCCAAGGTACCGGTGCGGCCGCGCGCCCGCCTGCCTGGAGAATGGTGTGTGGTCCGAGCGCTTCCGTGCTAACCCTCCGCCGGGCCGGCATGGCTGATGTTTGGCGAAGTAGGCTCTTCTAGGAAGCGAAATGCCTAACGCGTGCGCGAACGCATCCCGAGCGCGTGTCTGAGGCCCGACTCTGTGGGAGGGAGCCTGCTCCGGAGTCTGAGTGATACTGGCGGGGCATGCAGAGGTGGTCTGCCTGGCTTCCGAGTTGCTGATGACGCGTGAGACGGCGTGTGGCCCTGTGAGGCCTGGCCCACCCCGAGCTGGGCAGCCAGGGGTCCTGGTGTGTGGGACCAGGGCCGGACCCAGCGTGCCCGGTCGCTCTGACCGACGTGGTGAGAAAGACCCCCTGAGCCTCAGTTTCTGCCTCTGTGAGGCGAGGCTAACGCAGCGAGTTCGCCGGTTGCTGTGAGGATTGCAGGTGATGTGTGGAGAGCCGGCTGTGCCCGGCGCACAGTAGGTGTGCAGGATGTGAACGCTGCTGCTGTTCGCTGGCCCTCCCCTTTGCTTCTGCTGCCTGGTCAGACGCTTGCTCGCAGCAGCTCCTCAGCAGGTGGTCCAGGCACGAACAGCCCGAGGGGGACCCGGGGGAGCCCTGCCCGTCCATCCCCAGTAGCCGGTCCCAGGGCAGAGGGGCCAGTGGTGTCTGTCTCTCGTCCTTAGTGCAGGATCAGGGGCTCGGCGGCTGCCCCTGCCCTCAACCCCACACGTGGTTTCCCTGGAGCCGGGGGCGAGGGGGGCAGGGACCCCTCAATGAAGGAAGGTGGGCGCACTGGGTGTCCAGACGGGCGGGTAGGGACCCAGGGCAGGGACAGGGTATGGGTGTAGCGTGCCCTTGTCCTTGCGGCCAGCCATGCACTTGGGTCTGATTTCCATGGAAACGGAATCCTCAGGAATCGACGCGGCGAGGGTTGCCTTCCCCAGGAGATTTGTTTCTCGATCTCCTTGGGCAGCGGCTGAAGGCTGGGCCACTGCCAGTGCGGCCTGTTCCTGTCCCGAAGTGTGAGGCGAGTTGGGGATGTCCTACTCAGTAGTTTGGATCAGGCAGCGAGCGTTCAGGGCGCCTGGTACCCCCGCCTCCTTCCTCTGAGGCCGCTGGGAGATGGCGGAGGACAGACGTCGGCCAGCAGCTGACTTCCCGTCGGTCACGTCTGTTCTCCGGCCACGTGTTCCGATTGTGATTGAGAAAATGCCACCCCACGGACGTCTTTAACTTGCGTTGACCGGTAGCTGGAGGGCCGGCCGGCCTGCCTCTTTGGGCCACAGTGGGGGGTGGGGGGGAGAATTTCATTACCAGGCAGACACTCGGGTCGTAATTCACATGGGGTCTGGGCTCCTCTGTCCCTTATGGACACCCCAGGCGGCCCGAGGACGAGCTGCTGCGTCGCTGGAGGGAGCAGCCTTTGTTCGGTCACTAGAGCCTGGTGCATGAAATGTGTGCTCTTGTGGGGGTCCCTCAGCCCGGCCTGGGAGCCCTCGGGGGGTAGCTGGCTGATGGGCCTAAGCTGTCAGTCGGACATCCTTAGCACTGCCGCAGAGGCGGGAGAGGCTCCCACCACCACCACTGCTGCGCTCGCCGGCGTGAGCCTGGCTTCTGGCTGAGCGGCGCTCCTCCTGCCTTGAACACCTGCCCCCTGGTGGTCAGTGCACATCATAGCAACCGGTTCTGCCGTCAGTTGATTTGCATGTTGGCCTTTTATTATATGGGATGTTTCACAAAGGACTTGGGGCAGCTTCCCGACCATTGATCCCTGCCACGGTCACCGGTGGCCATGCCTGGTTTCCGCCCAGTGGGACAGGGTTCGTTCTCATTCATTTCTCCTGCACCGCGGAGCGCGGGTGGACCTGGGGCCAGACTGGGATTCAGTCTGGGGAACCTTTACCAAATCTCTCAGGTCCCCAAGTTTTTTCCACTTTGGAAGGACCGGGATGAGTAAGATGGTATCAAATGGTTTTTCTGTTTTGCAATTTTCTTATTCTAGTTTTTGTGTGTGTGTGTGTGTTTTTTGTTGTTTTTTTCAAAGAACACCTTCTTTTACTTCAAAAGTGATAGGAACAGCCTGGCCGGCGTGGCTCAGGGGTTGAACACCAACCTATGAACCAGGAGATCAGGGTTCTAGTCCAGCCAGGGCACACGCCCAGGTTGCAGGCCCCATCCCCAGCGTGGGTCGTGCAGGAGGCAGCCCATCCGTGACGCTCTCTCATCGTTGATGTTTCTGTCTCTCGCTCCCTCTCCCTTCCTCTCTGACGTCAAGAAGAAGAAGAAAACTTTGAAGTGACAGGAACCGTTTAGTCCGTGAACTTCACCCGTAAACGCAGTCACTGGGTGTTGGTGTCATTTTCTCTTTGGTTTCTGAGAGTTTCTCTTAGGACACATGGGCCCTGCCACCTTCAGACTCAGAGGTCGCCCACCGCGAGGGGATGTCTGCCCGCCCGCTGGCCCTGCTCCGGGCCGGCCGGCTCCGGGGCTTTAACTTGTGCTCTGGACCAAGCCCGGCAGTGGCCTCGCTGGGGCCTCGCTGGGGCCTCGCTGGGGAAGCTCGGGCGGCCCCTGTCCCGTTTGAGGTGGAGCGTGTCCCTGGGGCCGGGGGGCCGGGGACTGCGCTCCCCTCTCTGACCTGCAGTTGTCATTTGCATCCCAGACACTCAAGGCCAGGCAGGGGCAGAGGAAGGGAAGCAGCGGGCTCCCTGCGGGGACCCCTCACCGTCGGGCCCCCGCCTGCATGTGCACCACTCGGGGGCCTGCCCCGATCTTCGCTCCTCTCCATAAACTCCGCCCGTGTCCCAGGCCTGTGCCTGGACCGGGGAAACTGCTCCGGCCCTGCAGGGGCGCCCCCTTTCTGGTGGCTGCTGGTTCTGTCATCTTCTCTGCTGCCATTTACTTATTTACATTACATTCTCTGTGCCCTTCCGGAATCTGTCCTCCTCGGCACCGGCACTGGCACCGGCACTGAGGTGGCCTGTTCTCCGCTCAGTTTCTTCCCTAAATCCCCAGGCCGACGCCGTGCACGGCCGATGCCTGTCGGACCCCGGGGAGTGGGGGTTCATGGATGGGACGGAGAGTGGGGGGTGGCTGGGTGTGCCGTGTGCAGTGATGCTGGACTGACCCCTGGCTGCGCTGCTGGGACGTGCTCCTAACACCGCATTTCACGTGTGGGGAATGGCTGATTGTTGTGTGAAAAGGGAGGGAGAGGGGCCACAGCCCCCCGTGGCCGCAGGCTGGTGACTCGTCTGCAGTCGGCCCGGGGTCAGGGGTGGGCGGGGAGTCACGTCCCCCCTCGAGGGTCTCCTCAGCCAGCGTGGGTGTTGCCATGGGCCACTTTTCCCGCTGGCACACGGACTCAAGGCAACATCGCTCCCACCACGCCCAGAAACCCGCCCGTGGAGGGCGGCCCAGGTGGACAGCCACCCGGGCCTTCAGGGTCACACGCTTCCAAATGGCGCTAAACAAATGCTCCTCCAAGCGAAACGTGGACAGAGATGACCAGATCGGCCCTGGCCGGTGTGCTCAGTGGATAGCGCGTCGGCCTGCGGACCCAAGGGTCCCGGGTTCGATTCCGGTCAAGGGCATGTTTCTCCGTTACAGGCTCCTCCCCGGCCCAGGCCCTGGTCGGGGCACGGGCAGGATGCAACCAACTGATGTGTCTCTCACATCGATGTGTCTGTCTCTCCCTCTCTCTTCCACTCTCTGAAAGTCAATGGAAAAATACCCGCGGGCGACGATAAAAAACACTCAGATCTGCCTTCATTCAGACTCGGCAGGCGTGGGCTGGGGGGCAGCGTCGGTCCGCCAGGTTTTAGGGAAGCGGAGCTGCTGGCGGAGGCCCTCGGGTCTCCCTCACTGGGCCTAGGTCCTGGCGTCTGATAAAAGGCCGAGATAGCTGCCGCCAGACCCGCTCGGCTCCGGGCCGGGAGCCGGGAGCCGGGAGCCCGGAGCCCGGAGCCCGGAGCCCGGAGGCCTCCGCCAGCCCCTTTGCCCATGCAGGTGCCCAAGGCTGTCTCCATCAATTGTGCCTGCACCCCCTGCCATTAGCCTTAGCGCCTTCTCACCCGCGGGACGTTCTCTGTTTCGAAACCACACAACGGGCCCTTCGTGACGGATGAATGCAACCCTGTCCCAGGACTGACGTGAGCTTTTTTCTTTTTTTAATTAAAAACCACCCGCAGAGAGAAGCCGCTCACCCAGCCGATGCCTCCATCTCCAAGTCAGCCCTGTACTCCCGCATCGGGGCGGCGGAGGCGGAGAAGGCCCCCGGCCTCCTGTTCCAGCCGCCGGACCTGGACGCCGCGCTGCAGGTCGCCCGGGCAGAGGTACGCGGCGGCCGGCGGGCCAGGCCAGGCTGGGGCCCTGCGTCCGCCCCGTGTCAGTAAACACACGTGCCCACGCCCGCCTCTGGACCCCGACTTTCCCCTGTGACCGCTGCAGGCACAGGGGGCGCAGACTGTGGGTTTTGATCTTCTTGATGCGATTGTTTCTCTTGTTTTTCAAATAGATTTTTATTGATGTCAGAGAGGAAGGGAGAGGGAGAGACACATCCATGATGAGAGAGAATCACGGACCGGCTGCCTCCTGCAGGCCCCCCCCCAGGGATCAAGCCCACAACCCGGGCTGTGCCCTGACCAGGAATCGAACCCTGACCTCCCAGTTCCCAGGTCGACGCTCAACCCCTGAGCCACGCTGGCCGGTTCCACGCAGTTAACGAGCCTTTATGGTCGTGTGATTTATAACGAAAAGCACCGCCTTCCGGTTGCTCCCAGTGGGCGTGGTGAAGGCCGGTGTCTGGCCTCCTCCTGCCTCGTGCTCCGGGGACTCGGGAGACAGTTACCTGACGTAGGACATTTTCATTCCACGGTGATTCGCTGGGTCCTGTCCCGTCTGGGAGCTGCTCGGGTCTGAACGCCCTCGCGGCGGCCCAACGTTCCAACCTCTTCTCTCCGGTGCTAGGTCCTCGCCAAGGAGAGAGAGGTCTCCGAGTGGAAGGAGAAGTACGAGGAGAGCCGGCGCGAGGTCATGGAGATGAGGTCAGTGGCGGCCCCCGGACCGGGCCCTCCCCGTCCCAGGTTCACAGTCCACCGTGTGTGCCCTGTCTCACTTGGATTGGAGTAGCACGGGCAGGAGGTGACCGGTGGGATCCCACGCGCACAATGAGAGCTCTCCTCCCCCCTCGCGGCCTCCAGCTCCACGCCCCGCGGGCAGCCGCCCGCACCGTGTCTGGGGGAATCCTTCCAAGCACTTTCCATTTCTCACGGCAAACGTGCCAGCGATCTGCGGAGTGGGCGGCCCCTTGCACCGTGTGACTTAGCGTGTCCGGGACAGAGTCAGACAAAACGGCTGGCGTTCCGAGGAGAAACCAGGGAGGGCTGCTGGAGGCGGCGGCGTTCAGCCTGGGCCTGGGGGAACAGAGAGGCTGGGAGGTGGGAGGAGGAAGGGAAACGCACAGCACAGCGAGGCACGGGGGTGAGGAAGCCCCAGGAAGCCTTCTGTTCTCACCGGGCCGCTGGGCGGTGAGCTGGCGTGGAAGGCGGTCAGATGGGGGAGGGGCCGGGCAGGCGGGTGAGGCCCTGGGGGCCAGGCTGAAGGTGTGGCCTTTAGGTTCTTCTCAGTGGGGGGTGGGGAGACCTGGGAGGCTTTGCCCAGGGCGTGGTGTGAGCAGCCTCAGGCACGAGGAAAAGAGCCCGTGGGTGTGTAAGGCGAGGGCAGCGGTTGGAGGTGGCCCAAGACGGGTGAGCCCAGACGTGTCCTCCGGCCCTCGGTCCGGCTGCCGATGTCCAGCACGCGGCCCCGTGTGAAATAAAACCCGTTCTGTGCTGTTGTCACGGTGCCGACGCGTGTCCACTTCTCTCGCAGGAAGATCGTGGCCGAGTACGAGAAGACCATCGCGCAGATGATAGGTGGGTGTCCTGCCCGGGGGCTCCCCTGGGCCCCTCAGTCGGGCATCCCTGGCTCTGCCCCGGCCGAGGGCCTGGGGCCTCCTGGACACACCTGCCGGAGGCCCCTCACCCTTACGCAGGCCCGTGGGGGCCGTGGCGTCCCCTCGATGGCCATCGCGGGACCGGCCCGACGGCCCACCTCCTGGGGAAGGGATTCGGGTTGGTTCCTGGGATGTTTGGGCTTTTGCTCTTGGGAGAGATGAGGAATCCAGTCTAAACCCCGAGGTCGCTTAGCTTCACCTGCCCCTCGGCCTCACCCGGAGCCTGGCCAGGCTGGGGGAGCTGTGGCCGCCTGCCCGTGGCTTCCCTCCTGATGTGGGCGCCTGGTATCTGACCAACACTTTCTCTCTCGCCGGGCACGGCCGCGCCCCCAGGGCGTCCCAGCACGGCCTCCCGGCAGCCAGCGCCGTGGGCAGCTTTGGCCTGCGAGGAGCCAGGCCCCGGTGTGAGCTGCACCCGGCTGGTCTCTGTCTTCCTTAACGAGGGGAGGTCTGCAGAAGCTCCAAGCCCAGTGTCTAGACCAGGGGTCCTCAAACAACGGCCCGCGGGCCACATGCAAATACAAATATTGTATTTGTTCCCATTTTTTTTTTTTTTTTTTACTTCAAAATAAGGTATGTGCAGTGTGCATAGGAATTTGTTCATTTTTTTTTTAAACTATAGTCCGGCCCTCTAATGGTCTGAGGGACAGTGAACTGGCCCCGTTTAAAAAGTTTGAGGACCTCTGGTCTATACAAATGGTCACTTCTCTAGGGGTTTTTTTTTGTTTGTTTATTTATTTATTGGCTTAGGTCCATGTTACCAGTTTTTAAAAAAATCTTTCCCACCCTGGCCGGTGGTTCAGTGGTTACAGTGTCCGCTCCCCCCCCCCACCGAAGGGTCTTGGGTTTGATTCCCGGTCAAGGGCACAGACCTCAGTTGCAGCTCGATCCCCAGCCCCGGTCGGGGCACGTGCGGGAGGCCACCAATGGATGTGTCTCTCACATCGATGTTTCTCTGTCTCTCCTCCTCCCTTCACTCTCTTACAAAATCAATCGAAAAATATCCTTAGGTGAAGAGTAACAAAACGTAAAAGTCATTTCCTCCTGCGGACGTGGAGTGACCTGCTCCCCGCTCCCCGCGCACCACCGTCCCTGTCCACGCGGACTCTGACCTCTCCCTCAGCGTCTGGGTGTCATTCACGCCGCAGCCCGCGCCTCCCCGGAGGCACCGTCAGGAGCTGGGGCGATGGCCAGGCTGACGGAGCGCGTTCCGGTCGAAGGAGCTGTAGTTTGGGTTTATTGTAGGAAAGGCCGTTTCTCCGGCAGCTGGCGGCGGGGGGCGGCGGGGGGGGGGGGGACTGGGGGAGGGGCCTTGTGGGTATTTCTAGGCTCTGCCCGCGGTGCCCGCTTTCTATCAGATGAAGCCTGTTTATGCGACTGGAGGGAGAATTTACGAATCCGTGTGGATGGGATAAAGCACAGGCCTCGGCACTGAAACCGCTGGTGAACGGGCCGGTGAGGGTTCACGCCTCCCGGTGCCCGGCCGCTGGGCACAGCCTCCGGCCCCGATGGGGATGGGAAGGCGGCTCTAGGCCCCACGGGTCACGCCTTCTTCTGCTCTTGGGGTGACGTGGAGGCCAGTGTTGAGCTGGGGGGGAGGCCGCTCAGCCATCTTTTATTGCTTAGCTGTTGGTTGTTTTTAAATTGATTTAAAGAGAGAGAAGAGAGGGAGAGAGAGAAACATCACTGACGAGAGAGAATCATGGGCCGGCCGCCTCCTGCGCGCCCAGCTGTGCCCTGGCCGGGAATCGAACCGTTAGCCCTTCGCTGCACAGGCGGCACCCACCACGCGAGCCCCCGCGTCCTCCTGGGCAGCATCGTGGGGGGTGGGTCTCGCCGTGTCCCTTCCTCACGCCTGTCCTCGCTCCTCCATGGACAGCCCCCTTCGCCCCTCACCTTCCAGAGCTGGTGTCCCGTCTCAGGGAGGCGGCCGTCTGTGCGGTCCCGTGTCCCTCTGCCCCAGGCCACTGACCGGGGCCCTGGACCCCCGGCCCCCGTGTGCTGGCAGGAGACGAGGACGGAGGGCTGAGGCTCCGGCCGGCCACGCGTCTCCCCGCGGGGGGAGCCCACACCCACGGTGGCATCTGGTTCCATGTTGTCTCCTCGCTTGCGCTCACCTGACCAGCACTGCTCCTGGGGGGGCAGTGGGTCCAGAGAGCAGAGTCGCGTCCTGAGTTAAACCAGCTCCCATACAACCCCGCCCCTCCCCGCCCCACGCTGGCCCCAGTTTAACGGTCCCGGGGGCTGCACATCCCCCAACCCCCATTGGTCCCTCCATCCTGCTGTCCCCGCCGTGTGCTCCCACAGGGGTGCCGGGCTCGGGGTGGGGGCCGGGGTTCAGGGCGGGAGGAGCCGCCTCGCCTGCCTTGGGGTGCTCTCGGGGTTGCTTTTCTAACCGCCCTGACCATGTTTTGCTTCCGTTTTCTGTTGCTTCTGCCCTTTGCTTGCAAACCGCACAGGCAAGCCCGGTGAGTACGCGCTTCCCCGACGGGACGCCCCTGCACCCCGTGCCCGCGTTCCCGCGTTCGCTCCTTTCGCTTCTGCGTGTTGGCTGCGTGTCCCCGCGCCCCCCGGTTTCACCGCGTTTTGCCTGGAAAAAGCCAGACGGTCTCCGGGGGACGGGGTTGGGGGCGGAGTCCCGGGTTGGGGGCTGGTTTTCTGATCTGAGGAGTGGGCGCGGCACTTGTAGGACAAGAGGGGGGGCGTTCCCGCCGCCTGGGTCTCCCTGAGCCGAAGGTTCTGCTTTTACGAGGGGCGGGTGGGGGGAGGGAACCTGGAAATCTGGGCCCCGGTGTGATAAGCTCCCCACACAAGGCCCGTGCGGTGTCCACACGCCTCACAGCAGCCGGCACGGGTGCTGGACGGGGCGCGGGGACCCCGGCTTTGAGGCCACTGAACTCAAAGAGTGAGAAGCACGCGGCTGCTGGCGACTCGGGAAACGCCTTTCCCTGCGTCTCCGCGTCGGAGCAGGTCGCTGGCGGCTCTGTTCCGGCTACGTGTTCGCTCCCCTTCCTGGGTCCCGGCCCCCGACATGGCGCTGGTGCCGGGGCGGTGATGCCGTCGGGCCCTGAGCGGGTTCTCGGGGTCGGAGGCCTCGTGCGTGTCTGGTTTAGTCATCCCCGGGCCGGAGGGAAGCGATCCCCTCTCCCGGAAGGAGGCTGAGACCGAGGCTGGGGCCCGGCCGGGGTCACAGCGGGAACTAGCGGCGCCCAGGGGCCCGGGGGCCCCAACTCCGCGGCTCTTCACTGCCCCGCGGGGTGGGCGCCCCGAGGCCGGGCCAGAGGGGACATCGGCACCTTCCGTGCCTGGGGTCCCCCGGTGTGCCCCCCCCCCCCCCGGGACGTGCCACAGACAGATGCCAGTTCTCCCCCCCCCCCACGGCCTTAGGTGCATAACCGAGACTCGTTCTGACGGGAGTAGCTCCCTGAGAGGCTTTCAGGGAAGCGACCTTCGTCTCTTTATCTCTGAAAATACGTCTGTATCGATGTCAGAGAGGAAGGGGGACGAGGAGAGAGAGAAACATCGATGATGAGAGAGCATCACGGATCGGCCGCCTCCTGCACGCCCCCCACTGGGGAGGGAGCCCACAACCCGGGCCTGTGCCCTGGCGGGAATCGAGCCCTGACCTCCTGGGTCATAGGTTGAGGCTCAGCCCCTGAGCCCCGCCGGCCGGGCCGTCTCTGTATCGTGACCACACTCAGGAGGGCCCCCCCTCCCCCCCGCCCCCCAGCCCGGACTGCGGACCCGTCACTCTTGCCCAACACACCGCTCAGTGGGGATGGTGTCTCTCTTACCGGTGGGGCCGTTGGGACCACTGGCGTCTCCTCGTAGACTTCCCCCATCAGCGCAAAGAACAGCGGCCAACACCCCCCCGCCCCCCCCGTGTGATACTGCCCCGGAGGCAGGGCCCTGGGGTTGGTTCCTGGAGAGTCCGGGGGCTCAGAACGGGGTCTCGCCGAGTCGGAGCTGCCCGCTGGTGAGGCTGCGGCCTTGGCGCCGACACCAGGCCCGGTCCCGTGGGCCCCATGGCTTCCTGCCTCTATCCCGCCAGAGGACGAGCAGCGGGAGAAGTCGGTCTCCCACCAGACGGTGCAGCAGCTGGTGCTGGAGAAGGAGCAGGCCCTGGCCGACCTGAACTCCGTGGAGAAGTCCCTGGCCGACCTCTTCCGGAGATACGAGAAGATGAAGGAGGTGCTGGAGGGCTTCCGCAAGGTGCGTGCGCGATCGGGGAGGGCGGGTGGGGGTGGGGGAGTCGGATTGGCCGTCTGAGTTACGCCCTCGTCAGAGTTCCTGGGGTTCCCAGCGGCATTTCCTCCGTGGGCTCGAGATGGAACCAGGCTCAGAGAGGGTGTGTCACTTGCCCGAGGTCACACAGCCAGAGCCGGGACGTAGATAGATTATTCTGGCTCCCAGTCATTTCTCGGGAACCCACAGGCCTGAAGGACCTCCTGCCCCTTAAAACGCCATGCCCGCCCAGCCGGCGTGGCTCAGCGGCTGAGCGTCGGCTCTCTCGCGGCAGAATGAAGAGGTGCTGAAGAAGTGCGCCCAGGAGTACCTGTCCCGCGTGAAGAAGGAGGAGCAGAGGTACCAGGCCCTGAAGGTGCACGCGGAGGAGAAGCTGGACAGGTAACGGGGGCCCGACGCGGGCCGGGTCGGGGGGCGTCGCTCAGCACAGCCCAGCGTGGGCTGTGAGAAGCAAAGGGTGCGTCCGGGGCGCCCGCCAAAGCCCCTCGGCTTCGGACAGCGGGGTCGGGACGGGGTGTCTCGTGGGCCCCGTGCTGGGCCTTTGTAGGTGGGAGCTGGAGCCAGACGGTCCCCCCGCCTGGTTGGGAGGAGGGAGGGGGCGGCCGAAACGGGGGAGGGCGGTCGTCCTGAGTGCCCCCACCCCGCAGGGCCAACGCTGAGATCGCCCAGGTCCGGGGCAAGGCCCAGCAGGAGCAGGCCGCCTACCAGGCCAGCCTGCGGAAGGAGCAGCTGCGGGTGGACGCCCTGGAGAGGACGCTGGAGCAGAAGGTGACGGGCCGGGGGCGTGGCCTCTAGCGGGCCGGCCGGCCGGACCCCGGGGTCACTGGGTTGAGCAACTGTCCGTTTTCAGCCTCATTTAGTTCTCGGAAAGGGAGACGTCGTCGTCATCCACCTCTTAGAGAGGGAACCGGGGTCACCAGGCTCAGAGAGGGTGTGTCTTTTGCCCAAGGCCACACAGCTAGAGCCGGGATGTAGAAAACTGGGCTCTCACTCATTTCTCAGGGGGACCAAGAGGTCGGAAGGTCTCTTAAAATCCAATGACCGCCCGGCCGGCGTGGCTCAGGGGTTGAGCGTTGACCCGTGAACCAGGAGGTCGAGGTTGAATTTCCGGTCAGGGCACAGGCCCGGGTGGTTGCGGGCTCCATCCCCAGTGTGGGGTGTGCAGGAGGCAGCCGACCAATGATTCTCTCTCATCATTGATGTTTCTCTCTCTCCCTCTCCCTTCCTCTCTGAAACCAATAAAAACTTTTTTTTTTTTAATCTGATGACCATTCTGCTTGGCTTGACTTCAAACAACCGAGAGGTTTCAGCAACCTTTTTATTTTCCGTCTCCACTTGCAGAATAAAGAGATCGAAGAACTCACCAAGATTTGCGATGAACTGATTGCCAAAATGGGGAAAAGCTAACTTTGAACCAAACGTTTGGACCGTTGCGTGCAATATGCCCGTCGGCACCCTGCTGTGCTCCCAGGCCCGGGACAGGCGCTCCCGCCGCTGCGTCCGCACGGCCGTTCCCTCTCTCGGCCCGGGACGTGGTCGTCGCAGCGCGAAGGGACCGTCCGCAGCGCGAAGGGACCGGCGGAATTTCTTGCTGTGGGTTTGCGTTTTTCCGGGATCGTTCAGAGCACGTTGACCTCGGAGTTCCCGCATCAGGGAGGTGGTCCCCGTCTCTCGCGAAGGACACAGCCTGACCTTGGCCGTGCCCTTTGACCCCGAGTTCCCAGGGCGAGTGGCTCTTGGATCTGACGTAAACACGTTCCGCTGCGCAGGGACTCTTGCCTTAAGGATGTAACTTCATCTGCGTTTGCCGATTCGTTTTAATAAGAAAAGAACATGCATGTTTCGAACACAGTTCTCTATTGTAAATAAAAGGTTTTTCTTTGGATCTTGGCAGCACGTGTGGCCAAGGTGGGTTTTCTGGGAGGGGCTGGGCCCGCTCGCCGCTGTGCCGTCCTGTCAGGCCCCGCCTCTCGCGCCTCGTCCCCAGATTAGATGGTCCTCCGCGATCGTGGCCGCGGTGGTGAGTGGGAACCAAAGGGAGAGGCTGACCCGCGGCTTCCGGAACTCGGCGACGGGTGGGATTACGTGTCTCTGCTTTAGGGCCGAGGTCTCGTGAGGGCGGAGGCTCCCAGCGCCGCGGCCGCTTTTCTCCTCCTTGAAAGTCACGTCCATTTTCAAAGTGGGAAGCCCATTGCAGACAGCCTTCCTTCCGTTAAGGTTCTGCCGGAACGGAACCCCACACACCCAACACTCACACCCAACATGTACACACACCCAACACACACCCAACACACACAACACGCAACACACACACACAACACACACACCCAACACGCAACACTCACACCCAACACACACACCCAACACACACACCCAACACGCAACACACATACACACACACCCAACACGCAACACACACCCCCAACACACACACCGCACACCCCTTTGGGGCATAGGCTCTGGCCCCGGGTAAGGGTGTGCCCAGGTCACACAGCAAAGCCGGCCGCACGGCTTTCAGTGATGCACAGCTCGCCCATGTTTATGTAAATCTTTTCATTAAACCACATCTTGACCCGAGGTAGACCTAGACCCCCCAGGACACAGCGCTGGGAGGGGCCGAGGGGCCAAGAGGCCGAGAACCTCCGGGCCAGCCCCTCGCTTCACAGAGGAGGCCGGAGGCAGGGGCCGTTCTGGAGAACCTGCCAGGCCGCCCCGTGCTGTGAGGAGTTGGGCACCACAGGAAAGTGGGGTGACCCAACCGCCCCCTAAGGAGGGAGGCTGAGGGGGTGCCTGGCCCCAGTGCGTGGCCATGGTGGCTCTGAGGTGCACTGCCCGCAGCCCAGCTGTGCGGGCAGCTGTGCGGAGACCAGGCCGGAACAGGAACTCTCGGAATGTCCCTGAGTCGCCACGGCACCCACAGCACCCAGGGAGCCGAGGGCAGCACCCGCCGGAGCACGCGGCCCCTGCAGGGAAAACAGCCAGCCGGGCACCCGGTGCCCCGAGCGCGCTAGGACCCAGCCTCGGGGGGTGGACAGCCCGCATCTCGGCCGATGCAGTGAGAGCGCCTCCGACGGACACAGACGAGCTCCCCTGTGGACGCACGTGGAGCAGTGAGTGTGGCTGCTCCTCTCCAGCCCTGAGAGCCCTCACTCCTCCCACTGGTGCTGTTTGGGGGGCCTGGGGGGTCCAGGCCAGAGGCAGAGGGGCTGGGAGCCCAGGGACCATCACACTTAGCGAGTCTGTGATCGGCTGGTCCCATCCTCGGGAAAAGGGAAGAACCTGGTTGTCTTTGCTTTGCTTTCCGGAGCCCCTGTCCCTGCAGAGAACTGTCAGCCTCCTGGTGCCCTTTCACAGGCCAGCCTGGCCGGCGAGGCTCCGGGGTCCAGCTTAACCTATGAGCCAGGTCACAGTTCGATTCCCGGTCAGGGCACAGGCCCGGGCTGCGGGCTGGATCCCAGTGGGGGGCGTGCAGGAGGCGGCCGGTCCATGATTCTCTCTCATCACTGATGTTTCTACCTCCCTCCCTCTCCCTTCCTTTCTGAAAGCAATAAAAGGATATTTTTTATAAAAGAAAGAAAAGGGAAACTTTACCTGTTGTGTCTTCCAGGTGGTTCTCTCCCTTCCTGCGCCTGTGGAATTCTCGCTGTCGCTGGTGAAAATGTTGAATCAGGTGAGTGGTGAGCGTCTCCTGAGGGCAGCGTGGCGGGAGCCGTGGCCCCAAGGCTCCCGGGGGGCCGGTCTGTGCCTAGCGGCCGACTCTGCTGGGACGTGGGTCAGAGGGCTGGGTCCTGGGCTGATCACCACGTGGGGATCCCAATTCCACGTTCCCACCACCCACCACGCTCCAGGCACTAGACCAGGGCACGGCTCCCAGCCTGTGTTTTATTTTATCATTTTTGATATTTTAAAATACATTTTTTTAAAAATATATTTTATTGATTTTTTACAGAGAGGAAGGGAGAGGGATAGTGAGTTAGAAACATCGATGACAGAGAAACATCGATCAGCTGCCTCCTGCACACCCCCTACTGGGGATGTGCCCGCAACCAAGGTACAGGCCCTTGACCGGAATCGAACCTGGGACCCCTCAGTCTGCAGGCCGAGGCTCTATCCACTGAGCCAAACCGGTCAGGGCTAAAATACATTTTTTATTGATGTCAGAGAGGAAGGGAGAGGGAGAGAAAGAGAAGCATCAATGATAAGAGAGAATCATGGATCGGCCGCGCAGTGCACGCCCCCCACTGGGAATCGAGCCCGCAACCCGGGCCTGTGCCCTGACCGGGAATCGAACCCTGACCTCCTGGCTCACAGGTCAATGCTCAGCCCCTGAGCCGGCGGCCGGGCTGATTTTATCGTTTTCGCATCAGCACCGGCACCACATCCTCGTCCTCACCATCAGGTCATCATCCCACTCACCGTACGAGGCTACTGCCCGCCCACGGCCACAGCACGCGTTGGAGGCAGTAAATGTGGACGCATGCTGCCACGTGGGCGGAGCCTGAAAACATGATGCTGAGTGAACGAGCCAGACACACCCCACACACGTTGTATTTATATAAAAATACCCAGGCCCGGCCGGCGTGGCTCAGGGGTTGAGCATCGACCTATGAACCAGGAGGTCAGGGTTCGATTCCCGGTCAGGGCACAGGCCCAGGTTTCGGGCTCCATCCCCAGTGTGGGGTGTGCAGGAGGCAGCCCATCCATAATTCTCTCTCATGACTGATGATTCTGTCTCTCTCCCTTCCTCTCTGAAATCAATAAAAACATTAAAAATTGATAGCTAGAACAGCAGTCCTGCAGGAGCAGAAAGCAGATTGGTGGCTGCCAGGAGCTGGGGGCAGGGGGTGGGGGGACAGGGTTTCCTGTGGGGAATGAAAGTGTTCTGATTAGGGGTGCTGATGGCTGACAGCACTGTCACGCACTGAAGGCCACTCAACTGACACCGGGAAATGGACACGACGGTGGGTCTCTGTCTTGTGTATTTTACCGCAATTTACGAAAACCAGACGGCCGCCGGCTGGCCGCCTCCGCCTGGCCTCCCGGGATCACGCTGGGGTGAGGACTCGCAGAGCGGCTCCCGGAGCGTCACCTGTGCCCGCCTCGGGGTTCTTCGGAGCCACAGGCAAAGGAACACCTTCTCCTGGACGCTCAGCCCCGGCACCTCCTGTCCCAGTCCCCCATCCCTGGAACCGCCTGCTGACGGATACTGAATGGATTCGCCCTGCACAGAGGGCTCATGGGAAACCTGGCCACGTGGGCGTTAACCGCAGTGGGGCGTGTCCTGGTTTGCTTCCGGCCGTGCCGTGTGGCAGGGCTGGCATGCATGTGCGATTGAGAAACCAACCATTTTCTCTCTTGTCTCCCAAGAAGCACCGAGCTCGGCCGGAGCGCCGGATGGCCGGCTCGACCAACCGCTGGCGCCTCCCCAGTGAGCCCTTCTCCCGGGACCTGCTGGCGCTGTCCCAGATGTGCAAGGCCATGTGCTTGGACGTGGACGACGCGCTGCAGGCCCCGGCCCCGGACAGGTAGGAAGGCCGCGCCCGCGGAGGGCACGACCCCTGGAGCGACCCGCACTCAGGGCAGGCCCTGTGGTGGCAGGTGGCCGGCGAGGCAGGGTGCCTGAGGGACCGTCCCTCGGGGGGGCAGGGCCGTGGGACCCTCCTCTGAGAACGCAGGGTGCTGATCGACGGCACAGAGAGACCAACCTGTTTTCCAAGCTTTTTCTTTTCTTTTTTCTTATTATTGATTTCAGAGAGGAAGGGAGAGGGAGCGAGAAACATCCATGATGAGAGAGAATCATGGATGGGCTGCTTCCTGCACGCCCCCCACTGGGGATCGAGTCCACACCCTGCCCATGTGCCCTGACTGGGACTCGAACCCTGACCTCCTGGTACATAGGTCGACGCTCAGCCACTGAGCCAGGCCCTCCAGGTGCCTTAGCTCTGATGTGCCCGGCGCCTGCCCTGGCCCATCGGCACCTGCGTCCCCGCCTGGCTGTGCCCCTGGGCAGCACCTGCCATGAGGAGCCGCTGCTCCGTCTGCTGAGCCCGTGGCCAGATGGCCCGTCTGCGCCCACTGCCGGTCCTGCTGCGACGCCCCACACAGGGGCCTCCTGGACGCATCGGAGTAAAGCCCGGGCCGAGCGAGGGGCCAGCCCCGGCCGCACAGCGGCCCGCGTGCCACACGGTCTCAGGCAGCGAGGACGGCTCACGGGCGCCGTCTGTCCCACTAACGCTCCGTCGGCCTGGCCCTAGGCAGTGACGGCGAACCTTCTGAGCTCAGCGTGTCAGCGTTTTGAAAAGCCCTAACTTAACTCTGGGGCCATGTCACATATAGAAATTTTTTGATATTTGCAGCCATAGTAAAACAAAGACTTCTATTTTTGATATTTATTTTATATATTTAAATGCCATTTAACAAAGAAAAACCAACCAAACAAATGAGTTCGGGTGTCACCTCTGACACACGTGTCATAGGTTCGCCATCACTGGTCTGGGAGAAGCCTGGCCTGGAAATCGCAGAGCCCGCCCCACACACGGTGCATCTGGGCCGGCAGCCAGGGCCCCAGGCAGGGCCCCAACGCCCGCCATCTGGCATCTCTCTGCCCGCGATGACGGTGGTGTTTGCCAGGGCGGCTGAGATCATGGGCATCGCCCATCGTTTCCAAAGCCCGTGGCTCTGTTTTGAGATCCGGGCCTGAACCCCTGACCTCGGCGGCTCTTCCCAGACGTGCGGCCGAGCCCGGGAGGGGTCAGACCCAGGGCTCCCGTCGCACAAACAGCCGAGCCCCTCCTGCCTCCGGGGCCGCGTCACGGGCAGCCGGCCTCCCCGCGGGGAAAGGGCCACGCATGTCCGCTCGTGATCTGGACAAGGGTTCTGGCACCTGAGCCCCCTCCACGCACGGGGCCCACGGGGTTCCCGGGGTCATGGAGAGCAGCACGGCGAAGGTGACGCCGACAGATGTGGCGGCCGAGTGCCCCTGGGCTGCCCGCTTCCCGGGCGCCGTCTCCGGGCCCGGGGACACGCGACTCCGTCTGCTTCCTCCCGCTCGGCAGGCAGAGGGTCGTGTTTACGGAAATCAGCTTCTGTCTGCGCATCGTCGATCCCTGACGTGTGTTTGCCGGCGTCCGCGGGGCTGGGCCGGGGGCTCTGCCTGTGGGACAGGCGTGGTGCGGAGCGTCTGCGTGAGGAGGACGGCAGCCCCGAGACTCTGTGCAGGATGGGGTGCTGCCGGGGCGGGCACGGGGAGGGCACTGGCCCAGCCTCCCCGAGAAAACACCCCTCACTCACACCGGGCAGGCACAGGAGCGTGCTGCCGGGTGCAGAGGCCGGGAGAGAGCCCTGGGGGCAGAGGGGGCCGTGTCCAGGGAACAGGAGCGAGATGGGGGCGGGGCGGAGGAGGGAGGTCAGGCTGGGAGAAGGGTGGGGTGTGTGGGGGGCGAGGCCACAGAGACCGCAGGAGCCCCCTGGCCAGGCTGAGGGCCTTGGGTGAGCGGGAAGGACTCAGAGGAGGGAGGCAAGGCCAGGCTCGCATTCGGGACAGGCCCGGGCCTCAATGTGGGGTGCACAGTGTGGGCTGTGCAGTGTGGGGTGCCTCAGAGGGCACGGGCCCTGGCCGGTGTGGCTCAGGGGCACTCGGCCACCACATCTGTGGGGAGGGGACTGGAGACCTGCAGCGATGGGGAAGGTGATGGTAGTTCGGACTAAGGTCAGAGCAACAGAGCAAAGAGAGATGGATGAGCCCGGCCGGTGTGGCTCAGGGGTTGAGCATCGACCTGTGAACCAGGAGGTCAGGGTTCGAGTCCCGGTCAGGGCACAGGCCCGGGTTGTGGGCTCGATCCCCAGTGCGGGGTGTGCAGGGGGCAGCCAATCGATATTGATGGTTCTCTCTCCCTTTCCTTTTCTCTCTAAAAAAAAATCAATAAAAAGCTGTAGAAATGTAAAGAGAGATGGATGAACTCAGGAGGCAATGTGACGGCGTTGAGGCGCGGATCGCACGGCCAGTGCTCCGTCCGCGGGCAGCACGGGGGCTTGGGGCCCGTTCCTGCGACAGGAACCCGGCGGGGGGCTCGGGGCTGGGTCGGGGGGGGGGGGGTCCGAGTTCCGGTTTTGGACACGTTGCGATTGGGGAGTGCGGAGCCCCAAACAGAAGCCTTAACTTCCAGGAAGTGCCCGAGCCTTCTCTCCCTTAGACGTGTACTGAGCACCTACTGTGTGCCAGGCATTCTTTTAGTCCCAGCGACAGAGGGGCCCTCCAGGCCGCCACACACATGTAGCTTCGAACGCCTCCTGGGGGAGCCCCCCCACGGGAGCCCCCCCACCCCCCCAGCACACAGCACAGGGGACTTAATTACTAGTCACCTTGGATGGAACATCGGACGGAGCGCAGGCGGTCGGGCCAGCAGACGGGGCGCTGCGGAGGCGGCCCACAGGGCAGGCGTGGCCAGTCCCGCAGACGCTGCCGGGATGAGAAAGGCATCCTGCCAACGCCTGGGCTTTTGTGTGTTTTCCCTTGAGGTTGTGCACCCCCAGAATTCAGACAAAATGCCGTGGGCCTTGGAAGAAGGCTGTGCCGGCCGGGGATGGAGGTGAGTTCCCGGCCCCGTCTAGGGGACCCGTCGAGGACGCGTGGGCAGGTGGCTGCCTCAGGGACCGAGCAGAGGCCACGACTCCGGCCTGTGCGCCTCCGTCCCTGCCCCCCGCCCAACCTGAGGCGTACCCGGCGCCATAAACTGCGTCAAATGTGCGAGGAACGAAACGGAGCTGGGCAGACGCGTGTTCAGGCGCTAACGGCCACGATAAAGACGACACGCAGCCCTGGCCGGTGCGGCTCCGTGGATAGGGCGCCGGCCCGCGGACGGGAAGGTCCCGGGTTTGATTCTGGCCAAGGGCTCGTGCCTCGGCTGCAGGCTCCCCAGCCCTGGTCGGGGTGCGTGTGGGAGGCAGCCCGTCGGTGTGTCTCCCTCGCATCCCTGGTTCTCTCTCTGCCTCTCCCCGTCCCTTCCGCTCTCTCTAAAACGAATGAGAGGGGAAGATCCCCTCGGGAGTGGAGGCTGCACAGGAGCCGGCCCCGGGGCACCCCCTCCCTCTGGCCAGTCCTGACCTGAGGCACACCTGCCCGTGTCCGAGGGGACCAGAGCGGGGCGGCCGGCGTGTCCCCCGGGAGCCAGGGAGCGCCCCGAGGCCCCGGCGGCCTGTCCGCGCGGCTCCCTTCCTCCGGAGCCGCCCGCTGCTCGGCCTGCGGTGGGCGGAGGGGCGCGGGCTGAGCGTGGCTCCCTCTCTCCCCGCAGTCGTGACTCTGCAGTGCCTGGGCTTCCAGTGGGAGCTGCACCTGCCCCAGCTCTTCCAGTCCGAGACCTTGACCAAGCTCTACGTCTCCGCCCTGAGCGAGGCCCCCGCCAGCCACGTGAGTCACCTGGCGCGGCTTCTGCCAGGTACGTTCTCGCCGGCGCCCGAGAGAGCCCCGCCTGCCGTCTGGGGGCCGTGGTCGCTCGGGCAGGGAGAGCGAGGCCCCTGGTGGGACCTCAGCTCGGGATCTGACCTCAGTCTGCCCGGCTGTGAGGTGGGATCATAGCTCTCGCCCTGCTGCACAGACGACCCCCGGGGGCGGCACCGAGCAGTGCCGGGGGGCGGGGCGCGCTCGGTAACGGTCGGTCATCTTCACAGGGCAACCCGTCTGGACCCGCCGGCCGGCGCGGGGACGCGGCCGCGTCTCTGAGAAGGGGCGGGGGCTGTGGCACGTCTCCGTGGGCTTCCTGGGAGGACAGCCGGTTCCGGCGCTGGGCTCGCGCGGGTCTGAGTGTTCGTGTGGTTGGAGGTTTACACGTGGATGTGGATTGTTTTCCTTTCTCTTTTCATTTTTGTTCCAAAATGTATTTTTATTGATTTCAAGGAGGAAGGCAGAGGGAGAGAAAGATAGACACATCAATGATGAGAGAGTCGCTGATCGGCCGCCTCCTGCATCCCCCCCCACCCCCCCCCCCCCACCCCCCACACACACACAGCGATCAAGCCCACAACCCGGGCACGTGCCTGACCGGGAATCGAACTGTGACCTCCTGGTTCGTAGGCCGACGCTCAACCCCTGAGCCCCACCAGCTGGTCCCCTTTCTCTTCTCTTAACGCCACCTCATCCCCAAAATACCCAGGTCACTGTTTTCCTTCTCTTTCTCCTTGTTTAATCCTGTCATCCCGTCGCCCCTCCTGGCGGCCTTGCCCGCTTCCTTTCCGGGGAAGAGAAACGGCGCTGCCAGGCAGGTGCCATGGAAAAGCCCGGCCCCCAGCCCGCCACCCGGGGGAGGGACTGCACTCCAGGGCGAGGCCGCAAAGCCAGTTATTCCCCAGCCAGGCAGGCCGCTGGAGGCCAGTCCCGCCCGCCCGGCCCGAGCCCCGGGAGGGCCCAGCTGCCCGAGTCTTCCGGCCGCAGGCCCGTGACGCAGCCCTTCCCGGGGGAGCGGGCGGCTGTGACCTTCCCGCACCCGCGCCCACGCGGGGCCCTGCCTTCCCTGAGCCCCCGGAGCGGGGCCGGCTGTGCCTGGGGGTCCTGTGCCCAGGCCAGCGACAGGCAGCCACGGAGACGCCACGCGCCCAGACAGGGAGCGGGGGGCCACGCCGACAGGGTGGTGGTGGGGGAACGGGTCACTCCACGGTGTGGCTTAACCAGATGCGCTGTCACACCCGCGCCCCACACACAGGCAGCTGCACGGCCGGCCTCACACCTCGGTCTCCGTGGTGCGGGCACGGCCGCCTGTGGCGCAGAAGCAGCAGGTGCCCCGGGGAGGGTGGCGCACGTGTCTCCTTCTGCCTCCGTGTCCCGAGACCATCCGTGCGGCCGCCCCGAGCGGTGCTGGCCGAAGAGAGCGCTTCAGACCCGGCCCCGGAGGGGGCCCTGCAGAGAGGGGGCCCTCCCCCCCCCCCCCCCCCGCTGGCCCCATGCCCGCGGCTCACTGCGTCCCACCAGGGTCCAGGCTGGGGGGGGGGGGAGGGGACGGGGCGGGGGGGCAGGTGATAGCTTTAAAACGCAGTGTGAGCACCATTGCCCAGCTCTGACCGTCACGGGGCGGTTCCCGGGAAGCTGGCCGAGGGCCACACAGACTCTGCTGTTTTTGCAGCTTCTTGTGAGTCTTCAGCTATTTCCAAATGAGCGGTCGTTTCATGAACGCATCCACTCCCCAGACAGGCCAACGCACAAACAAAACGCAGCGCGTGCGAGCGCCCAGGTCCAGGCCGCGCCGAGGGCTGGGGCCTGAGCGTCCCTCGTGCAGCCACCGGCACACACCCCGCTTCCTCCCGCAGGGCCGCCGCCCCGGAAGGCCCGGGAGAGGCCCGCCATGAAGAGGCTCACCATCTCGCTGAGGATCAACGACCCCATGGTCACCAAGATCGGTAACGTGCGCCCGGCTTCACGTCCTTTCTTTTGTTTAATCCGTTTTTATTGGTTTCCCAGAGGACGGGAGGGGGAGGGAGAGAGAAGCGTCCGTGATGAGAGAGAATCACGGATCGGCCGCCCCCTGCACGCCCCACACTGGGGACGGAGCCCAGAACCGGGCCTGTGCCCTGACCAGGAACCGAACCCTGACCTCCTGGTTCCTAGGCTGATGCTCAGCCCCTGAGCCCTGCCTGCCGGGCTGTGTTCATTTTCTGGCGGGGGGGGGGGGGGGGCGTGGAACCAACAGCCCCCAGACTTCAAACACAAACAAACAAACAAACAAACAAACAAACAAGTGTGGCCGCTGACCGGCTCCCTTCCCACCTGCTGGCGGAGGGAGATCCCACAGGGAAGGCGCTGCGAGCAAGGCGGGTGCAGACCCCACACTGATGGCTCTCTCTCTCTCTCTCTCCCCCCCCCCCCTCTCTCTCTCTCTCTCTCTCTCTCTCGCTGCCCCCCAGCCTTCGCCACGGCCCTGAAGAACCTGTACACGAGCCAGATGGACCTGAGCCTGGATGAGGTGCTGGGGGTGCTGGCCTCCGCGCACGCCCTCCAGTTCAACAACCTGTTTCAGAGGTGGCCGTGGGGAGGCAGCCAGGGCCCGCGGGGGTGTGGGGGGGGGGGTGGGGGGGAGGGCAGGGGGGAGGGGGAGGGGAAGGGAGGACCCGCCCGTGGACCCTTCCTCTCCCGTGGGCGGCGCATCAGGGTTTCTCGCCCAGAGCACGGCCCTGAGGCTGCAGAGGAACCAGACGGTGACACACCCTCCGCCCACCTGAGCCCCCCCCACACATACACATGCACACGCACACACACACACATGCACACGCGGGTCATGGAAAGACAAGCAGGCGATGCCCACCTGTCAGGGCTCATTTTCCCGCTCATCTCTCTTTTTTCTTTTGTATTTTTTTAATTTTTTAAAAAATTGTTCACTGTTTACAGTATTAGATTAGTCTCCTTTTTTCCCCATTGATCTCTCCCTGGCCTCTCCCACCCCCCACCCCCCACCCCCAGCACTTGTTTTTTTAAACTTTATTGGGGGTTTTGTTTTATTACATTTAAAATTTTTTTAGTCTATATTTTTATAGACTTCAGAGAGAGGGAGGGAGAGGGAGAGATCGAGAAACATTGATGATGAGAGAGAAGCATGGACCGGCTGCCTCCTGCACGCCCCACACTGGGGATCGAGCCCACAACCCGGGCCTGTGCCCCGACCGGGAATCGAACCCTGACCTCCTGGTTCCTAGGTCGACGCTCAGCCACGGAGCCCCGCGGCCGGACTTAGTCTTTATTGTTCAAAGTATTACATGTGCCCCCTCCCCCCACTGCCCCCTCCCCCCACTGCCCCCTCCCCCCACTCGTTTCTGACGGAGCCTTGTTCTTTCTTGTAAATCGGGTTATTTTTCCAAACGTTACCCGTGGTCCATGCAGACCTTACAGGAGAGAAACATCCAAAGACCAGCGCCCACACTGCCCATCGAGCCGATGCCCGTGGGACACAGCCTTCCCCCTGGGCCCTCAAACAGGGGTGCTCTGGCCACATGTGGGGGTGTCCGTGTCCCCCCCAGGCTCTGCTGCCATCTGGGGCTGAGTGGGACCCTCCGGGCAGCCCGGGCCCGGGACCAGCAGTTCTGTCTCTGCAGGTGCGTGGCCATCATGGTCCAGGGGCTCTCGCCAAGCAACGTCGCCAACTTCTACCAGGCGGGCTGCAAGGTAAGAGCCCGCTGGCCGGGGCATGAGTGCCGGGGGGCCTGCCAGACTCTGGGTCACCCCCGGCCCCGCGCCAATGTGTCCCCCAAAGGCACCGACATTTTATTTCGCCAAGTGAACAGTTTTGAAAAACCACTTATTTGAAAAGGATGTTTTTACACCCAAAAGGTAGACCAGCTTTGATCATGGGGGTGGGGAGTGGGGACAGCACAGACTTTCGCCCCAAAACAGCGAACCGCCTCCGGGACCTCCTGGTGGGAGTCACGGGGAGCAGGGGGGGGGGCGGGGGCGGGGAGGGGGGAGGGGAGTCGCGGGGGCAGGGGGGAGGCGGGCCGGGATTCGTCCCCGGGCCCAGTCAGGGCTGGGGAGGACGTAATCCAGCTCATGCAGAACACGGGGGCCCAGGAGGGGGGGGCGCCCTGGCGTGGTGTCTCGGCGGCTGTGCCGGGTGCGAGCCCCGGCCCCCCCATTGCAGCCTCCCCCCCCCCACCAGAGCAAGGCCGCTCACGCCAACACAGACACGCCTGGCCGTCACACTCGGCCACACGGGACCAGCATGTCACGGTGCAGCTGAGATTGTCCTAAACGCCTGTTTTTCCAAGATAACTCGCTGCCCTCACCTTCCCGGGTCGGCGATCAGGAAGCCCCCGGTGGGTGGTGTCTCGGCGTTCCCGGCGGCACCGCAGCCCCGAGGACCTGCACCGTGACCTCTGGACTCTCATCCTGCTCGCTGCTGGCCCTGGAGCTCCCTCCCGCCTGGGCCCGGGGGCCGGACCCAGGGGCGGGACCCGGCTCTGGGCTTACTGGGACCCCGGCGAGAAGAGGGCTCCTGGAGCCGCGGTTTGGTTTCTCCGTCGGGCAGAGGGGCAGCAGTGCGCCGCCCGGAGCAGCCAGGGCTGGGTTACGGGACCATGTGCGGCCGAGCCCGGCAGACAGAGGTCTGAGCCAGGGCATGATGCGCCTCGTCCCCCGCCGTCGCCCCACCACTGCCCAGCAGGGGGCGCCAGAGCCCGGGTGCCTCCCCCACCAGCTTCTCCCTTCCCAGTACAAGGAGGAGCCGCTCAGCGCCTCCTGTGAGCAGTGGATGGAGATGAACTTGGTCCCTGAGGTGGGGAGGCAGATCCACCTCCAGAAGATCCCCAAGGAGCTGCTGCTCAAGGTGCTGCAGTCCCCCAGGTCAGTGCAGGCTGCAGGGCGCGCGCGTGCGTGCGTGTGCGCCGCATGTGTGCACACGTGCGTGTGTCTGTGTGTGCACGGTATGCCTGCCTGTCTGTGCATGTGTGCGTGCACACGTGTGTGTCTGTGCATGGGTATGCCTGTCTGCACATGTGTGTGCACATGCATGTATGCACGTGTGTGTCTGTGTGTGCATGGGTATGCATGTGTGTGCGTGTGTGTGCGTGCGGGCGCCTGGGGGAGCAGGGCTGATGGGGAGAGGGAGGTGCTGGGGGGCACCTACCCCCCTGCTGGGCACACTGCACCTCACCGCCCCCATCCCAAACTCCTCGCCCCTGGGCGCCCTGGGGACTGACATGGGGTGCTCTGCGGGGTGCGGGGGCTTCTCTTCACAGTACTCATCAGGGTAAGGACCCTCAGGTGTCCGTCTGGTAATTAACTAATTACCTAAGTAAATTTTTAAAAAATACTTTTGTTGATTTCAGAGAGGAAGGGAGAGAGAGAAACATACATGATGAGAGAGAATCACGGATCGGCTGCTTCCTGCACGCTCCTACTGGGGATCCAGCCTACAACCCTGGCGTGTGCCCTGACCGGGAGTCGAACCCAGGACCCTCCCGTCACAGACCAACGCTCTAGCCACTGAGCAACACCGGCCAGGGCGCCTCAGTAATTTTTTAAAAAATCCTGCCAACAGCCCGGCCGGCGTGGCTCAGTGTTAAGCGTCAACCTATGAACCAGGAGGTCACAGTTTGATTCCCAGTCAGGGCACATTGATGTTTCTCTCTCTCTCTCTCTCTCTCTCTCTCTCTCTCTCTCCCCCTCCCTCCCTCTCTGAAATCAATAGAAATATATATTTTTAAAAAAGAAATGGAGATGAGCCTCGAGACCGTCCACAGCACAGTCTGGCACCGGGTTCCAGGTTGCCTCCTGGGCCGTTCTGCCCCGTCCCCCTGCCCTCCCTGCAGTGCCCTCCCCGCCCTCCGGGGGGCAGAGTTGCAAACTGGAGAGGAGATAAACAGGGCGTCCTAGACGTCCCATAGCGCGCCCCGCCCTCGGAAAGACTGAGCTGCCGGCCGGTAGCATTTCACCGAGAAAAGGGGGAACGTCGGGCCGCAGCCAGGACGCCAGGGACTGCCGGGCACTAGAAAACATGCAGCGGGAACAGAAATCGGGGACATGGCGTGCCCGTGTCTAGACTCAAGTTCGGGGAAACATGACCGATGTGGAAACCGGGCCCTGCTGCCCGGACCCTCCCTGGTGCTGTCGGCACGGCCCGCGCCCCGGCTCTCGGGTGCCAGGAGCCCAGGGCCTCACGGGCTGGGCAGCCAGCAGCCCTCGCGCCTGCAGTGGCCGGGCCAGCAGCGCCCTGACTCACGTCTTCCGGAGTAAACTCGCCTCGCCACACTGACGTCCAGGGCACCTGCTTTATTTATTATTTTTAAAATGTATTTTTATTGATGTCAGAGAGGAAGGGAGAGGGAGAGAGAGAAACATCCATGATGAGAGAGAATCATCGATCAGCCGCATCCCACACACTCCCCGCTGGGGATCGAGTCCCCAACCCGGGCCTGTGCCCTGACCGGGAGTCAAACCAGGGACCTCCTGGTTCATAGTCGATGCTCAACCCCCGGGGCTGCTATTGCGCTAAAGGCAGGGGCTTTTCCCAACACTGCCCCTTCCTCATACAAACAAAACCAGGCCCTGATTCCCGGGCTCCCACCCGCCGCCCTGTTGCCCCTTCCGTAAGGTCTCAAAGAACCTCTGGGCTCTCCCCCGTGAGTTCTGCCCATTCACCTCGCTCGCCCGGCTGCCGAGAGGTGGGAGTCCTGGCAGGGGTCTTGGTGAGGACAGCAGACAAGTGGCTCTGTGACGTCTGCCCTCCTGCTCACCATCGCTGCCCAGACGTGACAGATGTGGTCCTGTCTGGCCAGGGCCACAGCCAGGCCCCTGCGGTGGCTAAACATAAGCCGGAGGGCGGCGGTGCCCGAGCCCAGACACAGCGAGACAGGTGGGCGGTGACGCTCCAGGCCCTTTAGAGCCAGGACTTGGCTGGCGTTCCCCCTCCGAGACCACGGAAGTGACGGGTGAAAAGCTGGTGACATATTGTTTCTTTTTCTTTTTTAATGTATGTGTTGATTTTACTTTACTTTTTAAAAATATATTTTAATTGGTTTCACAGAGGAAGGGAGAGAGAGAGAGAGGAAGAAACATCAATGATGAGAGAGAATCATGGATCGGCTGCCTCCTGCACGCCCCACCCTGGGGATCGAGCCCGCAACCCGGGCCTGTGCCCTGACCGGGAGTCGAACCCGGGACCTGCAGTCTGCAGGCAGATGTTCTGTCCACTGAGCCAAACTGGCCAGGGCAATTTATGTACTGATTTTAGGAAGAGGGAAGAAGGGAGAGAGAGAGAGAGAGAGACATCAATTTGTTGCCCACTCATTTCTGCGTGCATTGGTTGATTCCTGTGTGTCCTGACCGGAGAGCGAACCCAAAACCTCTCAACCCTGGCATGTGGGGATGGCGCTCCAGCCAACTGAGCCGCCGCCAGGGCAGGGCTGTGAGAGATTGTGAAGCCACGGGGCCATCTCCGCGGCCAGGGCGGGAATACGACGGTTTAGGAAACACGGAGGCCAGTTCTCAGGTAGCCGAGTCCCAGAGGCTGTTAAGAAGCTGTTCGGGAATCCTCCTTACTTGGCAGAGCTGACATAGGCAGACCCCAGCCCAGGGGTGGGCAAACGTTTCGACTCGAGGGCCACAATGGGTTCTTAAACTGGACCGGAGGCCGGAACAAAAGCATGGATGGAGCGTTTGTGTGAACTAATAGAAATTCAAAGTAAACATCTACACTAATAAAAGAGAAAAATGGTAATTGGCGTACGACGATACCCTTTTCATTGGCTAATCAGGGCTATATGCAAATTAACTGCCAACAAGATGGTGGTTAATTTGCATATGTAGGCACAATGCAGGGAGGCGAAAGGGAAAGCAGGAAGAAGCCCCCTGCCACTGACAGTGATCGGAAACCCAGGGGGGAGCTAAGAGCTGGGGAGCAGGGCAAAGGCGGCCCTGGGGCCGCCTTTGCCCTGCCCCCCAGCCATGATCGGAGAATCAGGTGCCTTTTCCGCCCTGGCCAGTGATATCAGGAAGTAGGGGTGGAGCCAGCGATGGGAGCTGGGCACGGTCGAAGCTGGCAGTCCCAGGAGCTAGGGGCCCCTTGCCTGGGCCTAAAGCGAAGCCCACGATCGCGGGGCCGCTGCAGCTGTGGGTCCCCGCTGCCCGGGCATCCTGCAGGGGCAGGGGCAGAGCCCGCGCGATTGCGGCGCCCCCCGCTGCCACTGTAGGTCCCCGCTGCCCGGGCTGGACGCCTAGGCCAGAGGCGTCAGGCCTGGGCAAGGGGCCGATCCTGCGATTGGAGGGTGATGGGGGTCAACGCCTGAGGGCTCCCAGTATGTGAGAGGGGGCAGGCTGGGCTGAGGGACACACCCCCCCACCCCACACCCAGTGCACGAATTTCGTGCACCGGGCCCCTAGTCATTACATAAAAGGGTACGGTCTTTTTTTTTTTAGTTTTATTCATTTCAAACAGCCGGATCCGGCCCGCGGGCCGTAGTTTGCCCACGGCTGCCCCAGCCACTCTTTTTAAAAAATATATATTTTTATTGACTTCAGAGAGGGAGGGAGATGGAAACCTCAATGATGAGAGAGAACCAGGGATCGGCCGCCTCCTGCACGCCCCTCCCTGGGGATGGAGCCCGCCACCCGGGGCTGCGCCCTGACCGGGAATCGAACAGAGACGCCACCCACTGCGCGCGCCGGCTGGCGAAGGCCACTCTTTGCTCCTCGTTTCTCGGGAGGCCCCAGGCTGCTACAGGCCGAGTGGGCCCCGGAGCCCGGACCCGCCCTCCGTGGACCTCGGGCTGCAGTTCCCTGAGCTCGTGGCCGTGTGCCTGGCTCTGGGCTCAGCGGGCGGCTCACGGGTGGTCCCCAAAGACGCCCCGTTCCCCGGCTGCCTGCAGGCCGGGCGCCTTGGCCGCGTTCCGGACGCGCTGCCGTGCCTGACCGCGTGGTCTCTGCCGTCCCTGACATGTCCTCTCCGTGCCTGACCGCGTGGTCTCTGCCGTCCCTGACATGTCCTCTCCGTGCCTGACCGCGTGGTCTCTGCCGTCCCTGACATGTCCCCTCCGTCTTTTGTTTTGCCCAGATTGTTCGTTTTCAGCGAGTTCCACCTTCTGAAGACGCTGCTTCTGTGGGTCTACCTGCAGGTGACCCCGCGGCTGCTGGTGCTGCCCACCCATGAGGCCGTGATGACTTTCTTCAGCAGGTGACGGGGAGGGCGCGGCCTTCTGTTTGCTCACGGTATTGGGGAGGGGGGCGCCCCGGTGATGGCAGAGTGCGGGGCCGGGATTGCGGGAGGCCTTGGACCCAGCGAACCCCTGAGAAAGAGAATGACATGCCGGTGTGGGAATATTGAGGCGCTCTCGGGCTGCTGAGAGCGTTCTCTGTGCCGGTCAAGGAGAAGGCACTCCTCTCGGGAGAATTACCCTCCCACGCCACCCCAACCTCACGCCTGAAACGCGCCTACGTCAGACCATCATTTAAGCGAAAAAGAACACGCCTATAAATAAAAGGATAATGTGCAAATCGACCCCACAGCGGGACAGCCGGTCGCTATGATGCGCCTGACCGCCAGGGGCAGATGCTGAAGGCAGGAGCTGCCCCCTGCTGGTCAGTGAGCTCCCACAGGGGAGCCCTGCTCAGCCAGAAGCCGGGCTCACGGCTGGCGGGCACAGCGGCGGTGGCGGTGCTTAGGAGCAGCCAGCTGGCGGGCGGACATCCCCTGGGGGCTCCCGGACTACGGGAGGGCGCAGGCCGGGCTGAGGGACCCCCCCCCCCAAGTGCACGAGTCTGTGCACCGGGCCTCTCGTTACCGCACAGCGAGCACCGTTTGGTGACGCTTCCTAGAGGCCGGGATTCTACCGAGCTTCCCCGCGTGATCTTGTTCCATCTGCACGCCCCTCGCTCCTCCGGGGCTGGCCTTGTTATTCCCATTCTCCAGATGAGGAAACTGAGGGAGAGACCGGCCCCCTTACCTGCGGCCAGACACGCACAGTAAGGGATGGAGTCGGCCTGGCACCCAGAGCCGCCGAGTCCCAAGATGCTTTGCTCCCGGTCCCAGAGGCCCGGTTCCCCTCGGTGCGGGTCTGGCGGCTCCCGGGACAGCACCGGCGGCGAGTTAGGGAATTGCTGCTCCTGTGCCTGGCGGTGCGTCCCGTCCCTGCCTGTGAGCGGCGAACGCGGGGGCAGCGGGGACCAGCCTCCGGGGACCAGGGTGCAGAGAGGTGACCTTGGGAGTTCCTGGGCCCCTCGGTGGCTCCGCGGCCGCTGTCGGCGCGGAGTGAAGGTGCCCACGCCCTGAGCTGCTCGGAGCCGGGCAGGCCCAGGCGCGGGAGCTTTCCCTGGGGCACCCGTGCGCCGTGTCCCCGTGGCCGCGGTTCCTGCCTCGTTATGACGGGAAAGCGGCCATCGGCGCCGAACGCTGTGTTCGTCCTCGGTGTCTGTGTCGTGTGTGTTTGTTTGTTTTTAATCCTCCCCCGAGGATATCTTTCCATCGATCTTTTCTGGGGGAAAGTGGAAAAGAGGGGGAAGGACAGGGAGACACAGCCACGCGAGAGAAACACACCGATTGGCTGCCTCCTGCGACCAGGGCCCAGGCCGGGGAGGAGCCTGCAACCGCGGTACATGTCCTTGACCGGAATCGAACCCGGGACCCATCCGTCCACAGGGCGCTCAACCACTGAGCCGCACTGGCCAGGGCTCATCATTTGCTTTGAACCAGTCGTTGGATCCGCCCCCTTCACGTTTAATGGCCCAGAGGCCGGTTTCCTGTCACGCTCACAGGACGAGTCGCCGCCTGGCTCCGGCTTAGCCTCAGACGGCACCGTCTCAGGACCTGGATGGGAGGGAGTCCCGCGCTGGCTCCCTGCGCTGTGGCCTCGGTGACGGACAAGTGGCAGAGAGAGCCACGGTCTGTAGCCCTTGGCGAACATGGGTGTCCTCTAGGAATGTGGGGTGTCCTCTGTGAATGCGGGGTGTCCTCTGTGAATATGGGGTGTCCTCCGTGAATGTGGGGTGTCCTCTGTGAATATGGGGTGTCCTCCATGAATGTGGGGTGTCCTCCGTGAATATGGGGTGTCCTCTGTGAATATGGGGTGTCCTCCGTGAATGTGGGGTGTCCTCTGTGAATATGGGGTGTCCTCCATGAATGTGGGGTGTCCTCCGTGAATATGGGGTGTCCTCTGTGAATATGGGGTGTCCTCTGTGAATATGGGGTGTCCTCTGTGAATATGGGGTGTCCTCTAGGAACGTGAGGTGTCCTCCAGGAACCTGGGCTGGGGTCCCCACTGGTCCCTGGGAGGAAACCCTTTTCTTTGTCGCTCTTTGTCCACCTGTCACTCATTTGACCGCATTTCCTGCTCCCGAGCTGAGCGCCGGCCGATGGGAAGTGGGGGCAGTGTCTCCACCGCCCAGGGGGCCAGGAGCCTCCTCCAGCTGGTCCTCGCTGCGGCCCGAGGACGCCGTGTGGGAAGGAAACACACCCCCACTCCCACAGCCTGTGTTCCGGGCAACGGTTATTTTAGAAACACAGACAGCCTGTCCCGAATTACACGGGACGTTTCCTGCAGGAAAAACACACACAAACGTGTGCCGAGCGGCTGCCATCGCCCGCGGAGAAGCCATCTCTCTGCTCAGCTGGCAGCCGGGGTCCGGGAAGCTGCAAACCACCATCACCACCCGCCCCCCGACCACCGTCCGCCCCCCCCCGGCCCCCCTGCCCCCCCCACCCCCCCCCCCCGCCCCGCCGCAGCCGAGCCAGGCAGGCGGCTGTTTGCTCTCTACAGCGACGTGTTAGCATGTTTCCATTGAGCTTGAGGGAGAGAGGGAGGGAGAGGAAGAGAGAGAGAAACATCCATGATGAGAGGGAATCATGGACCGGCCGCCTCCTGCACACCCCCCACTGGGGGTCAAGCCCGCAACCCGGGCCTGTGCCCCGACCAGAAATCGAGCCGTGACCTCCTGGTTCCTAGGTCAATGCTCAGCCCCTGAGCACACGGGCGGGTGTAAAAGGACACCTTTAATCAGAGTCTAAAATGCGTGCAGAAACGGGCACCGACCTAAAGTGAAGCTCACCCAGAACCCGTCACAGCCCCGGGCCAGGAAACGAACTTGACCGGCCAAGCAGAGCCTCACCTCGGCCGCCACCCCACACTCGCTCTCACTGTGAGACCTGGGCCGAGGGCTCGTCATTCAGGACGCGTAGTGCTTGTCCTGATGGGTTTAATGGTCTCTCTCGGGGCCTGGGAGATGGGCTCCAGCGTGGGCCCGCACCGTGAGAGGTGTCACTGGAAGCAGCCGGGCAAGCCAGTTTCCACCCCGTCCAGCTTCCCCGACCCCTGCAGCCACGTCTCCCCCGCCTCTGCCCATCGGATCTGCAGCCTGGGAGCCTTCCCGGGTCGCAGCTGCACAGACTGGTCCCCTCCTGGGAGCCTCCCTCAGCAGCGAGAGTGTGGGCTGGCTGCGTGGGTGTGCACCAGCCAGCGAACCCAACACCACTGCTCCACGGAGCACCAGAGGGGCCACCCCAGGCACCGGGCCCCCGGCATCTCGCGGGGAGCGCTCTAGGGTGCTGTGCGCCGGGCGGGCAGAGGCCGCGTGTCTCCGGTGATTAATGAATGGCATTTGCAGCTGTGGCCGCAAAGGCGCCATGAAACGGAGCATCCGGGCGTGACCACGCTGCTGATTTCCTTACCAGAACATTCCTTTAAAAATATCCCATGAGTCATGCCATGCGGCCCAGCAAAACGTCCTCTCCCCCGGTGGCTCCGCCAGCCGCGGGCACGACCGCTCATGCCTGACCCTGTGTCCTCGTCCTCGGCGTCCCTTCCGGGCTCGCCCCGCACTGCCCGCCCCTCGCCGGCCGTTCCCGGAGCCTAGTGTCCCTTCCAGGTCCCTGAACTTCGATGCCTGTTCCTCCGAACCTTGCACTCTCCTCGCGTGGCGTCTCCGCTTCCCACGTAGCCTGGCAGCCCCGGACGCGGCGGCCGCGAGCAGAGCTCGGAGGGTGAAGGTCTGGCTGCGGAGACCCCGCGAAGGGCACGGCGGCCGCGGCAGGATTTCTGGGCCCCCCTCTGCCTCCGGGCAACGGCAGGACCATCGTCATCATCACCGTCAGGACAACCTCCAATTGCCCAACAGATAACCATGGTGACAGCGGACGGGACCCTGCGCATGGGAAAAGCAGCATGGAGTAGCCTGGTCCGTGTGAGGACATGTGTGCACGTGTGTGCAAGCACCGGGGCCGGAACTACTGGCGCTCCTGGGAGATTCACTGGCGAGTGGAGGGATGGGCTGGGGGGACAGATTCCGGCGCGTGGAGCGACCAGCTCAGCCTCGTGTGCAAGCGGCGGAGCCAGGCTCCGTGAGAGGCGCCGAGCACGGGAGCAAACCAAACAGACCCGCGCCCCCACCTTCGCGGGGTTTACAGTCCAGGCTGAGACCAGCCGCGCCTTCAGTGGAGGAGGCGTGTGAGGAGGCGGCCGGGGCCCACCTGATTCATCTGATTTACTCGCTGGGGGGCTTGGGCGGAACCTGACGGTGGTCCCTGGAACGTTGGCCCCAGAAAAGTCCGTGCTGACCCCAAAGAGGCCTTTGCACAGACAGCTCAGCGCCGGGGGAAGCCTGCCCGCCTTTGATCCACCGACAGCCTCCAGAGGGGCCGCCGCCCACCGCCTCCCCTTCACGTGACACAGGGCGGACGTGGATGGAGCAGCGTGTCCCCACCAGGCGGCCGAGAGGGGCCGGTGGGCGGGCGCCCGGCGGGGAGGCCTCAGAGGCCTGGCAGATCCCGGCTGTGCCGGCCGGCCCTGTGGCCCGCGAGCAGGGGTACTGACCGCTGGGGTGGAGGCTCTGAGATTTCAGGAGTTGGCAGTCAGGCCACCATTTTCCTTTTCTTTTTAAAAACATATTGTTATTGGTGTCAGGGAGGAAGGGAGAGGGAGAGAGAGACACATCCGTGATGAGAGAGAATCACGGATCGGCTGCCTCCTGCACGCCCCCCACTGGGGATGGAGCCCGCAACCCGGGCCTGTGCCCCGACCAGAAATCGAACCCTGACCTTCCGGTTCACAGGTCGACGCTCAACCCCTGAGCCACGCGGCCGGGCCATTTTCTCCCTTTGAGATGGACCAGGCTCGGCCACGTGGAGTGGGGCGGAGATCATGAACCCCACTGAGAGCCGTGCCCCGCACTGACCAGCCTGAGCCCGGGCCTTTTCCGGGTGCGAGGAGGTGGCGGTCGCCCTGGCTCTGAGGGTCACGGTGCCAGCCCTTCGCCTTCCTCCTCCGGCTCCCCAGCCCCCACGCCTCCCTCCCGGGGCTCCCCGACGCTGTGGGAACCGTGGCCCAGCCATGCTGGGGCCTCCAGCCGAGGCGACGGCCGTGCGGACAGGGGGCGGGGTGCGCTCAGCCTGCCGGGACAGCACCTGATTCATGGAAAATCATCGCGAAGCGCCCGGGCCGGCACCGGGCTCTGCCTGAGGGAGTGACTGCGTTTCCAAAGGGACTTGGCGAACGCCGTCCGTGTCCCCACGTGTGGGAGGCGACCGTAGGTGAGGCGAGTTGTGTTGTGACTGCGGACACCGGTCACTTACCCGCCGGCCTGTTCCTGGTTAAAATTTTATTTATTATCAGTTTCTGTTGTTAACCCTTACTCAAGGGTCTTCTTTCCATTGATTTTTAGAGTGGAAGAGAGGGAGAGAGGGAGGGAGGGAAGGAGAGAGAGAGAGAGAGAGAGAGAGAGAGAGAGAGAGAGAGAGAGAGATTGTTTGCCTCCCAAAGGCACCCCGACTGGGGCCGGGAATTGAACCTGGGACCCTTCGTATGAGCCACGCCGGCCGGGGCTGAGCCTGCTCCTTTTCGGTTCTACCCGAAAGTGCGTTGGAAGGGCCTCCGCCAGCCCCCCAGTCAAAGGGCCCCGAGCTGGGAGGGCCTCAGACGCCCCAAGTCCAAGTCCTGGCTGAGTCGCTGCTTTCGCCCGTAAAGTGGAGCCGATGAGACCCGCCCTCCGTCTGTCCCGGGAGCCTGGGAGGCTCAGTGGGAACGTGAGTCTCAATCCTCTGTAAAGTGGCTTGTGTTCCCGTCGGTCACTTAGCAAGTGTGTGCTGGGCACCTACTATGCGCGTTGGTCACTTAGCAAGTGTTTGCTGGGCACCTACTATGCGCGTTGGTCACTTAGCAAGTGTTTGCTGGGCACCTACTATGCGCCGCGTGGCTCAGCAGGAGGCAGAGCGGGGAACAGAGCCATCTGTCTCGCTGTCATGGCCGGCGGCCTTCACAAGGTCATCTCCTCGGATTTCCGCTTCCCTACCCCCCCTCACCCCCCGAGAGCCAGGCACCGCTGGCTCTGGCTGCCTCGCTCGCTCCAGAGAGCAGCTCTCTGAGGCCTTTGTTCTCTCTGCGCCGCCAGCTTCCCCAAGAAGACCTGCTTCCTGGACCAGGACATGGAGCACGGCTTCACGGAGCTCTTCTGCTGCCTGCGTCTGCACGGCATCATCAGAGGTGAGCCTGCGGGGGCGGGCGTGCTCTAACCACTGAGCAACACAGGGTGCAGGGCTGTGTTCTAACCACTAAGCACACAGGGTGCAGGGATGTGCTCTAACCACTGAGCAACCAGCCAAACTTCCGAGGACATGGAGTGCGTCCGTGGGAGGCTGTTGGGGACCTGCCCGCCCGACGGTTCCAAAGGTGTCCGCTGAGATCCCTCATGGTCACTCCTGAGCTGTGTGAGGCTTTGGGGAGTGGCTACCTGGGCTCAGTTTATCTGTCTGTACAATGGTCATAGCGGAGCTTCCAGGGAGCTTGGAGGCGGACGGAAGGGGCTGATGGACGTGAGCACACGCTGCCAGGGCCACCAAAGCCTCCCTGAGCCCGGCCTCCTGGCGGCAGCCCCTTCGGGTGCCCGTGTCCGAGTTTGGGGGAAACTCTGGGGCGTGTGTGGTCCAGCCTGGAGCTCCCCAACCTCAGGCTGGGCCTGGGACAGAGGAGGAGACACCACACCGGGGAGTGTGTTTGGGGCGGCCCAGCAGGCCACCCAGCGAGATCTTTGTGTCTGAAAGGGCATTTGAGGACTTTTTCTTTCTTTTCTTAAATGCTTTTATTGATTTTTAGAGAGAGAGGAAGGGAGAGAAAGAGACAGATAGAAACATCGATGAGAGAGAAACATCAATCGACTGCCTGCCCTACTGGGCATCGAGCCTGCAACCAGGGCATGTGCCCTGACCAGGAATCAGACAGATGACCTCTTGGTTCCTGGGTCGACGCTCAACCATTGAGCCACACCGGCCGGGCTGCTGAGGACGTTTTCACAGCCATGTCCGGTTACCCAGATAAAACCCACGGCTCTCGAACCCGGGGCGGGAGACGGAGCCCGGGCAGTTTGGTCCAAGTTGCTCCGAGGCGTTCCAAAGGCACTATCCGATCTCAGCCCCCCCACCCCCCCGCGGGCGGGATGGGGGACGCTTTGGGGAGGTCCTCCCCCCGCTCGGGCGGGATGGGGGACGCTTTGGGGAGGGGCTCTGTAACGTCCCACGGGTCCCGCTCACCCTGTGATTCCGGGCCTGGGGAGGGCCTCCGCTCTGACTTCTGCCCTTTTCTCTGTAGATGAGACGGTGGCGACTCTCCGATGAGCAAATCCATTAACACACTCCCTCTGCGTTCCCTCCAGGCCAGGACCTGGACGTGCTGAGGCACCTTAACTTCTTCCCCGAGTCCTGGCTGATCCGGGTCACCGCCAACCATTACCACGCGGTGAGTCGCCGGCTCCGCCAGAGCGGTTATCGGAATGGACTGCCTCCCTGACTGCTTTCTCTGGAGGCGCATTTGGCATTTGAAACCTCTGGGCCTTCGAGGTGGGGATATCTGGGCCTCGGCCAGGGCGCGTGGCACAGCCACACGGGAAGGGGCGGGGGTGGGGGAGGCAGGGGCCCTGCAGCCCAGGTGCTTAGAGCATCCGTCCTGTTGACCAGGAGGGATCGGTGGGGCCAAGGCGCGCAGCCACACCCAACAGGCACCGCATCTCATTTTTTAAACATATTTTTTTATTGATTTCAGGGAGGAAGAGAGAGAGAGAGATAGAAACATCCATGATGAGAGGAAATCATGGATCGGTTGCCTCCGGCACACCCCACAGTAGGGATCAAGCCCGCAACCCAGGCCTGTGCCCTGACGGGGAATCAAACCCAGGACCCTTCAGTCCGCAGGCCGACGCTCTATTCACTGCGCCACACCAGCTAGAGCACCGATGTCACGTTATTGAACATTTCATTATTGAAGTGTTTCAAAATGCAGAGAAGTTGAAAGAAAACACATATCAAATATATACCCTCAGATCCCTCATCCACAGACAAGCATTGCGAACACCTCATTACATTTTATTGCCTTTCACCCTTTTTTAAAAATACGTTTTTATTGATTTCAGAGCGGAAGAGTGAGGGGGAGAGAGAGAAACATCCATGATGAGAGAGAATCACGGATCGGCCGCCTCCTGCAGGCTCCACCCGGGGGATCGAGCCCCCACCCCCGGCCTGCGCCCTGACCGGGAATCGAACCGTGACCTCCTGGTTCACAGGTGGACGCTCAGCCCCTGAGCCCCCGGCCGGGTCCCTGACACCGTTTTCAATGGCTGCCAGCTCTTCCCGGGGAGGCCCTGTAGCCGTGCTGCGCTCCGTCCCTTCCGGTAGAAAGTGCGCGGTGTTTCTCGTGGTTCGTTGGCTGTGAGAGACGACTGAGTGGTCGACATATTTACACGCCGGTTTCTCCACCTGCCCCTGGAGTCGTTTTCTCCCAGGAGATTCTCAAGAGAGGAAAGCGCTGCCTTTTTGTTCTGAATTCACGTGAACAAGCGTGGGACCCACTGGCTCCCCTCCCCACGGCGACAGGAGCGGCCTCCCTGGGCGCCGGCTGGCACGGGGGCGAGCTTCTCTCGGTCCCTTCTGCTCCCTGAGGACGACAGCGGCCTCTCGCTCTTCCTGTGCGTTTCCTGCCTCCCTGTGCATGGGAGCGGCTCTCCCTGCGGCGTCCCCCCGCTTTGTGAACGGTCCCTGCGAGCGGCTCGGCTTCTGGTGTGTCTCCAGCCCCACGTTTGGGGATGAAACGGGGCACTGTCTGAGTTCTGACGCTGCCCGAGTTTCTCGTTAAAATGCAGTTCAGCTCAACAAATAGCCATTGTAACGTGCAAGCCACAGCGCTCAGGCTCCGCCCCCAGGAGAGGACCCCATGGATGGAGCTGCTCTGAGACCTAGTTCAGGGCTGGACTCTGAGGAGCAGGGGCAAGGGAGGGAGGGGAGAGGAAGGGAGGGAGGGAGGGGAGAGGAAGGGAGGGAGGGAGGGGAGAGGAAGTCCCCAGGAAGTGTCCACCGCCCTCTTCAGTCACCTCCTTCCTTTCACTCCTGCCACCAAGTCAGCCTCCTGAAATCCACTCCCCCAGCCCAGCCAGCAGGTGGAGGTGGAGGTGGAGGGGGAGGTGGGGGTGGGGGTGGGGGTGGGGGTAGAGGCGGAGGCAGAGGTGGGGGTGGGAGGTGGGGTTAGGGGTGGGGGTGAGGGTGGGGTGGGGGGGAGGCGGCCACGTGGCCCCCTTTGCCCGTGGCCGTGGCTGTGACCATCCTCTGCCTCAGGATCAGGGCACTCGGGTCACGTGTTGTTTCCGGGGTGACCCCGCGGCCGTCTCTCACTCTTGTCTTTGCGTTCTCTGAAGGCCGTGAGCGGGTGCCTGGCACCGAGTAGGTTTTCAGTGAACACCGTGGTCCGGCCAGAGGGCTGAAGGCGGGACCCGGGACAGTGGGGCTGTGAGGACCAGGGAGCTCATGTGGAGCTGATGTCAGGGCCCGGCCAGTGTGGCTCCGTGATTGAGCATCAACCTAGGAACCAGGAGGTCACGGTTCGATTCCTGCTGAGGGCGCAGGCCCGGGTTGTGGGCTTGATCCCCAGTGGGGGGCGTGCGGGAGGCAGCTGATCCATGATTCTCTCTCATTGATGTTTCTCTCTCTCCCTCTCCCTTCCTCTCTGAGATCAATAAACATACATAACTTCAAAAGGTGATCAGGCTGCCGGCAAACTGTTCTCTTTGCAGATGGAGTGCGGGGGCGACATGGCTTTCGCGAAAGATCTCAACCACCAGGCGGTGAGGTTCGGGCTGCTCTTCTATAAGGTACTGGCGCTGGGCCGGGGCAGGGACCCCGTCTCCTGGGCAGGGACCCCGTCTCCTGGGCGTGGGCGGGGATCGTGGCAGGATCCCTCTGACCTCTGGTACGAAGCCCGGGGCAGAAGAGGAAGCTGGAGGGGCCCCCCAGGAAATAAACTTCCCAAGACAGGGGCCTGGGACAGGCCCTTCAGCGACCCGATGGGCACGGCCAACATTTCCCTGAGGGTGGCCCGCTGTTCCGGTTCCCAGGAGTGGGGGCCTGTCCCTGGGATGCTGGGCTTTCCGTTCTAAAACTGGGAAAGGCCTGGGCAGACTGGGTTAGGGCTCACCCCCGCCCCCACGCAGAGAGCCTCTGCTCCGTGAGAGAATCCGCTCCACGCCTGTGTTTAAGGTTGTGAGGGTGAACCTATTTTTTCTTTCGTAATATGTTTTTTATTGACTTTTAGACAGAGAGGAAGAGAGAGATAGAAACATCAATGATGAGAGAGAAACATCATCCATTGGCTGCCTCCTGCACGCCCCCTACTGGGGATTGAGCCCGAAACCTGGGCATGTGCCCTGACCTCCTGGTTCATAGGTCAAGACTCAACCACTGAGCCACGCCGGCCGGGCTGTCCCCTGGCCTGTGAACGCTGCGGATTTCCCTCGTCACGCTGCCGTTTCTGTCCCAACTTAGGAGTACACGTCGTATTCGGAAATGATTGCCATATACGGGTTCTTCTTTTCCATGAGGGGCATCCGAAACAGCAGCACCTCCTACAGCTTCTACATGCAGGTGAGGGCGCAGCGGCAGGGCGGGGGGGCCCCCAGGATGGCCTCGGGGCCCAGGCCACCCACATCAATAACAGCCGAGCAGTCGTTACTTAGCAGCTAGCGGAGTGTGCCGCCAGGCTGGTGCTAGTCCCACTCACAGACCTGATGCGTTTGATTGATTGCAACAATCGAGGGAGCTCACTATTGTGAGCTCATGGAACAGGTGCAGCCCTCAGGCTGAGTGCCTTCCTGGTCACGTGCCTCTATGGGCACAGCTGGCGGGGGCGGGGGCGGGGGGAGTGGGACGAGGGGATTCTAGGCTCTGGCTCCACGTGTGGGGCTTAGTTCCTCTTCATTTCCTACTCGATGGGCGGAGGTTTGAGGTGGTCATTTGTCTGTGGAGGCAACAGGAAGTGCCCACGGGGGATCCAGCCCACAACCTGGGCCTGTGGCCTGACTGGGAATCAAACCGTGGCCTCCGGGTTCAGGAAGTGACATCAACCACCGAGCCACATGGGTGTTTACGTTCTGGCAAAGCGCCATGAAGACCTTCCCGGTCAAGGAGCTTGGTTAGTCCGGGTTGGCCGAACCCCGGTCCATCGGCCAGCGGTTGGCACATGGTCAGGGCTCAGACGGCAGCTGACTCTGCAGCAGGCGCCCAGGAAGTGGGATTCTGGGAGACGCCTGCCTGGTCCACGCACTTTGCAGGAGGCCGAGGGGCCAGGAGCTGGGGGTCGCCGGCGGGAGGCTGCGGCCCCCCCTGAGGCGGCGGCTCTCCTCCAGAGAATCAGGCCGACGGACGTGGGGTTCCCCTCCGAGGTCTGCGAGCACAGCCTGGTCAGCCTGCAGCCCCAGCGCCTGGTCAGGTACGAGATCAGGGCGCATGCGTGGGTGGATGGCCAATGGCAGGATTTCGGGACCAAGCCCATCATGCAGAAGTTCCAGTTCGTCAGGCCAACCTGCAAGAGCCAAGTGAGTGGTCGTTTCTCCTCTCTCTCTCTCTCTCTCTCTCATCAGTTCCATTAAGGTACAAATCACTAATGGTGTTGTTGCTTTTTTAATATATTTGTATTGATTTCAGAGAGGGAGAGAGAAACATCCATGATGAGAGAGACTCATGGACCGGCTGCCTCCTGCACACCCCACACTGGGGATCGAGCCCGCAACCCGGGCCTGTGCCCTGACCGGGAATCGAACCCTGACCTCCTGGTTCATGGGTCGATGCTCCACCCCTGAGCCCCGCCGGCCGGGCATATACTTTAACATTTTAAGCGTATTTTAAAGGCCTTCGCCAGGTGACTCAAATGAGCAGCCAGAGTTGAGAGCGAAGGGCCTCCCCCCGCGGCCCAGCTCCTGTTCCATCCCCGCTGCCTTCGCGTTGCTTCACCTTGTAGGTCTTGCAAATCCAAACTGTGGGCAGCCCGATCTACGTCATCTTCTCATTCATCTTCCCAGCATCTTGACAGCTTCCGGAAGAATCTACGGAGTGTTTTCTCTCCCACGGCTCTGCATAAAGGAGAATAAAGTGATGTTGAAGGGACTACCCAGGTGTCAGCTGGCTTTGCCGGGAGCAATGGTCTCGGTGGAGCTGGCGCCGTCGTCTCCGTGTGCTCTTGGCTGAGCTGCGGGCGGCGTGTGACCGTGTAAACAGCAGGCATGTGTTACCTCCCGGCCTGGGGTCTGGAGGTCCCAGGTCCGATGCTGGCAGGCGCGGCGTGGTGTCTGGGGGGTCCCCTCCGGCTCATGCACGGCCAGCTCCTCCCTGGTCCTCATGTGGCCGACCGGGCGGGGCGGCGTGCTGAGGCCCCTTTATAAGGGCGCTAACCCCGTTTGTGAGGGCTCCACCGTGTGAGCTAACACCTCCCCAAGGCCCGTCCCTGCTGCCATCACTTTGGGGGTTAGGTTTCACCATGTGGATTCTGGGGGCACGTTCAGACCACAGCGCCCACCTTTGTGTTGTCCTGCGGGTGGAAAGCAGGGGAGACGTGAGTCCATTTGCCATCCCTGACCCCCTAAGGCCCCTGGAGCCCAGCCCGACTTCGCATTCTGGGGGCTCTTTGATGGGATCCCCAACAGAAACACCCCCTCCCGCTGGGGACGCCACCTCCCTGGCTGTGGCCCCCGCAGTGTGGGCCTGGCAGGAGCCAGAGGCAGGAAGGGAAGGAAGCAGCTATGAGGTGCGGAGTGGCCGACTCGCTGACCATTCCGCCACTTTATTTTTTAATTTGTTTTTAAATATTTGTAATTGATTCCAGAGAGGAAGGGAGAGAGAGAGACATCCGTGATGAGAGAGAATCATGGACCGGCTGCCTCCTGCAGGCCCTGCACTGGGGATGGAGCCCACGATCCGGGCCTGTGCCCCGACCGGGAATCGAACCCTGACCTCCTGGTTCCTAGGCCGACGCTCAGCCACTGAGCCCGCCGGCCGGCCGTTCTGCCGCTTTCAAAGGAACCCGGGGCTCGGAACGGGGAGGTAAGACAGCCTTTCTTCCCACTTTGCCGACCGGTTCCTATCGCGATGGCACAAAGTGCCGCTGTGTAGTGGCTGAAAGCGACGTGTTTGTCATCACATCCTGGGTGTGGCCACGAGTCCAGGCGGCTCGCAGGGACCAGCTCACAGACTCGCCAGCCACAGCCGGGGCAGAGGGCTGTGCTCTCAGCTGAAAACAGGGCAGGGGGGGCCGCGTGCAGCTGGTGAGCCGCGGGCAGGCTCCTCTCTGCAGCTGTGTGGCTGTGGCTGAGGACCCGGCTGCTGACCCGTGTGGGGTCGGGGGCAAGGGCCTGAGGATGGGGCTGCCTCCCCTGCCACCAGTTCCTCAGCGGGGTCCCCCCGAACCCCTCACACCAGTTCCTCAGCGGGGTCCCCCCGAGCCCCTCACACTGGATTGCCTTCCTCACCCAGGACAAAAACTAATAATAGCCATAATCCAAGAACAAGCCTGGGCTCTCTCTCCCTCCTGCGGGGGCGCCCTCGGCTAGAATCCAGAGGTGCCAGCCTTCTCCACTAGGGGGCGAGCTCCGCCTCAAGAATGGGAACCGGCACTTGGGCGGCAGGAATTCGCCGGGAACAGCCCCCCTTGCTCGGGGTTGAGAGGGAACATTCCGGGTGAGGCTGAGTCACCCCGACGTCCACGGTGTTGATGTCACAGAAACCTCTGACTTGGGAGGGACAAGTTCGGAGACAAACATTCTTGCGCTGACCTGACAAACCCTTCTTACAAGTGGAACTGCCTGAGACTGGAATTTAAAGCCCACAGCCGATCCCAAAGCAGCGACCCAGGGCTAGTCGGCTCAGCGTCTCACGTGCCACCCACAGGTCTGCCAGGACTGCTGGGTGCAGGCCACCCCCACCCCCGGGGCAGGGAGAAGCCACGCTGGGGTAACCAGGGGAGCGAGCTCAGTTCTGCACCAGGTACCATTGTCACCCCTCCTACCGGCACTGCTGGTTACTTACTTACTTATTATTATTATTATTTTAATATATATTTTATTGATTTCTTACAGAGAGGAAGGGAGAGGGATAGAGAGTTAGAAACATCGATGAGAGAGAAACATTGATCAGCTGCCTCCTGCACGCCCCCTACTGGGGATGTGCCCGCAACCAAGGTAAATGACCTTGACCGAAATCGAACCTGGGACCCTTGAGTCCGCAGGCCGATGCTCTATCTATCCACTGAGCCAAACCGGTTAGGGCTATTATTATTATTATTATTATTATTATTATGTTAATCCTTTTCCCATTGCTTTGCAGAGAGAGTGGAAGGGAGTGGGGGAGAGAGAGAAACATTGGTGTGAGACAGTTAATCAACCGGTTGCCTCCCGCAGGCACCCCGACCAGGGTCAGGGAGCAAACCTGACACCCAGGTACATGCCCTTGACCTGGAATCGAACCAGACAGGGTGCAAACGGGAGGCAACCAATCAACGTGTCTCTCACATCGATGCTTCTCTCTCCCTCTCCCCGCTCCTCCTTCCCCTCCATATTCTCTCTAAAAAAATCCATGGGGGAAATACCCTCAGGAGAAGATTTTAAAAAGCAGCAGCAGCGTTGGCTGTGATCCGGGGCGGTGAGGGGCTTGCACAGGAGTGACGGGCGGAGAGGGCGCCAAACAGCCCGACTGGGAGCGACGGCAAGCCGGCCGCTCTGTCTGAAGGGAAGGGCCGCCCTTGGCCACCCCCATGGAGGGCCATGCGGCCAGGCCCCGTTCCCACCTGGGGGACGGCTGTGGCCTCCTGGGACGGAGAGCGCCTCTGCGGCCACACTGTGTGCACCCTTCCAGAAGTGGCTGCACCAGCTGGTTTAAAAACAAACATTCCCGGCCTGGCCAGTGTGGCTCAGTGACTGAACATGGACCGAAGAACCAGGAGGTCACGGTTGGATTCCCGGTCAGGGCACAGGCCCGAGTTGTGGGCTCGATCCCCAGTGTGGGTCATGCAGGAGGCAGCCGATCCATGATTCTCTCTCATCATTGATGTGTTTTTTTTTTCTCTCTCTCTCTTTCCCTGAAATCAATAAAAATACATTTTAAAAACAATTTATTTAAGTTAAAAAAAAGCCCCTTCAGCGTCCCCTCTCATTTCCCCAGGGCAGAGCCTGTACCCTGTGCCTGGCTGAAAGGCACCTGTCCTGTCCCTCTGCCTGCGCACTGCGCCCCCCCCAGCCCCCCCCCCCCCCGCGCCCACGGGGAGCCCACGGCCCACAGGTGTGGGGCTGCTCCAATGTGCCGGCTTCTCCCAGCCGTGAGTCAGGCGCAGCTTTTGTTGTGAGGAGCCGCATGGGCAGGCCCGCCACTCCCTGGTTGGCCTCCCACGTCCCAAGTAAACAGGCGGGGGTGACGTGTGGGCACCAGAGGGAGGAGGGCATTTCAGGGCAGCAGGAGCGCTTCCAGAGGGAGGCCTGCTGGTTGGGAAGTGAAGACGGGGCGTCCAGGCGTGAGGTGGGGCGGGCAGAGGGCACACGCCTCTGCCGACGGGCGGTGGACACCCTCTGACAGCACCTACTATGCGCTGGGCCCCGTCCTCACCACCTGCGGGCAGCGGAGGGATCATCCCGCCAACGAGGAAACTGAAGCTCCCAGCACTGGAGTGGGGGGCTCACAGGTGCCAGGGAGGGAGGGGCTGGGGCTCAGGCCTGTCCGGCACCAGTAACGGCCCCTCAAAACAGCGTCCTGGGCCAGGGCCGAGGTCACGGAGAGGCGGCCTTTCGATCTTTGCACAAGCAGATGTCCCAGACGGGGGCGGCGCCCTCTTCCTGCCAAGGGCCGCGTGGTATTTATAGCACCGTCCGCAGGCCGTGCAGCGTCATCACCTCCAAAGGCAGCTGCTGGATCTGGTCGACATCTCACTCACTCACCCCTCCTGCTTGGCACGGCCGGACCCGCCATTTTCATGCACCCAACGTGGCCCTCAGCCAGACGTTCCCCACCCCTGCCGTGGAAACAGTGCTGACGGTCCTGCAACGAACAGCATGAACTGGCGAAGGGCTGTGGGCCAGACACGGGCTTTCCGAGCGCCGCTGCCGGGGTCGGGGGGGTGGGGGTGGGCTGGTGGGTGTGGAACCACATGGATGGCCTGGTCACAGGCTTACGTGAGGGCGAGAGAAATGGGAGAAATGCAAGGACTGCGGCCAGCCCCCGCTGAGCTGGGGGCCGAGGAGGCAACAAGAGAAAAGGACAAAGGGAAACACCCCAAGTGCCCCCCAACAGAAGAGAGAAACGGTGCCTTGCTCGTGAAATGAAAGGCTGCACAGCGACAGACAGGACAGGCTGTCCCCGCACACGGTGACAGACACGCCTCACGGACGGAGGGCTGGACAGAAGAAGTTAGATCCCGAGGACAGCGTGACCTCGGCTGCAGCTACGTGGACGGGAGGTTCAAGGACGGGCAAAACTAACCGAGGGCGGGCGAGTCTGAACAGCGATTCGGTGGCTACAGGGAGCTTTTTGGGGTGTTAGAGGTGCGTCCGGAGCTGGTGGTGGTCACACTGTTACAGAAAAACCGGAGAAGAACCAAGCAATGCTTAGAGAGATGGAGTTACATGTGCTACGCGCGGGCCCAGAGGAAATGTATCTCAAATTCTGGGTGGTTTCGCACATGAGGTTTCTCATATTTACACGATTTTACCTTCTTTGTCTCCCAATATGGGGTTTTTCTGGTCCCCTTTGCAAGTTCTTAAAGGGCCCTATATGCTGGGGCTTTGAGACCTCAACCAAGGGCTTGGCCCGACGCCAGCACGGATAACTTCGTCCGGGAAGGTTTAATGGCCTCTCTGAAATGGGAGCTGTCTTATTTTCCTTATTATTTAAGCCAGCAACTATCTACAGAAGCCAGAAATAGAGGGTTAAAGTTTCAAGCAGCAGTTTCTATATAAGATGGATGCTTCGCCACACCTTATCAGGCTCCCTATTTAGGAGTTGCAGGCTTGCCAGCCGGCCTGGCTCAGGGGTTGAACATCAACGTATGAACCAGGCGGTCACAGTTCGATTCCTGGTCAGGGCACAGGCCCGGTTTGCAGGCTCGCGATCCCCAGGGATTCGCTCATCACTGATGTTTCTCTCCCTCCCTCCCTCTCCCTTCCTCTCTGAAATCAATTAAAAAAAAAAAAAAGTTGCAGACTTGACCACACAGCTATAGAGACGGCTGCGATAACCAAAGGCCTCACGCCGGGCAGTTTAGACAGACACTTATTGCTCACAATCCTGGCGGCTGGGAAGTCCAAGATCGAGGTCTGGGCTGAGCCCCGGCCTGGGGAGACCTGTTTCTGGGCTTGGGGAGGCTGCCTCTGGCTCAGTCTCCCAGCGTTTGGGGGGAGGGAGGAGGGGGAGCTCTCTGGAGTCTCTTCTCCGAAGGGCACTAATCCTCTTGGATTAGGGACCCACCCCATGACCTCGTTTAACCCTAATTACCTCCATAAAGGCCTGTCTCCGAGCACAGTCACAGTGGTGGTGGGAACTTCAACGCGGGAATGTTGGGAGGAACACAAGCATTCAGTCCATAACACTCCTTTTCAGTTTTACTTAAAAATGGAAGGAGCCCTAACGGGTGTGGCTCTGTGGATAGAGTACCGACCTGCGGACTGAAAGGTCCCGGTTGGATTCTGGTCAAGGGCCACCTACCTCGGTAGCTGGCTCCTCCCCTGCCCGGCCTCCGGGCACATGCAGGAAGCAACCAATGGCTGTGTTTCTCTCTGTCTTTCCCTCTCTTCCACTCTCTCTAAAGTCAACGGAAAAATATCGGGGGAGGGGGGGCTTAAAAAAAGGTTAAGACTTGAACCTGGCAGGGGAAGCCAGCTGGGGACCCGGACCACAGCCTGCAGCGCCGGGTAAGGCCATGGGGTGGGGGGGAGGGGGCTGCAGTGCGGGGTGAGGCCATGGGGGGGTCCTGCAGTGGGGGGTGAGGCCATGGGGGGGAGGGGCCTGCAGTGAGGGGTGAGGCCATGGGGTGGGGGGGAGGGGGCTGCAGTGCAGGGTGAGGCCATGGGGGGGGGAGGGGCTGCAGCGCAGGGTGAGGCCATGGGGGGGGGAGGGGCTGCAGCGCAGGGTGAGGCCATGGGGGGGAAGGGGCTGCAGTGCAGGGTGAGGCCATGGGGGGGGGGGGGGCCTGCAGTGCGGGGTGAGGGATGGGGTGAAGCTCTTTAACCGGAAGGGAATCCTGCAGGACTCGCGGCTGCAGCCCGAAGGGTCGGGTTGGATTGTGGTCGAGGGCATGTGCCTCCTGCAGGCTCCTCTCCGGCCAGGGCGCCGGTCAGGGCGCTGGCCAGGGCGCCAGCAGGTCACCCGTGGGTGTGTTTCTCTTACTGGGTGTTTCTCTGTCTTCCTCTCTCCACTCCCCACTCTCCCTAAAGTCAATGGGAAAATATCCTTGGTGAGGATTAACCAAAAAAAGGAAAAAAAGAGCTGATTGACACTCAGCAGCAGTCACAGTCCGGCGAGGGCAGGGTAATACCTCCGTCCTCCGTCCTCCGTCCTCCGTCCTCCGTCCAGGTCCTGGGGACAGTGCTGAGGCCTGTCCGGAGCCCCCCTTCCACCTTAGCCTCAGGAGATGAACCCTAACTTAGGTCAGCACGACCTGGGCGTGGCTCGGTGGTTGGGTGTCCACCTAGGAACCAGGGCACATGTCGGGGCACAGGCCCGGGTGGCGGGCTCCATCCCCGGGGGGAGGGGAGACGTGCAGGAGGCAGCCGATCCATGATGCTCTCTCATCACTGCTGTTTCTCTCTCCCTCTCCCTTCCTCTCTGAAATCAATAAAAACGTATTTTTATAAATTAGTTCCAGAGGGACGATCCCGGGCAGGTCACTGAATCCCAGCCCCCGCCACCACCACCCCCCCCCCCCCCCCCGCCCCGGCAATGCCTGAGCCCATCCTCCTCCTCCTCTTGGCTGAAGCCGGGGGGCGGGGCGGGCGCCTGCTGACTGCTCAGCCACAAAGCCAGCCCCACCAGAGTTCCTTCCCAGCTTTCATTTTTACTCTGAAGAACAGGGAAGGCTGTTTTTAACTCTCTGCTACCCAGTTTCTCCAGGGGACCTAACAGGGGAAGAGCTGGGTCCAGAGAGTGTGGTTCGTGTTTACTTCATACATGAAATACACATGTGTGTGTTAGCGTATGGCCGGCACCTGGCAGGCAGCCCACCGTCGACGCTCATCTAGAATTTCTAACTTGGCTTGGAGGCCCCTGGGAGCCCACGGAGTTCGCCCCGGTGGTGAGGAGCTGTGCGAACAGCACCCAGTGATTCTTAGGTGACAGGAGGACTGAGGCCCACTCAGCGAACCCCTTTCCCTGCCCGTGCCTCCTTAACCTCAGCAACGACCCCCCGGTCTTTCCAGGGAGACCATGGGGCTGAGTTGTAGAACCAGGGCCTGGTCCAGCTCAACCCGCAGCTGGTCTGCGTGCCTGGGAGACCCTCTGCTGCCCTCCTTGTGGGCTTTCTCACTCACCTCCGTTACGTCACTGCAATCCGCTCCCTGCGCTGGAGATGTTTTGCCATATTTAAAATTTTTTTTAAAATTCATTTCAGAGAGAGGAAGGGAGGGAGAGAGAAACCTCCATGATGAGAGAGAATCACTGATTGGCTGCCTCCTGTAGGCCCCCTAAGGGGATCAAGCCTGCCACTGGGCATGTCCCCTGACCAGGAATAGAACCGTGACCTCATGGTTCATAGGTCAACACTCAACCACCGAGCCACGCCAGCCAGGCTGTTCGCCGTTTTTGACCATGTGATGTATGTGTAGGCATGTTCGCAGGCACAGGGGTCTCCACCGACACATGATGACGGGGCTCACCTTGATGTGTATCATGGATTTCCCCGAGTAAAGACGAATCCACCCCTTTGTCCGGGACCCGCTGCTGAGCCTCCTGTGTGCTCCTCGCTTGCTGGCTCCCCATCACCTTCCTTCCCATAAAATCCTCTGAGCGCTGGTCCTTCGGCTGAGTCATCGGACCGTGTGTTCCGGTCGCAGGAACGGGCGGAAGGGTGGGGGGTGAGGTCTGGAGGCGCTCCTCTCCTTGACTTTGGACTCTGACCCCGTTCCCAACGGGACTGGTGGCTTTCCTCACTGACCAGGCATTTCTGTTCTGGGCGCTGAGCGTAAACTGATGAGCCAAACAGAGACAGGGCCTGTGTGTGGAGGGCACGCTGAGTGAGGCGTGCAGAAAGTCAGACGAACACGGCGTGTGTGGGAAGGTGGTCATGGCTAAGGGGAGGGAGAGAGGCCGGGTCGGCGCTGGGCGGGGAGGGCAGGTATCCGAGGGGCAACAGTGCGCAGTGACTTCCTGCGTGGCTCTGGGCCAGTCACATGCCCTCTCCACACGGCACGGGGCAGGGGCTCAGCGCGTGTTCCCGGGTGAACTTCAGATGCTTCACACGCGCGGGGCATGGCGCTGGGACGGCAGTGACGGCGTAGAGGTAAGCGGCAGCCCGGCCGGCGTGGCTCCGTGGCTGAGGGTCTGCCTAGGACCACGAGGTCAACAGTTGCGGCTCGATCCCCAGTGTGGGGCGTGCAGGAGGCAGCCAATCAGTGACTCTCTCTCATCATGGATGTTTCTCTCTCTCTCTCTCTCCCTTCCTCTCTGAAATCAATAAAAACATATTTAAATAAATGAATAAAAAAATGTAAATGGCAGATTCTGGACTTCAGACTCCTCACCATTTCTTCAGAGGACCGGTCTCCGTGGAACATTCCAGAATTCCTCACACTGTCTGTGGGTCCCGGATGTTCCTGGTTGGCTCCCAGGCTGTCATCTCAACAAGGGAATATTCCACAGACTGAAGAAAGCAGTTACGTAATGACCCTCTCCGTCCAAACCAGGCAGGAGGAGAAGCCGGGAGAGGGCTGTCAGGTTTTGTTGCTGCATTTACTGGCCGGTCCCAAGTCCTCCTCCCGGGAGGCCGTCAACAGGCCTGCTTACACTGCAACCCCAACCCCGACCCCGACCCTGACCCCAACCCCAACCCTAGCCCCCGACCCCGACCCCGACCCCGACCCCAACCCCAACCCAACCCCAACCCAACCCCAACCCCAATCCCACCCCCAACCCCGACCCCGACCCCGACCCCAACCCCAACCCAACCCCAACCCAACCCCCACCCAACCCAACCCCAACCCCAACCCCAACCCATCCCCACCCCAACCCCAACCCCAACCCAACCCCAACCCAACCCCCACCCAACCCCAACCCCAACCCCAACCCAACCCCACCCCAACCCCAACCCCAACCCAACCCCAACCCCAATCCCACCCCCAACCCCGACCCCGACCCCGACCCCGACCCCAACCCCAACCCAACCCCAACCCCAATCCCACCCCCAACCCCGACCCCGATCCCGACCCCGACCCCAACCCAACCCCAACCCCAATCCAACCCCAACCCCAACCCCAACCCAACCCCAACCCCAACTCCAACCCAACCCCAACCCCAACCCAACCCCAACCCCAACCACAACACCAACCCAACCCCAACCCAACCCCAACCCCAACCCCAACCCAACCCCAACCCCAACCCAACCCCAACCCCAACCCCAACCCCAACCCAACCCCAACCCCAACCCCAACCCCAACCCAACCCCAACCCCAACCCAACCCCAACCCAACCCCAACCCAACCCCAGCCCCAACCCCAACCCCAACCCAACCCCAACCCCAACCCCAACCCAACCCCAGCCCCAACCCCAACCCCAACCCTGCAGCCTCGCCTGAGTCCCATCTCTGGCTCCCTCGCTGTCTATGCACGTGGCTCTCGATGTCAAACAACCTTTGGGGCTGCTGGGCAATACGAGCGAAGGAAGAATTTCAAAGCCCTCAGTCAGTAATGCCAAAGGAGAAGACCGATGAGGACTAAGATTCCCGAGGGTGTGAGAGACCCTCCGCCCCTGTGGGCTGATCTCTAAGACCAGCGTTTCTCAACCTGTGGGTCGCAACCCCTTTGGGGGTCGAACGACCCTTTCACAGGGGTCGCCTAAGACCATCGAAAAACACATATATAATTACATATTGTTTACAGTAGCAACATTACAGTTATGGAGTAGCAACGAAAATAATTTTATGGTTGGGGGTCACCACAACATGAGGAACTGTATTAAAGGGTCGCAGCATTAGGAAGGTTGAGAGCCACTGTCTAAGAGGGTTTTCAGATCAAACACAAGACATTGCATTTGAATTTCAGAAAAACCAGGGATTTTTCTTTCTTTTTTTTTTTTTTCCATTTTAAGTATGTCCCAAATATCCCATCTAGAATCTTCTAGAATTCCTGAGTTGGAGACCCCTTCCAGAACTTCTAGCTAGGAAAGGCAAGCTCAAATGTTTAGAGGGATCAGGCAGGTGACATCTGGGTTTTATGTGCAATTTCCCTACTTTTAAATGTTAGCCACACATTCCTTTAAAAACAACAATGACGGCAACAAACTCTGCCCAGCCCAGCTGGCCTGGCTCAGTGGTTGAGCGTTGACCTATGAACCAGGAGGTCACGGTTCGTTTCCCGGTCAGGGCACAGGACCGGGTTGTGGGCTGGATCCCCAGTGTGGGGCGTGCAGGAGGCGGCCGAGCTATGATTCTCTCTCATGTTGATGTTTCTCTCTCTCCCCCTCTCCCTTCCTCCCTGAAACCAATAAAAATGCATTTAATTAAAAAACAAAACAAAACCCCCAAGGCCACTGTGGACCAGAGGAAATCGTGCTCTGGGCAGTTCACAGACTGTGGGGAAACCAAACCCTCACCCGGTGAGCAGGTGAGGACGCGAGGCCTGGAGAAGACGGGTGTCTGCTGGGCCACACGACCAGGGTCTCCCGGAAGAAAACGGACCAGTGGTCTTGGGAGTGTGGAAGGTGGAAGTCTGTAAAAGCCAGGACCGGAGCCTTCCATGAAGCCTGTGAGGTGTTTTCACTGCCATCCGTGCATGGGGCTCGGAACACGCTGTAAGGTGAGCAGCTGGTCGCCAAGGGCCAGTACAGCGAGGTACACAGGTAAGTCTCCGCAGGTAAGTCTTTGGCTGTCTTCCACTTCCCATTGGTTCAGATGAGATAAAGTCGAAGCTCCTTTAGGATCCTAATAAAGACACTCCAAATCCGATTTTCTGCCTCATGAACAGAATCAAGTCAGGAGGCCAGGCTGAGGGCCCAGACTTTTATTTTTTAAAAATATATATTTCTATTGATTTCAGAGACGGAGGGAGAGGGAGGAAGGGAGAGAGAGAGAGAGAGAGAGAGAGAGAGAGAGAGAGAGACATCAATGATGACAGAGAATCATGGATCGGCTGCCTCCTGCATGCCCCCTACTGGGATCGAGCCTGCAACCTGGGCATCTGCCCTGACCGGGAATGGAACCGTGACCTCCAGGTCACAGGCCGATGCTCAGCCACCGAGCCACGCTGGCCAGGTGGGCCCAGACTTTGCACCGAGTTCCCAACGATGGGAGGGGTTAACTAGTGGGAGTTCCCGCCATGCCCGCAGGCTCATTGGCATTTAACTTGCACCTTCCGTCCTGGCCGTGCAGCTTGTCCTCCTGCTGGGCACGGACCTGTCTCCTGCACATCTTCCTCTAGGAAGGACGTTCTGAACAGAGCTGGTACAGATGTGAAGAGGGAAGGATGTGATCTAAGGCCGGGCAGCGGAAGGAAAGGAAGGAGGACACAGCAAACAGGGCCCGAGAGCCCGGTGGTGCCGTGCACTGTGAAAGGCATGGCAAGCAATGCTCTCCCAGCCCCTGGCATGTCTGAATAATTCTCACTTTTCAGGTTCCAGCTCAAATATCAGTTCCTCGGAGAGCCTTCGCTGACCACCCCCATACAGAGCCCCTCCTCCCCCACTCTCTAACTGCCCAGTTACTGCATGGCCCTAACATCTATCATTGTCTTAAGGACTCGCTCCCCTTACAGACTGCAGGCTCCATGAAGGCCTGAAGGAGAGCCTGCCTCGTTCTCAGATGTGGGCCTCGTGCCCATCACGGGACTTGGCACACAGTAGGTGCTCAACAGAGATGCTAACTATGAATAAGTATTTATGAAAAGACATGGTTATGCTCCATCTTTCCTGAAAGACTTTCAACTGGCCCTTTAAGCGTCTCTGAGGCTCGGGTCCCTAGGGTAGGAGGTGGGGCTACAGTTCTAGGTAGGAATGGTTAGGGCGCAGAATTGGCGCGGGAGCTGAGAAGCGTGGTTCTGCGGGTCACGCCACAGCCAGTGAGTCTGCGCTTCCTGCACTGACGATGGGGCAGCTGGCAAACAGCTTATCTGCAAAGGAACGAAGCCTGTCTTTAGAGATCCCGGTGCCGCGAAGCTCTATTCCAGGCGATGCAATCAGAGAATCCCGAGCCCCGCCCCCGAGCCGAGCCCCTTGTTGTCGAAAACTACGAATCCCAGGATGCTCCGCCGCCCAGGGGCCCAGAGCTCTGCGCGCGACCCGCCCCGACCTGCCCGAAGCCTCCTCCCCGGGAACCAGGCAGACACCGGATACCCGGCTCGCCGAGCCGCGCGGGGCCTGCCGGGAATTGTAGTCTCGCGGCCTGGGAGTGCCCGCTCGGGAATCTCGGCCGCCGTCTGGGGGCCGCGGCGGCGCGGCGCGCGTGCGCAGTGCGCAGGGGCCGTCGTGGACACCGCTCGGGCAGTCGGCGCCGGTGGGAGCGCGGCCGCGGCGGCGAGGGGCTCCGGGCGGAGGCCGCGGAGAGCTCGGCGTGAGGAGCGCGGCGTGCCGGGCGGGGGCGAGGCGGGGCCCGGGAGCGCCGCGCCGGCGGAGGGAGCAGGAGGCGGCCGCGGTCCGCCGAGGGGCCGGCGGCGCTGGTGAGTGCGGGGCGGGCGGCGGGCGGCGGGCTCCGGGCTCGCCCCGCACCTGGGCGAGGCCGCGGGCGCTCACCTGCGCCGGGACCGGCCGGGCGGGAGGGGCGGGAGGGGCGGGACCCTCCCCGCGGCGCCTCCGGGTCGGGCTGGTCTCCGATGTCCGGGCGGCGAAGGCGGGAGGCCTCGGGGCGACCAGCGCCCCCGGCTCCGCCACCGGGTGCGGCCGCGCCTCCCCCTCCGGCCGCCGCCGCGGGCCCCCTCCGGGCGGCGGGTCCGCGCCCGAGGGCGAAGCTTCCCTGGGCCGCGCCCTGCGCCCTGCGCCCGGAGCCGCGCGGGCTGAGCGCGTCACCTTCGCACCTGAGCTCAGGTGGCGGCGGCCATGGGCGGGCCGCCCGGTCGCGCGGGGGCGGAAGGCGCCGGGTGGGGGCGCGGGCGGGTGGAGGCTCGGCCGCGGACCCTCCTGGGGCGCCGTCGGGGGGGTCCTGTGGCTCAGGGTTCGAGGGGGCTCCGCCCGAGCCGCGCGGCGGGGGCAGCGGGCGCGCAGGTGGCCTGCCTTCCGCTCCCTCCGGCCGGACCCCGCTGCTTCCTGGATGGCGGGTCGGGAGGCCGCCGCCCGCGGGGTCGTTTCCTAAGGCGCCTGTTTCCCGCGGGGGGCGGACGGACGGGGGGAGGGGGATGCCCGCAGGTTCACCGCCGCCTGGGGCGCAGACCCATGTCCCCGCCCTCGGCGCACTCCGGGTGCGCGCTCACGCCCTGGACGCACTTTGCAGCGCAGCGGGGCGAGCTTTCTGCGATCCCGGAAAAATGTGAAAAGGTCGTTTTGTGAAACCCGAGTTTCCTTCCACCCGAAGGACTGGAGTTGTTATCCCGAGAGGAGAGGGTGCGATTTCTCCGACCGGAGCGGCCGCACATCGCAGACGCAGGTGTCCGTGTTCCCAGGCGCCGGCACCGTGTCCCCGCGGGGCTGTGTGACCCTCCCTCTCCGGGCCAGGTCTCCCCACGGGGTCACAGGTCAGATGCAGGTGCGTGAAGCGAGCCCAGGGGGTGAACAGTTCCTTCCTTGTGGCGCTGTCCACCCGGGTCCCTGCAGGCTCCTCTCGGGAGTGACCTGCGTCGGGAGGAGGCTGGATTGGTCCTTTTTAGTGGCTTTCTGAGGTCAGGATGGGATACATATCTTGCTTATTATAAGATTGTGTTTTTGTGGTGCTTCGGGGGAAGGAGCAGGTTGTGGCCTCGCTCTCCCGTGTTAAGCCAGGCGGAGGGGTAAGCTGGTGCAGAGGTGACTGTCGCGGGAGACACGGAGCAGCAGGAAAAGTGCATCATTGGCACAGCTGGAGAAAAGTGCACCATTGGCACAGCAGGAGAAAAGTGCACCATTGGCACAGCTGGAGAAAAGTGCACCATTGGCACAGCAGGAGAAAAGTGTACCATTGGCACAGCTGGAGAAAAGTGCACCATTGGCACAGCAGGAAGAAAGTACACCATTGGCACAGCAGGAGAAAAGTGTACCATTGGCACAGCAGGAAGAAAGTGCACCATTGGCACAGCTGGAGAAAAGTGCACCATTGGCACAGCTGGAGAAAAGTGCACCATTGGCACAGCTGGAGAAAAGTGCACCATTGGCACAGCTGGAGAAAAGTGCACCATTGGCACAGCTGGAGAAAAGTGCACCATTGGCACAGCTGGAGAAAAGTGCACCATTGGCACAGCAGGAAGAAAGTACACCATTGGCACAGCAGGAAGAAAGTGTACCATTGGCACAGCAGGAAGAAAGTGCACCATTTGCACAGCAGGAAGAAAGCGCACCATTGACACAGCAGGAAGAAAGTGCACCATTGACACAGCAGGAAGAAAGTACATCATTGGCACAGCTGGAGAAAAGTGCACCATTGGCACAGCTGGAGAAAAGTGCACCATTGGCACAGCAGGAGAAAAGTGCACCATTGGCACAGCTGGATAAAAGTGCACCATTGGCACAGCTGGAGAAAGTGCACCATTGGCACAGCTGGAGAAAAGTGCACCATTGGCACAGCTGGAGAAAAGTGCACCATTGGCACAGCAGGAAGAAAGTACACCATTGGCACAGCAGGAAGAAAGTGTACCATTGGCACAGCAGGAAGAAAGTGCACCATTTGCACAGCAGGAAGAAAGCGCACCATTGACACAGCAGGAAGAAAGTACACCATTGGCACAGCAGGAAGAAAGTACACCATTGGCACAGCAGGAAGAAAGCACACCATTGGCACAGCAGGAAGAAAGTACACCATTGGCACAGCAGGAAGAAAGCGTACCATTGGCACAGCAGGAAGAAAGCACACCATTGACACAGCAGGAAGAAAGTACACCATTGGCACAGCTGGATAAAAGTGCACCATTGGCACAGCAGGAAGAAAGTGCACCATTGGCACAGCTGGAGAAAAGTGCACCATTGGCACAGCTGGATAAAAGTGCACCATTGGCACAGCAGGAGAAAAGTGCACCATTGGCACAGCAGGAAGAAAGTGTACCATTGGCACAGCTGGAGAAAAGTGCACCATTGGCACAGCTGGATAAAAGTGCACCATTGGCACAGCAGGAGAAAAGTGCACCATTGGCACAGCAGGAAGAAAGTGTACCATTGGCACAGCTGGAGAAAAGTGTACCATTGGCACAGCTGGAGAAAAGTGCACCATTGGCACAGCTGGATAAAAGTGCACCATTGGCACAGCAGGAGAAAAGTGCACCATTGGCACAGCAGGAAGAAAGTGTACCATTGGCACAGCTGGAGAAAAGTGCACCATTGGCACAGCTGGATAAAAGTGCACCATTGGCACAGCAGGAGAAAAGTGCACCATTGCCACAGCAGGAAGAAAGTACACCATTGGCACAGCTGGAGAAAAGTGCACCATTGCCACAGCAGGAAGAAAGTACACCATTGGCACAGCTGGAGAAAAGTGCACCATTGCCACAGCAGGAAGAAAGTACACCATTGGCACAGCAGGAGAAAAGTGCACCATTGGCACAGCAGGAGAAAAGTGCACCATTGGCACAGCAGGAGAAAAGTGCACCATTGGCACAGCAGGAAGAAAGTACACCATTGGCACAGCAGGAAGGAAGTATACCATTGGCACAGCAGGAGAAAAGTGCACCATTGGCACAGCTGGAGAAAAGTGCACCATTGGCACAGCTGGAGAAAAGTGCACCATTGGCACAGCTGGAGAAAAGTGCACCATTGGCACAGCTGGAGAAAAGTGCACCATTGGCACAGCAGGAGAAAAGTGTACCATTGGCACAGCTGGATAAAAGTGCACCATTGGCACAGCAGGAGAAAAGTGCACCATTGCCACAGCTGGAGAAAAGTGCACCATTGGCACAGCTGGAGAAAAGTGCACCATTGCCACAGCAGGAAGAAAGTACACCATTGGCACAGCTGGAGAAAAGTGCACCATTGCCACAGCAGGAAGAAAGTACACCATTGGCACAGCAGGAGAAAAGTGCACCATTGGCACAGCAGGAGAAAAGTGCACCATTGGCACAGCAGGAGAAAAGTGCACCATTGGCACAGCAGGAAGAAAGTACACCATTGGCACAGCAGGAAGAAAGTACACCATTGGCACAGCAGGAGAAAAGTGCACCATTGGCACAGCTGGAGAAAAGTGCACCATTGGCACAGCTGGATAAAAGTGCACCATTGGCACAGCAGGAAGAAAGCACACCATTGGCACAGCAGGAAGAGTGCACAATTGCTCGGAAGCCGCGGGGCCGAGCGGAAGGCCCTGTTTAGAAGCGTGGAAGGACGGGAAGAATGCGGGGGCTTTGTTTGGGAAGTAACTGGGTAACTCATTGTTAACGTGTAGGATATGGTGTATGGGAGACTCCTGAGAAAGTGCTGGGAAGGACGCAGCCATTTCATTTCTTCATCGGGGCTTTTCTCCAGAAACATTTAGTGCAGCTTTAAAAAAACGACTTTTAAGCCTGAAAGTTCTTATAGTCAGTCACCCTGCAAAAACCAGTTATTTTGACTCCATGGTACTCTGTAGCCCAGAATGAAGTCTATGAACTCATTTATTAGAACAATTTAAGTCAGACTTTGCCATTGAAATATTGCTTGATGTTAAATAGTTACTATCTTTTTAAAAAATGTATTTTTATTGATATCAGGAAGGGAGAGGGAGAGAGAGAGAAACATAATTGATGAGAGAGAATCATGGATCAGCTGCCTCCTGCACGCCCCCCACTGGGGATTGAACTGGCAACCTGGGCATGTGCCCTGACCAGGAATTGTACCAGTGACCTCCTAGTTCAGTGATGGTGAACCTTTTGAGCTCGGCGTGTCAGCATTTTGAAAAACCCTAACTTAACTCTGGTGCCGTGTCACATATAGAAATTTTTTGATATTTGCAACCACAGTAAAACAAAGATTTATATTTTTGATATTTATTTTATATATTTAAATGCCATTTAACAAAGAAAAATCAACCAAAAAAATGAGTGCGCGTATCACCTCTGACACGCGTGTCATAGGTTCGCCATCGCTATCCTGGTTCATGTGTTGATGCTCAACCACTGAGCCACGCTGGTCAGGCATTAATTTTTGTTCTTATTTAAATACCTCTGTCATTTAAGAATGGGAAAGGCCCTGATCGGTGTTGCTGAGTTAGAGCTATGGCCCACACACCAGAGGGTCACAGGTTTGATTCCTGGTCAAGGGCAGGTACCCTTGTGGTTGCAGGTTCGATCCCAAACCCCTATAGGGGCCTGTGCAGGAGGCAACCAATCATTGTGTCTCTCTCACATGTTCCTCTCTCACTCTCTCCCGCCTTCCCTCCTCCTCTCTCCTCCTTTCTTCCTCTCCCTCCCTCTCACCCTCATTTACTCTCTCTAAAAAAACCAATGGAAAAAATACCCTAGGGTGAGGGTTAGCAACAACAACAAAGAATGGGGAAGATAGATGGTTTTCTGAATAGAATGTAGTAATTATTCAGATGTGACCGTAGTTACTCCTGCTCTGTTTTACTGATAGAAACGTTCAGGTGTTGGAGCAGTCACTGCCTCAGCTGTGAGCGGAGGTCACCCCCAGCACCAGTTCCCCTGCTGAGCCTTTACTCTTGGGAATGTGAGAATTCGCTGTCACCTCTCAGGGTGCCTCCTCTCATTCAGGTCTCCAGTGAGACAATACAGTGACTTCGGTAGGAGGTAAATATTACAGTGAGTTTTAATTCTTTTGACCATTTGTAAGGACACACATTTGGAAATTGTAGTATCAGAAGCAGATTCTTCAGGCAGATACGTTGGTAGCTTAGATGCTTTTCTATAATGCTTCATTATTTTTAGGAACATAAAAAACGGGACGTTTTTAAAACTCAGCATTCCTGTTGATAGTTGTTCCAGCCACAGGACTCTGTTATGCTTAATGAGTGATGTTAAGCCTTTGAGCGCTAGGTAATACTTGTCCTAGTAGCTCCGTGTGATGAGACTGGATGATCTTGTGATTCCTGGACGATATTTCCGCAAACACGCCTGCTGTGTATTTGGTGAGCCTTTGGATTGGACGCAGCGCTTGGATCAGGAAGAGAGTGTTTGGGGGGTTTTATAGCACAAGCTTTTCTGAGCTGGAATTTCTGTTGAATGTAAAAGAAAATCAGTCATTTAGGATCTTCTTAAATATGTGAATAAGTCTGCGAGTCTTGAGTATTTTTTCCTACGAGGTATCCTTATCTGCCGCGTCAGTCTGGTAGCTGTGCCCTCCAGCAGTTGTGGTTGTACCCCTTTATGTGGCTTAGACTTGGTGAGGGGGACCATGGAGCCTGGGCTCCGGATTCCGCGGGCCCTCTTCCCAAGAAAGGACGGCCACGGGCACTGAGGTGGGAATGCAAAATGATACAGCAACATGGGAATACAGTTTGGCAGATTCTTATAAAGTTACTAGAGGCCCGGTGCATGAAAATTCATGCACTGGAGGGGGGTCCCTCAGCCTGGCCTGCCCCCTCTCACAGTCCGGGAGCCCTCAGGGACAGGAGGCAACCCTGCGATCAGGGGAAGGCGACGCCCCATCACACCTCTGCTGCAGCCACTGCTGGCAGTGCAAGCCTCAGCTGGCCCTGGGGGACTCCGGAGGTAGAGGGAGCTCAGCAGGTGGAGGGTGGAGGGAGGGGGTGCCTTTAAGGGTAATTCCTTACTTACTGACCTGTTTGTTTCTCTGCTGGGAATTCAGGCTCCAGGAGAGCAGGGATTTGCTTTTCTGTTTACTGCTGCTTTTCTAATGCCTAAAACAGCTGCTGGTACACGGAAGGCACTCAGTAACAATTTGTTGAATGAAGTATTAAGAAACCCATAATTACTGCAACTAATCTGAATGTTTAATTTTCCAAATACAAACGTGCATCTTCCTCATCAGACAAGAAATCATTCAGCAGACTTACCTGACTGGTTTGTTTAGACGAAGGAAAAAGGTTCAGACACTATTTCACTGGATTTCTGTCATTTTTAGTTAAGTTGGTATGAGGGAAGAATAGATAAAATTACATGATTAAAACCTCCCCAATATTTATCCTTCAGCATTGCTTATGCTCTAACATATGATTAGATAATACAATTAGTGATAAATTAACAAAAGTCGTAGTTAATACTTCAGTCAGGAACCAGGAAGTAAACCAAGAAATGAAAACGAAAGTCAGAGACAGAAAAGAAAAAGAAAGGAAAGAAGTTCTGCAGAGTGAGACCTGGTGAGACCCTCAGGACCCTGCTGTTGTGTTAACTAGATGTTGGGTGAGACCATCCTTATTCTCCCCAAACTGCTGACAAACACACAGCTGAGCGTGTATGGACGTCGGGATCAAACCTCTGGGGAGCCCACACGGACACCCCCGCAGACCTCGGGGCTCCAGCACCCTGACCAACGCCTCACCATCGTCCCACACCATACACGCAGCTGACAGACAGAGGAGGCACTGAGAAGTCCTCCGAGTCTTCGGGGAGAGCACAGGGAGTGGAGGGGTGCTCACCCTGAACGGGCAGGGGACACCCAAGAGCATCATCATTCACCGGGGGGAGAAGGGCTACCAGGGGAGCCTGCGTAGAAAGGCGGGGCCAGGAAGGGGGCCGATGTGGGCACCTGCAGGCCACCGTTGGGCGTCACAAGGAAGTGTGTTTCGGCGGGTTACGTGGAAACTGCAGGAGGCACCCGACTGGGGCCATCTTGCTGGTATGAACAAAATCTGGCCGCACAAGAAAATGTCCCCAGCCCACCTCAGCCACGCACCCCCAGGAGCTGGGAGGACAGAGGGGACAGGCCCGGGAGGGGAGTGCGGACAGCAGTGTCAGGCCCGGGACGCTGGGCCAGGGCTCTCCCTGGACAGTCCCACCAAAGGCCCATGTGAACTCCCGTCAGAGGACCCTGGCTGCCACTGTTAAGAGCTTTATTTTTTAAAATATAATTTTATTGATTTCAGAGAGGAAGGGAGAGGGAGAGAGAAACATCGATGAGAATCATTGATCTCTGCCTCCTGCATACCCCCTACTGGGGATCAAGACCGCAACCCAGGCATGTGCCCTGACTGGGAATCGAACTGTGACCTGGTTCATAGGTCGGCGCTCAGTCACGGAGCCACCACGACCAGGCCAAAGAGCTTTAATACTCCCAGGTCAGAAACGCTGTCCTTGCACTGCTGCTTCTGACCAGTCCCCATCCCAGAGATCCCAGAAGGGGGCTGAGAAGGCCCTACCCCAGGGCGCACCACCACCCCGCCCTGTCGAAGGGCTTCCTGCAGCAAGTGGCCCAGCCCTGGGGTCAGAGAGGGAGAACAGCTTAATACTGCAGAGGAGACTGAAGGCTTAAACTGGAATAGGTGGAACTGGAGCTTTTAACGGCTGTCCATGTCGCAAAGCTATCGTTCGCCCATGATGTCTGAGGAGGGAGCGAGCGGAAGGACATCCTACAAATCACAGGGAGAAGCAGTGGAAGGTAGAAAAGACTGTGTGTGTTCTCAATAGCCCGGCCACAGGTGGAGCAGCACTGCCCTGGCAGGAGGGACCCCTGGCCCAGGGCTCCAGGGGACCTGTCCCGGGGGAGAGCTGCTTCCACGTCCCCTGTACACGTGCCCTGTACATCAGTGTATGCGAGAGTGTTCATTTGTTCATGCTTGTCAGCATTTGGCATTGCCAGGTTTTTTGTTTGTCTTTAGGGTTTTTTTGTTTGTTTTAGCCATTCTAGTAGGTATGTAGTGGCATCTTATGGTGTTTCTTTGCAATCCTTCCTGATTAATGTGCTTATTTACCATATGTATAGATTTCTTTGTTGGCTTGTCTTCATATTTTTTGCCCATTTTTCTATTTTGTTGGTTGTCTTATTATTGAATTATAATAATTCTTTGCCTGTTCTTGGATATCGGTTATTTGATATGAGTGTACTGAATATTTTCTCCCATCTGTGTCTTGTCTTTGGATTTCTTATTTATTTACTTATTTATTTATCTTTCTTCCTTTTCCTTTTGATTTCTTAATGGTTTCCTTCAAAGAGAAGTTCTTAATTTGAACTAAGTCCAGTATATTAACCATTACCTGGCCCAGGTTCCCGCATATTATCAGAGGAGTCTGGCTACCACACGGGGCCCTGAAGACTTGCTCCTGGGTGTTTCTTAGAAGCGTTCCTGCTACAGCCTTTACGTGAGAGCCCTGACCCATTGCGAGCTCATTTCCTTCCACACGGAGGGCGGATCCTTTCAGCGCCATTCGTGGAAAGACCGTCCTTCCCCCATGGAACTGCCTTGGCATCTTTGTTGAAAATCAGTTGACAGCGTAGGAGTGGTTCTGTTTCTGGGTGCTCTTCTGTTTTATTGATTTGGTAGAGCTATCTCTTCACCAGCCCTACCCTGTCTTTATTGCTGTGGCTTTATTGCAAATCTTGAAATCAAGTAGTGTAAGTCTGTTCGTCCTGACGGAGTTCTCACTGAGTTAAACCTTCCTTGAGCCTGTAAACGAAGAGCCAGTTAGATAAATCCATTCCGCTGCCGAGAGAGTGCTGGGTACACAGGCGCCAGGCACAGCAGGAGGGAACCCTCGCCCGCTCGTTCCTAGAGAAAATGACCGTCAACACTGTTTTTAACCCAAGTCCTGGTTTTAACGTCAGTCCGTACAGTAACAACGTCAGCACTTCAGACCACGGTGCGCTGTGTCTCCGACGTCTCCTTCAGTCTGCAGCCTCTCTCCTCCGGTCCCTGTCGACATAGTTTTGCTGGAGAAACGGGGCTCTTTGTCCTGGTCTCTCCCCGTGTGGCTTGGTGATTGAATCGCTCTGTCCCGGCCGTTGGCTTCCTCTGTGCCTGTATTTCTGTCGATCGGCAGTTGGAACAGGGGGTCTAGAGACCTGCTGGAAGGTCCAGGTAACAGCTTCTGTGGTGACAGTAGGTTCACCTCAGTGGTGATGGAGCGTCCCATCAGGAGGCGCGGAGTGCCTACTTCTCTCTTCATGATGGTCACTGGCTTTGTTTTGGCTCATTTTAGTTTTAAGAGTTGAGAAGGTTTTGGAGAGACGGGGTGGTGTCGAGATTAAATACAAGCTGCAGAGTCCAAGGATCTGGGTCCTGTTTTGATCTGTTTCCTACTAGTTCTCTCGTCTTGGAAAGTCTCTTCCCTCCTCAGTGTTAAGTTTCTTGTCTGAAATGGGAAAGATGGTGCTACCCGGAGTCATTTTGAGGATTAAATGAGAAAGTGCATGGGAAAGAATCGAGAGCCTAGCATACAGTAATGGCAGTGGAAGTTAGCTACTATTGTTTTGTGTATTTGAAAATACTCTGGAGCAGTCTGAAAGGTAGGCGCTCTTGATTTGTGAGGAATGGAAGTTTGGGCAGCTGATTCTGGGGTCCACTTGGGTTTGTTTAGGGGAAAGTAAGTACATTATTCAAGGGAGGGGCATAGCCTCCTCCGTCCTCATCAGTGTGAGCCGTTGCCCTTGGTAACCACTCACACTCCCTGATTTTAAAGGGACTCCTGCCCAGGCTTTGTATGTGTTCTTCTTGACCGCGCCCACCTGCTGTTGGAAGTGGGTTGAACAAATCATCCCGTAGCACACGTTGTCCTCCAAGTCCACTGGGAAATACTCACCCTGGTGCTTTTGTCTTACAGTGTAATGTTCCAGCCCAGAAATGCCTTATGTGGATCGTCAGAATCGCATTTGTGGTTTTCTCGACATCGAAGAAAATGAAAACAGTGGTAAATTTCTTCGAAGGTACTTCATACTGGACACCAGAGAAGATAGTTTTGTATGGTACATGGATAACCCACAGGTTTGTAAAATCCAAAGCATGCCCCAGTTTTCATTGCTACAGTGTTTGATATTCTATGATGTTGGGATTTGTCTTCCAAAACAGTATGTTTGGATTTATTTCTACTGGGACATCCTCTCTGCCCTGCCCCCAGCGCCTGCTGTCTTATTTGAATTTCACAAGATGAAACTAAGCTTATTTGATAAAAATGTATGCACCACATATGCTTTTCCTCCCTGGGAGAGAAACACTAGCTCTGGTAGAAAATTTAAGATCCTTTAGATTAGCGGTCGCCAACTTTTCGGACCTCACGGACCACGGGTTGGCAACCGCTGCTTTAGATGTGAGCTGCTGTCTCTCAGGGGAGACTGTCTTTTGGGAATACGCTGCGCAAACTACTGACACTCGTGCACGGATGGAGGCCTTTCATCGTGTCGCGTGAGACCTGGAGTGTCAGCTGGTGCAGTGCCGTTCATGGTGGAAATCCACTTTGTTTGTTGGTGTCTTGTGAGTCACGAGGGTAGCTGTTGTGAACTGCAGACGAGGCCTGGATTAGCGATCACCAGCTGAGCCATCTTTTATCTTCTCTGAGACTCTTTGTTAATTGGGATGCATGTTGCTAGGAAGCGTGTGCAGAGCAAGGGATGAGCCCCTAGCAAACTTGCGAGCTGCTCTGGTCAGTGGGCTTCTGGTGCAGGCGAGGAGCCCGCAGCCAGCAGAGCAGCCCGGAGGAGGGTCGCTGCACCGACGCAAGGAGACACATGCGCACACGCTCATGCATTTGTCTGTGCGCATACAGAATTTGAGTGTCAGGGGCCTTGGCATTAATTCAGCCTCCTTAATGCAAGAAACCCATTCACCCTGGTCTTCTCCTTCCTGTTGTTTGGACTGCATTTTGCTAAGAAGTGCATGTTCTGTCCGAGGCGGCTTTCATTGTCGTTTGTTCCGTGAGCCATGATCCAATGCCTGTGTCTTCTCCCCACTCAGCCTCCCTTTGCCCTTTGACTCTCCGTTAAGTCCAGACCTTGTCCTCACGTGGCCTGTCAGGCTTTGGAGGATAGTTCGTACTTTCGTTCCGATGATACTGGAGCGCAGGCTGTGGGTGAGACTTGTTTTTGCCGAGAACTGTCTTTTCTCTCCTTATTCTTAAGAGCTTCCTGACCCCCAGGTTGACCGCCTCACCTCTGGGTGTAGCCAGCTGTCCTGGGTGGTGGTGACCTGGCTATGCAGCCATGTGAGTCACACCTGTGTTGACCTGACCAGAGGCAGTGGCAGGAGGACAGGGCAGCGCAAGTCAGAAGCCCATCCTTACTTTGTTTAACGTGAAGCTGATTCCTCCCTTTTATGGCCCCGCCTTTTTCTGTGGCACAGGCCCCTCCCAAGCTCCTTTCCTCAGCCCGGGTGGAAGCATCTGGAAGTCCCCTGGCACCTTCTCAGGGCCGCGCGCCGGGGCCCTGCCTGGCCTCCTCACCCCGCGAGCGGTGCCACTCGTCTCCCCACAGGACCCGGCTGACTCACAGGCGGTTCTCCTGGGCTTTATGTCAAAGTCCTGGGTGGTTTTCAGTCTTCATCTGTCACAGGTTCTGCTCCTCAGAACCCCTCCCGTTATCAGTACTTGCCCCTGACACGGAGCTGAAAGACCGTAGGCACAGAGTAGGGCATGTTTATTACAGGGAGGGAAGCAAACTTGGCATGGAGCGGAGGGCTGTGGCTACAGCCAGCAGAGGGAGGGAGGCCTTCCTGGAGGCGGTGACATGAGAACCTGACCTGGAGCCACAGACGATTCTGGCCCAGAGGCGGGGCGGTGGGGGCGGTGGTGGCGGTGCTCGGAGAACAGACAGCGAGGGTGCATGTTCAAGTTTGCACTCAGCCAGGTCTTTTTCACATGAACACCAGATTTCTGTGGTGTAGTTAACACATTGGTTTTTTTGAATGTAGAACCTGTCCTTTTACTCCGTTCTCAGTAAATGTATCTCTTCATTTCAGCTGAAGGGAGGCTTTCACAGCCTTGGTTCTGCCAACCATCGTATCAGTCATCAGTGCCAGCGTTGTGTCACTTTTAAATGTATTAGTAAAGACTTACATCTTTCATGAAACTTTAGTACAATGTGCTGAGAGTGTTACATTAGAGTGAACCATATGAAGTTGCCAATGCTCCAATATTTTCATGCACTAAAATGGCAGTTTCATATGATTCAACCTAGTTGCTTATGGCTACAGTGCAGTAACATGTTATACTGACCACCATGACCCTCATAATGAAAGCACATTAGTTTGGCTCACCTGTTCTTAGGGGGCCATTTTTCCTCTTTTTGTTTTCTTTATCACTAGGCATTGCTTTAACAACCCATTCTAGTATGTTCTTAGGGGTCAGCTGGGGCGTCCTGCTTTGTGGGGGGCGGGATAGTGGCGGGGAACACAGTAACGGGGTAGCTGTATAGGAAGGGAATTCGGAGAAACCTGAAAGAGTATTTTGGCAAAAAGCCTGCAGGAACGCCTAGAACAAATGGCTTACTTTGCTTTTTATCTTAAATGTCATGTCCATTATCATCTCTTGTTCATCGTCCAGCAACCTCTTTTGAAACCCACGCTTTTCCCGTTGAACTTGGCCGCAGCCGTGCCGGCCCATAGGTGCTGGGTGCCTCGCATGCCTCTCCTCCCAGCTGCTGCTGTTTCCTTGTGCTGTGCCAATCGGTGACCCCGCTTCATGCAGCCCCAAGAGCTTCTCACTCCTCCTCACACAGGCTGAGAGCTGCGCCATCTGGTTAGGTGAGAGGCGTGTGGAGGACTGACAGAACGTGATCGATTTTGAAGGGAAGGTAGCAGTGTTTGACAAAAGTCACTTTGGCCCTAACCAGTTTGGCGCAGTGGATAGAGCGTTGGCCTGTGGACTGAAGGGTCCTGGGTTTGATCCAGTCAAGGGCACATGCCTGGGTTGTGGGCTCGATCCTCAGTAGCGGGGTGTGCAGGAGGCAGTCAGTCAATGGTTCTCTCTCATCATTGATGTTTCTCTCTCTCCCTCTCCCTCTCCCTTCCTCTCTGAAATCAATAAAAACGTATTTTTTAAAAAGTCACTTGGTAGTCATTAGGAGGGCCTGACGACATTTTAACACTTAATTCCCTTATCCCAAATTTCAAAAGCAATCAGACAAAACCCTGTAAATGTAAACCATTTTGTATAAGAACATAACCACTTAAAGTTACACACTAAAAATTATAATTTTATGTCCATATTTATTTGTGGTTCATATTTGGAAGCCTGTCCATTGCATACAGTTTAAAGCAGAACGTAATGCAGTTTTACGTGACATGGGAGTGAAAGTTGAGAAAAGACCATCCCTGTACGCAACAACAAGCTCATGTCTGGGAAGCTGGTCTTGGAGGTGTTGCAGCTCCCATGCAGTTAGCTTCCCAGTGAGCGTGAGAGGCCTGAGAAATCACTTCCTGCTCACGCCTGAGAGCAAGCCCAGAGGCTCTTTAATGCCCATGATGATAGAGACCATTAAAAAGGAGATCTTGCTTAATCTGCAGTGGAGGACACTTTAAAAATCAAGATTGTTTTAATTTTCCTTTTGAAATATTCGATCAGTCTTTTATATATTTCTCTCCAGCTTCCTTTGTCTGGTTTTCTTACCTGTAGATCTGATTTATTATTTTGCAGGATGTAGTAATTAAAGCACAGTTTTGATCACAGAACTGCTCACACGCTTTCTTTAATGGTTTCAAATTCTTGCCAGTATGAACTCCGTGGTCTTTGCTCTTCGGTTCGGTCCGCTGGGGAGGTTCTCCGCTCAGGCTCTCCAGCCCGTTTTCTGCGGCCCGAGGGCCCCTGTCCTTCAGCCCCTGTCCCTGTCAGGCCGCGCTTCTGGGGGTCCATCCGCGCTGGGGCTCTGTTCTCTCCTGGAAGAGTCTCTCTCTTGCTCTTGTGTTTCAGATTTTTCCTCAAATGTCGTTTCTCCCTGCAGAGTCTTTCCCGATAGCCTTGGCCAGAAGATATTCTCTCTCTTTCAAGACATAAACCACATTCCAAACTTGTTAGGGGAGGAATAAAACTATTTTGTGTGAAAGTATCATATGAACATTCCCTGGCAGGGTTTAAAGAGTATCAATTAATAACTTAAAATTTTAAAAAATACATTGTATCAATACAGATAAAGTTTAAAATAAGAGATAATTCAGTCTTTTTTTAAAAAAAAATATATATATACTTAATTTAAAAATTTTAATAGAGCAAAGTAATACATATAGTCTTTTGAAGTTCCTTGCAGTGGTTTTATGACTCTAAATATTTTTTCCCATTGCTTTCAGGAACAAAATCTGATCTTGTTTATAGAGTTTGAAAAAATACTTTAAAAAGTAAGTTCTTGATTTTTAGAGACAGAGAGGAAGGGAAAGGGAGGGAGAGAGAGAGAAACGTCAATGAAAGAGAAGTATAGGTTGGCTACCTCCGGCACACCCCCTACTGGGGATTGAGTCTGCCACCTGGGAATGCGCCTGACCAGGAAGCGAACCGACATGACAGCCTTTCAGTGCTCAGATGATGCTCAGCGGCAGCCACCCTGGCTGGGGCTTGTTGAGGGGTTTTCACGCTCATGGAGAGTTAGTTATGGTGACACAAACAGCTTTGTAGTTACAGAATCTGTTAGGGTGGAATAGAGTAGACTTAGTTTGTTATCCGTGTTGTCAGAATGGATAACAAATTGATTTCAGACCTAGGAGGCACTTGAACTGAAAAGGCTGATATGTAAAATGTGATACTAAAAGTTTTAATGTATTAACTTTTTAAATGTGTAGAGAATTACAACAAAGTCATGAGGTTGGATATTAACTATGTATTAATAATTTCTTCTAGAACCTCCCTTCCGGATCATCACGGGTTGGAGCCATTAAACTTACCTACATTTCAAAGGTGATCTTTCTGTACTAGTTACATTTATGCTTGAATTGAAGTCTCTTTGAATGGAGTGTGCATAAAAGGAAAAGTTTCCTTTCTGTGTCATTTAATGATGATGTTCAGGTTCCGATCGTACTGAAAATAGGACCCGAATACTATGTTTAGCATGTTCTTTGATAAAATTAGGAAGAGTATGGAATTAACTTACAGGATGTAACACATTGCAAACTTTAACAGTCATTTCTGTGATGAGGTAAATGAACATCAGAAGGGGAGAAATCAGCAATTAGGTTCTATCTTTAGGAAACAGATAACATTTTTCTAAGTCTATTATATTTACTTAAACTGTTTCCATTACCTTTACTTTTTCTTTACGCTTTATTTTGAGGAAAATATGAACCATTCCATATAATAGAAGCATAATATGCTAAGTGTCCGGTTGGCTGTTCAACCAATTAAAGTGTAATATGCTAATGATTTGCTAAGGCCGCTCAACCGCTCGGTATGATGTGCACTGGCCACCAGAGGGCAGACGCTCCGACCCATAGGTGAGCCTGCTGCTGGGGTCCAGCCGATCGGGACTGAGTGAGATGGGCCGGACATGCCCTGGAGCCCTCCCGCGTCCCTCCCCTGCTGCGTCCCTCCCTCTCCCCTGTCGCACCGGTGAGGTCCTTCGGCCTGGTCTGCGCCCTCTCGCAATCCCGGACCCCTCGGGGATTTCAGAGAGCCGTTTTGCCCCGATCCTGCAGGCCAGGCCAAGGGACCCCACTGGTGGATAAAAGAATGATTCTCTCCCCCCCGCCCTCCCCCATTTCACTTTTCTCTCTGCTAATTTCTGTTTTCTTGTTTGTTGATTTCTCTGGCATTTAAAAACATACTTATTTCAGAGAGGGAGGAAAAGGGAGAGAGAGATAGAAACATCAGTGACGAGAGAGAATCACTGATGGGCTGCCTCCTGCACGCCCCGCACTGGGGATCGAGCCCACAACCTGGCCATGAGCTCTGACAGGGAATCGAACCCTGACCTGCTGGTCGTGGGTCAGTGCTTAACCACTGCGCCACACCAGCTGGGCTTTTCTGGCATTTTTGTAATACTATTTTTCTTTTTAAAATTTTTGATTTGATAATGTCAGGTATTTTCTATTCTGTGGGCTTTTTGTGTTTTACACAAAGTAATATTTTTGTGGATGATTTAAGATCTGAGACGTGAAAAGTAGCAACATAGTATGCCTAAGCATATGCATACGCTACTGTTCTGCACATGTCGGGATTTGTTAGCAAGGTCTTCAACAAGAGGCCAGTGTGTCTTGTTTAGAAGGTATTTTTATAAATAAAATACTTTGCTATCAGTGTAACAATAGAACTGTTCGTTCTCACTGACAAAAGAATTAGTCCGTGGACAATAAAGATGACATATTTTAAGGGGACTGTTTTGTGTTAAGGCCATATAATGTAAATTTATGAGACAAATGTTGTTTAAGTTTACCTCAAGTTTTCCTATAAATTTAGACTTTTTTAAAATTTATTTTTTTCTCTCTCTAAATTACGACATTTGATAAATACTTCAGGGTAGCTGGCAGCTTAAATTCCAGCAGACTGTGAGCATGGTGCGGGGAGCTGTGGGTCCCCAGTTGCTTGGCTGCCTGTGGTGCACATGCGTGCGCTGTGGCGTAAATGCCGCCAGCACTTCCACTCTGAGGTCGGGTGGAAAAGCCTCTTTTTCGGGAGTCGGCAGCTGAAGGAGCCATTGCCGTCTGCTTGTGTCTTTACAGTTGCTTATTGCCTGGTCTTTTTACAAACGGGAGCTCTTTTTATTTATAAAATTTTTTCCAAGGTAAAGTGTGCATTCATTCATTCATTCATTCATTCTTTACATTGGCACTTTATTTGTACTTGGTTTTAATCAAGGGTTGCTTTCTTTTCATTTTTATTTTTTTCAATTACAGTTTCCATTCAGTATAACTTTGTGTTGGTTTCAGGTGGGAAACCTTTGTAAAATCTTTGTAAAAATGAGCTATTAACGAAGCGAGCAGGCGGCCTGGCCAGCTGCTTCCCCTTTCTCCGTTGCTTCCCTCTGAAAACGTCACTTTCTCGTGTAGTTAACTTTCACCTCTGTCCCCGGCTTACGCGAGTGTGAGTGCTGCAGTCAGTACTCACTGTAGACATGCCACTTCCCAGAACCGACTCCTGGAACACATGGCTGTGGCCGTGTGACTCAGAGCTGTGACTTTCTCGCTGAGACCGCTTGGGAGTCCCGGCTCAGGAGGTCGGACAGGTGCTGCAGTGTGGTCCCCGCACTGGGCCCAGCAGGCTGTAGGCGTGGATGGGCTTCCAGCAGCTGTGTTAGCAGCAGGGATGGCAGCGAGGGGGGCCGTCTGGTGGCTTCACCTTCCGAAAGGAGCCCGTGCTGCATTAGCAATGAGGCCCCTGACCCCCGGGTGCTCCCCTGCAGCGGGCGCCAACCTTTCGGACCTCGCGGACCACCGGTGCCCGCGCACCACCGGCTGGCGACCGCTGCCCTCACTCACCAGAGCAGACCCAGGCCAGTGTTTACTTCCTCGTCGCAGATCCATGCCTGCTGGGTTGTCGGACTTCCTGCAGCATACGTTCTCCCACCGTCATCTCTTAGAGTTCACAGCTAATTTAGAAATACACCGTTTTGGGAAGAAGTCATCGTTTTGTAGAGGTATTTTGGAAAATGCTACAAGTAAATACATGTGTGACATAAAACTGAAAGGTTTGCTTTCAGTTCTTCACATTTCCTTTGGGAGAAAAGTTTGCTCACGGAGAACATGGAAGCAGCGTTTGTTAGCAGCTCAGGAGGGGAGCCCGCAGCCACGTGTAAACAGCGGTCCTTCCAGCGGTCCTTCCAGCTCCCCTAGAGCTTCCTCCCATCTCTGCTGGCGGTGATGCGGAGGGAAGCGCGCTGGCCTGGCACGGGGTGTGGGCTCCACGGCGCGCAGCAGCCAGCGATTCCTCTCTTTCTTGTAGGTGAGCGACGCAACCAAGCTGAGGCCGAAGGCGGAGTTCTGTTTTGGTGAGTAGCCCGGGCTTCCATGGCCGCTGTTTTAGGTTAAACTAGCGTCAGTGCCTCTGGTAAAGAGAGCATCGCCGAACTGCGCGGCACTCCTGGGGGCTGACCAGTTGTTCTCGGCAGGTTCCCCAGGACCACAAGGAGAGCTGCTGCTCCCGCCCCCCAGCCCCGCTCTCCCCACTCCTCCCGCTCTCCCGGCTCTCGGGTGTCTCACCCAGTCCCCCTCCCCCTGTTGTCTCGCGGAGGGGAGCTGATGACCTTGTTATCGGGCACTGAGGAATGTCTGGTGGGTGTCCGCTATGCTTGGCACCGGGGCTGCCAGAGGAACGAGAAGCAGCTGCTGCCCTTGGAGCCGCCAGGCAGGCCCATGCCCGGTGCCTGTGTCTGTGACATCAGGAGGGAGAGGAAAGGGCTGTAAAGCTTCAGGTTCTCGTTGGGCATCTCGGGAGCTAGGGGAGTCACACTGACTGCGGGGGCCCTGGGGTGGTGGCCGCTCACCTGACCATCCTTTGCCACGGGGAGAAGAGGGGCACCTCCTGGGCAGGCGCAGGGGGGGGGGAGCGCTTGTGAAGCTGGAGGGAGGGGAGAGACTGAGGTGAGCACGTGGGCAGGAGTCGGGCCTGATATATTGTTGACAAGTGGTTATTTTTAAACGATAGGTAAGAAATTAGCATCTGGAGAGTAGGCATAAGGCGAAGGTAGATTTTTTAATTTTTTTTTTTGTATGAATAAGAGTTTTGATGTTGGTAGATGAGTTAAGTAGCTTTCAAACTGTTACCCTTACAGATGGGCCTGGATGAGGGTGGCGACAGCGGGGAGAGGAAGGGTGAGAAACGTTAGGGGAGTACAGGGCCTGGGGGCTGCACAGGTGGGGTGGGGGGAGAGGTGTCGGGTAGCTTTGCTTCAGGCAAAGAGGTGAGGATCACGGAGAGCAATCAGGTGAGCAATCAGGTCGGGGAGTGGGAAATGGTGGAGACCAACAGTGGAATGTTCTGGTGACGGCCCGGGCCGGGCGGAGCTGGCAGGTGGAGAGTGGAGACGCTGGGATCCGTGGGAACAATGGGCGCTGGTGAGGGCTGGGAGCTTGGTGCCCTCAGCGTGTCCGTGATGGGAGGGGCCTGAGTAGGAGTGGCAGCTGTCATCAGGAGGTGCTGTCCACACGAGAGTAAAGGTATGCGGGGGCAGGGCTGGCGGTAAGCCCTCTGTCCTGCTGGAGAGGCCGGTGGTGCTGGGACCGTGAGGGAAAGCGTCTGGTGCAGCCACATGCCTCCAGCAAGAAGCAGGGTCTGAGCGGGAGCGGTGTCGCTGGTGAGAGCTCCTTGGAGGCTCTCATCTCCACTGACGCCTGAGTGACCCACGGAGTAGAAAGTGCGTGGAGCAGCTGCCACCCCCTGGCTAGGGAGACATCCCGGGGAAGGCGGGGTCCCCAGGGCCTTGGGTGGAGGGGCCACCGTGGAGCCGGAGGTGGACATGGAACTGACCAGCTGGTTGTGTGCTGCTGCAGCTGCTGGGGAGTCGTCTCCTCACTCTCCCGTCAGGGCCTCCTGTGGGCGGAGCACGCCTGAGCCACAGGGTGTCTAGTCCCTGTGCAGGTCCCGGCCAGTGGCCCAGCCGAGGAGCTGAGCGGGGCCCTCCCCATGGGCGCCGGTGGGCAGTGGCCGGGAGGAGCCTTCGGTGGGAGGGTCTCTGCGTGCCCTTGGCGGGAACATAAAGGGAGTCAGCCTTTTGGGAAGACAGCTTGCCAATATCTATAAGGATTTTTAATACAAATTCCCTTTGCTCCAACATGTTTACGTTTAGAAACTTATCCTATAGAAACGCTAGCCTAAGGAGAAATGTATGTATATGAAATGCATGTTTTATTGGGATAGTTTATATAATTTCAAAAATTGGAATAGCCTACATGTCCATCATTAGGGGGTGGGTCGAATATATTGTATTTTTGTTTAATGAAAGACGTGGCCATTAAAAATAAGAATTTTACCCTTGTTATTGAGTGATAATAGCAGTGCTACATGTGGGCACAGTATTGAACCTAGCATGGTGTTTCATCTGCTACAAACATAAACTCGGAGGTAACAAGTGCAGAATTTCATGTATTGTAGTTTATTTTTTCTCTCAACAGTTATGAACGCAGGGATGAGGAAATATTTCCTACAAGCTAACGATCAGCAGGACCTAGTAGAATGGGTCAATGTGTTGAACAAAGCTATAAAAATTACAGTAAGTATTTGTGTTTTAAAGCTTTAGTGTCTGGGAGTAATCGTACATTGTGAAAACACACCTCCTGGGTAATAACTGACTTGCCAGTAGGTTGTTCCTCACAGCGTACGGAAGGGGTCGGGTTTGGGATGTGAACGCATTTCCTGTCCATGGCGACTGCCCTTCGGCCAGCCCGGGAAGCTGCTTTAGCCGTCCGCGTCCCTGTGGGCTTCAGCGCGGCCGGTGGCGATGTCTCTGGGGAAATGCATGGAGGTTCTGCCTGGAGGGTCTGTGGGGGGGTCTCTCCCAGAGCAAGAGTCTTCCTGCCACCACCCAGGTGGTCGGAGTCGGATTCCGTCCCCCCTGGCGGGCTGCTGTGGGGAGGGTGGTGAAGGGCTTGGGACTGAGCACCGCGTAGGGACGGGTCGGAAGAGCGCTGGCGGCCAGCGGGTGCCCACAGGCCTCGCGAGTCTCTCGGGCTCTGAACTCTGGCCGCACCCGCTTCCCCCCTGCGGGCCAGCACCTGCGACCTCACACCCTGTTCTGTGCGCAGCTTCGCTTCCGAGCGGCTTCTCTCTTTGGTCTTCTGTGGACGTGAGCTTGCTGGGACTATCGCCGGGCCCGGCCCTGCCCTGAGGCTTGCCTAACGCATGTGGTGGCGCGAGACTCAGGAGGGTTCAGTACCTCAGGTGATGGGAGAGGGTGTGCCGGGGGGCACAGCGCAGTACAGAGATCCTGCCACACAGACCCACACCTGCACCCCGTATGCTCATGCTGACCAGTGTCACCCCGATCAATTCTATAAATAAAGTAAAATATGGAAGAGTAGAGTAACTTTCACAGGCTGCTTAGCTGGTGAGTGGAGCTCTGAGCCACACGCTGTGAAGGAGCCTCACGCTGCAGCCCAGCCCTGGCCCTGCTCTGTCCTCAGCCTGGTGATGGTCAGCGAGGAAGCGGGGTCTGATCCCTGGTGATCCTCCTCCCCTCTCTCCTGACCCGCTGGCGGAGAAGCACATAGTAGGCCTGCACGGAAGGAGGGTTTCCTGTGGGGCCTGTGTTTTTCCCCAGACAGCGGGTTCTCCAGAAACACTGCCCTGAAAGCCTGCATACGTTCGATGCATAATCACGTCCCACTCAGGACGGAGCTGACACTGCAGCCGTTCTCAGAGGCAAGGCCCGGGCTTTGGCCTCTCGCCAGGCAGCTGCCGCCACCTGACAGACGCCCACGCGCACGTCTGCTCTGCAGAAGCAGAAGCTGTTTACGTTTGTGCGCTTTCCAGAAAGTGGCTTCCTAACCGGCTCAGCAGCACGTGCTCTTGAAAGGCCTTCGCGGCCGCTTCCCCTCTTCCTGTCAGTCTGCTGGAGTCCCTCAGAGACGGCCCGGTCACCCGGCCGAGCCGACCGCGCTGGCGGTTCGTGTCTCAGGGCCTCTGCTGAGTCACCGCGTGGCCGGTCAGCAAGTTGTCAAGCAGTTGTCATGCCTTTAGCGAGGTGCTCGTCCACATAGGAAATTCCCATATTGACAGTCGTTGCTTATTCTTGTGGGTTTATCACTGATGCAGCTATTGGAATTCCTTAAGACTTGTTAAAGTTCCTAAGAAGTTTTCCCCGGCCAGTGTGACTCAGTGGCTGAGCATCGACTCATGCACCAAGAGGTCGCTAGTTCGATTCCCGTCAGGGCACATGCCTGGGTTGTGGGCTCGATCCCCTGTAGGGGGCGTGTAGGAGGCAGCCAGTCAATGTTAATGTTTCTGTCTCATTGATGTTTCTCCCTTTCACTTCCTCTCTCTCTAAAATCAATAAAAACATATAAAAATAAAGTGAAATTCCTAAAAGTTTTAAGCTATTTGGAACATTTTAACTTTTAATTTAAGTATTTTATTCTCTCCTGCTTTTAGATTGGTCCATTGAGTCAGTCTTTCAACATGTATTGCATGCTCAGTATTTTCCAGTAGTAGCTCTGCCCTAAAGCCAGAGATGATGAATACGCCATCGTCCCTGTGGCAGGGTCCTGGGGGATGGAGGGAGGAAGAGGTGGCAGCCCAGGGCCGCACATGGCGTTACGTGCTCAGGGGAGCAGGTGCCGTGTGGTGGCTGAGTGTGGGCGACAGTCCCGCTGGCTCAGCTGGAACGAGTGTCTCCCTGGGCCTTGGAGCCCTGTCTGGGGCTGCCGGGAACCCACCCTCGGGAGAGGATTGGCTGGACGGTGAGACGAGATACGTGGGCGAGAGTCCTGCCCTCGTGAGCGCTCTGTCAGTGGTGGCTGTTATACAGAAAGGGCCATATGAGCCCTACAGAGTCCACACTATCAACAGTCTTACCGGTGCTGGTTTTATGGAAATAGACTAAGCTGGAAATTCTGTGACAGAAGGGTGCCATCTGTAATGCTGGTTGTAAATCATTCCTTTCCTTCCTATTTTAGGTACCAAAGCAGTCAGACTCACAGCCTCATTCTGAAAACGCGAGCCGCCCGGGGGACTGTGGGAAGAAGCAGGTGTCCTACAGAACTGACATTGTGGGCGGGGTGCCCATCATCACGCCGACGCAGGTAGACGGATGCTCTGCTGTGTGCTGGCTCCTTGCGGAGGTGGATGTCAATGTTGTCAGCAGCACGGCTCCTGAGTTAGTCCAGTGGCCCGTGAACACAGAAAGCTTGCGTTTTTGTCTCTAGTTTCCAAAGTTAGGATAACGCCGACGAGGATGAGGAGATATTGTTACTCACATTCCTGGTGGGAATGTGAAGTAGGATGACCACTTTGAAAAAGAGTTCGGCAGATATTCATAAAAATACACTTGCAGTTAATATATGGCCCAGCATTTACACTGCTAGGCATTTATTCTAGAGAAAAGAGACTTATGTTTACACAGAAACCTGTACGTGCATGTTCCTAACAGCTTTATTCCTAAGAGCCCCAAGTTGGACCTAACGCCGATGCTGTTTAGCAGGCGAGCGGTTAAACCGCGGTCAGACCAGGAGACGGCTCAGCAGGACGCGGGGGGGGGGGGGGGGGGCTGCTGGTCCAAGGAGCAGCCTGGCTGCATCCCTAGAGAATTGTGCTGGGTTAAGAAAGCCACTTTCTCAGGCCCTCCTGATCCACTGGCATCATAGTCTCTAAATGGTAGAACAGGAAGATGGAGAACAAATTCGTGGTTGCCAAGGAGCTGGAGAGGGGGCTCAAGGGAGCTGTGATGGCCGGTGCTGTACGGTGGTGGTGGCTAGATGCATCGGACGCTGCACACACACACAGATGAGTGCGTGTCAGTCCCGTGAATCCCAGTGTCAGGTTTGATCATGCTTTGCAGTTACAGTTTTCCTGTTTGGGGGCACTGGCTTGAAGGGTGCTAGGACCTCCTGTACATTTTAAAATACATATATAGTTTCACTAGAGGCACGATGCACGAAATTGGTGCAAGAGTAGGCCTTCCTGCCACCCGCTGCCGGCACCGGCTTCCCTCTGGCACCCGGGACCCAGGCTTCCCTTGCAGCCCCAGCTTCGTCTGGAAGGTGGTCCGGAAGGACGTCTGGTCCAATTAGCATATTATCCTTTCATTAGTATAGATTATTATAGATTGCTTTTAGAAAGGAAGGGAGAGGGAGAGAGCTGGAAACATCAATGAGACAGAACATTGATCGGCTGCCTCCTGCACACCCACTACTGGGAATCAAGCCTGCAACTGGGCAAGTGCCCTGACCGGGAATCGAACTGGTGACCTCTTGGTGCACGGGTCGATGCTCAGCCGCTGAGCCACACCAGTGGGGGCCCTCCTGTACATTTTTTTATAAATATATTTATTGATTTCAGAGAGGAAGGGAGGGAACCAGAGAGAGAAACATCAATGATGAGAGAACCATCGACCGGCTGCCTCCTGCACGCCCCCCACCGGGGATCGAGCCCACAACCTGGGCCTGTGCCCCGACCGGGAACCGAACCGTGACCTCCTGGCTCCTAGGTCGACGCTCATCCCCGGAGCCACGCCGGCCGGCCCTCCTGTACATTTTTAAAGGACCAGGTGCACCAGTTAATAATGCGGTTTTGTAATCAAAGAAAACATGATGATTTCAAGAGAAACATCAAAAGTGCTTTGTTCAAAGTCATGTCCATCGCTAGCTACGCATTTCCCCATCTTTCAGGTAATTTGTGGATACGTCCCAATAGAACTTTTCTTGTTTTGGGGCAAACCATTTAGAGACCCAATTTTCCACTCCAAAGGTTTTGAAGTGCTGCTCAGAAAGTGCGTGTCCCATCGATCGGAACAAGTGGTCATCTGAAGGAGCAAGGTCTGGTGAATATGGGTGGTGGGTTAATACTTCCCAGGCAGGACCTTTTCACGCGTCTTTAACTGGTTTTGAAGTGTCTGATGGTGCATCATCATGAAGCAGAATTACTTTGCCACGTCTTCTGGCACATTCTGGTCTTTTTACGATCAAAACGTGCTTTAAATTGACCTGGACGTTCTTTGTCTTTCACATGGAAATCATCACTTTTAAAGCGTTTGAACCAGCGTTCACAAGCATCTTGAGATGGAGCATGTTCACCATAAGCTTCCCAAAGTATACGATCACTTTCAGCAGCACTTTTCTGCAAAATAAAGTAATGAATTAAAACTTCCCGCAAATGCTCTTTTTTTGGCATGAAATTCGACATTTTTAAACGTAAAAAGATGACGTTAATACCTTCAGAAAATTTGACATACGAAGTTTTGAAGCTTGCTGTCAATACAACAAAATAGCATACATATCAGATCGCCTATATATCGACATACGTGTAACTCCATCGAGTGGAAAAAATCCGCATTATTAACCGGTGCCCTATACACTTATTCCAAGTAACAAGTGAACCCCACTGCCCCTGCCTCACACGGAAGCACTGGCGGCAGGCCTGCTGCAGACGGAGAGCAGCAGACAGGCGTGGCCGGTCCGTGACGGACAGTTAGGGTCTAGTCAGGACCGTAAATCAGCTCCAACACTTCACTCCAAATCTGTGTCCTCGGGCAGCTGACATGGAGCTGGAGATTCTGCTAGGACGACACCACGGCCTGCAAGTCCGCCTTCCCCTTTTGTAGAGTTGAACGTGTTTCCCATCACAGGTCACCCCCGTCTGTTGTGTGTGAGCTTCGGCCCAGCGCAGGCGGGGCGGCATGTGCCGAGGGTGGTCCCTGGTGCTCCCAGCGCCTGGCGCGGGGCTTCTGGAGTGCCCGCCTGCGTCCTGTGCTGGGAGCTGAGCGCCAGGAAAGGACTTTCTGTTCTGCTTCACTTCAGAAGGAAGAAGCCAGCGACTGTGGCGAGAGCGCTGACAGAAACCACCTGAAAAGGTCACCCAGCCATCTCCCCTACTTCCCCCCGAAACCGCCCTCCGACAGCGCCGTCATCAAAGCCGGGTATTGTGTCAAACAGGGAGCCGTGGTGAGTCGGGGGCGCACGTGCGCAGTGGGATGTGGGTGTGAGCGGCCTCGGCTACACGGCTTTGTTTGCACCAGGACCCGAAGCGAGAGCGCAGCTGAGGAGGGGGGCTGAGGGGGTGAGGGGGGCTGTTCTAGGGCCTCTTCACTCAGGCTCTTACGGTCGTGCTCCGTGAGCAGCTGGGCAATGATGCTTAGTCCACGGACCGGCCGTCGCTTCCAGGCGACCTTTCCAGCAGCTGCCTTTATTCCGGGAAGTGTCCTGTTGACCCCTGGGGAGAGGGTCACGTGGGGTGTGGGTGTGGGGGCCCCTCAGCACCCACTTGATGCTGGGCTGGCCTCAGCCGGACACTCTGTGGCCTTGGCCCTTAGCCTCTCAGCCTCTTGGTTTCCTGGGAAGGAAAACCACATCCTAAGCCCACCTCCAGGGTGTGCAAGGTGTGGGTCAGCCCAGCCGGCTCCCAGCAGAGCCTCGCGGAGAGAGCCACGCACCCCGTGTTTCTCGCCTTCGCAGCACCTTGCTATAGGGGAGCCGTTCTGTCCGTGCGAGCTAAATCTTTAGAATTTCGTAAGAAAAGAACGTTTTCAAACAAAAGAGACGAATTCTCTGAGTGAAGAAACACTGACACTCCCGCAGGCTCCTCGAGGTCTCCTCACTGCAGCGCAGCTCGGTGGGGTGTCCGGTCCCCACAGCTCTCAGCGGGGTGTCCCGTCCCCACAGCTCGGCGGGGTGTCCGGTCCCCACTGTCTGACCGCTCGGTTCAGGGAGCCGAGGTGCGGGCTGGCAGGCCTCACCTGCGCCGTCTGCAGGGAGGTCAGAGCCCTCAGGCTGTGCCCGCTGGTGTGGAGGGCTGTCGGCAGATGCTCCTTTTTTGTTTTACTCTGAAGTCCAGAATGCCAACTCATAGAAATGCCGAAGTGAGTTCCCAAAACTACGTCATTGGCAAAAACATGTACAAAGGTTCCCTTTATTGGTGTTGATTGCTCGTGAGTGTAAATGCCCGTGGACGGAGACGCCTGGTGTGGTTTCATACTGTTTCCTGTTCTCGCTCTTGACCTCCTGGGAGCATTTGTTTTGTGGGGGTGGGGGGGGGGGAGGATGGGGAAGTGCCTTTTTTTTTTAACTTTTAGAGCATTGACATTACGAAGCTGCATTAGACGATCATGTGATAAAGGTGAAGGCCGGCACCGGGCTGGAGCTAGGAGTTCAAGGCCTGCCGGCGACAGCAGTGAAGCTGCGTCTCCCCAGGGAGGGCCCGTGGGGTTCGCCTCAGCAGTCGGGGGCGGAGCGTCCGCGTCCTGGAGGCAGAGTCTCATGTCTGTGCTCCTCTCTAGATGAAGAACTGGAAGAGGCGGTATTTCCAACTGGACGAGAACACGATCGGCTACTTCAAGTCCGAGCTGGTATGTCGCCTTGTCCTGCGCGTGCGTTTACGTGTTGGCAGGTCGTGCCCGGTGGTGGTTCCTACGTGCAGTGTGTGTGCTTCCCAGTCCTGTTCCCTCCGTGTGGGATACTGAGCCTCTGGTGTCGTGCTTCTGGGCGATGGTCTGTTGGGTGGATCTTAATGAAAAGAGACATTTCACCTCCAAGGAGTTGGAGACACCAGACCCCTCCGTCTGCAGGTTTCCCGAAGGGCCTGGAGGCGGGAGGTGGGAGGCGGCGGAAGGGATTGCGTCTCAGCGTCAGCGTCAGCCTCTGGTCCTGCCGTCTGCCCTGCCCTCTCTCCATGTTTGCTTTTGGGAGCAGATCACTTAGTTTCTTCTTACGAGATGGTTTTGTTCTGTCTGAAGGTGGAATCAAAGATCAGAATGCCCTCTTTCCTCAGTTTGAGTGGCATCCTTACTTAAAACACTAGAGCATGGTTCTCCACCTTCCTCATGCCGCGGCCCTTTAATACGGCTCCTCATGCTGTGGTGACCCCCAACCACAAAATTATTTTCGTTGCTACTTCATTACTGTCATGTTGCTACTGTTATGAATCGTCATGTAAATATCTGATGTGCAGGATGTATTTTCATTGTTCGCGACCCACAGGTTGAGAACCGCTGCACTAGAGGCCCCACGCACAGAGTTCGTGCGAGTGGCCCGGCCCTCCCAGCCCTGGCTTCATCCAGATGGTCCTTCTGTTCGGTCTGATTAGCGCACGAGCTCTTTATTATACAGGATTCTTGGCACGTGACCCACGTTCTGCAGTAGCCTGATGGGACACTGAGTGCCGTTCTGTGCTTCACGCCCCTGGCCCCCTCTTCCTGTTTGCTGGGACCTTTGAGGGGAACCACGTCTCTACAGGGTGCAGGGTATACAGAAGCGGTTATAATCTGAAGTTATTTTAAAATGAACTGTTTTGTAAAACCTTAAAGATTGGCGATTTTAAAACTGTTCGGCTGTCGTTTGCGTTTTCCCTCGGTGCTCGTAAAATAGCAGGAGGTCGGGTCATGCTCTCCTAGTCAGCGACCTGCAGTCCTCGTCGTGATGGAGCGTAGAGTGGGGGTGACGCTGTTAGGGCCGCGATGGCCGGTGTCGGTGGCGTCGGTCTGGTGTTGTCACCTTGGGTGGGGCACTTACATATCTAACCCTCAGGTCCCTCAGGTGAGCACTAGCGCCTGTGGGTAGGGTGGTGGGAAATTCCAGGGAGCTGACCTTTACCATCTAGCGCGTGCCCTGGCACCTAGTTCGATGCATTGGCTTGTTAAAATAACGCGTCCATATGAGAGAGTCTGTCCTCACACGCTCACTACCTGGTACCGAGGGGGAGGACGGGCTATTCTGATGCTGCTGATTCCAGAAGCGTCGTTTGGCGCAGGCCTCCAGGTCAGACGGCCCTGAGGAGGCTTTTAGGAGGAGACGTCAGGTGTCTGTCTGTCTGTCTGCTCTTTCCCGCCAGGAGAAGGAGCCTCTGCGCGTGATCCCCCTGAAGGAGGTGCACAAAGTCCAGGAGTGCAAGCAGAGGTGAGCGCGGTGCCGGCTGTCGCTGCGCACAGCAGGGCTGCAGGCGGAGGGCTGTGCTTGCAAGATGGCGTTTTTCTGTATTTGTGTCATTTTCAGCTTATAGTTGGGATATGCTAGACCTTTCAAAACCCTCGGATTAAAGTATTGAGGGTTTTTTGGTTTGAAAACTAAAAATTAGGAAACAATCCTTAAGCTTATTAATGAAAAGGAAAAACTTTAATGTGAACAACTTCTATCATATTCGGCACATTGGTGATTAGCATGTTAGTATTTCAAGGTTGATGCAGAACAGCTGTGTGAGGCAATGTAATTGTGCAGTGCAAACTGATTTCTTCATGTTACAAACTTTGAATTTTAAAGTAGTGTTCTGTACCTTATCTAAAATACACAGATAATTCCCTGGCTGGTTGACTTAGTGGATGGAGTTTCAGCCTGTGAACTGAAGGGTTCCGGGTTTGATTCTGATCAGGATGTGGGCTCCATCCCCAGTGGGGGGTGTGCAGGAGGCAGCCAGTCGATGATTCTCTCTCATCATTGATGTTTCTATCTTTCTCTCCCTTTCTCTCCCTCTCTGAAATCAATAAAAATAAATACAAAATAAAATATACATATAACTATATAAACTTTATTTTTTTCAAGAAGTTGAAAAAATGGATAGCTTGGTTTTGTTAAATCAGTATTTTACCTCATACTTTTCTTATTGACACACTAGAGGCCCGGTGCATGGAATTTGGCCTGCACCTTCTTGCAATCAGGGACTCCTCAGGGTATGTCCGCCTGCTCTCTGTGGGATTGGACCTGAACTGGCAGTCGGACATCCATCTTGCAATCTGGGACCTCTGGCTCCTAATAGCTCGCCTGCCTGCCTGCCTGATCGCCCCCAACTACTCACCTGCCTGCCATATTGCCCCTAACTGCTCGCCTGCCTGCCTGATCACCCAAAACCACTTGCCTGCCTGCCTGATCTCCCCTAATCCTTCTGCCTGCCTGCCTCATCTCCCTGAATCCCTCTGCCTGCCTGATCGCCCCTAACTGCCTGCCCCTGCCGTCACAGCTTCGTCTGGAATGATGTCCAGAAGGTCATTCAGCTGCCCGGTCTAATTAGCATATTACTCTCTTATTATTATAGGTAGATATTTGGTATTGGGTAAATAAATGAAAAAAACCTATCAAACAACTGCTGTTTAAAACTTGGAAATTTTTTGTGTTAACAGTGACATAATGATGAGGGACAACCTCTTTGAAATTGTAACGTCATCTCGGACTTTCTATGTGCAGGTAAGATACTTATTTGAAGGTTATAGATCCTCTTCGTGGGAATCAATAATTTTAGAGGGACTTGCAGGTTATGAGAATAAGCAAAGCATAATGACAACTGCAGTTATTTCTTTAATCATTATTGTTGAAAGTGTGACATACGTCCCCTTTGGTCCCCCATCAGCCTGACAACCACAGTTCACCAGGTGTTACATGTGAAGTCATTGGTAGGTCATATGTTCAGCAAACGAGGGGGCTCCTTGCTGTGAGTTAGTTGAATAGAATTAAGTGGTATTTGGAGGAAGGGAAATCTACTTTACTTAGAACCTACGTGTGTACTTTGACCTTGGATTGTTTTGCAATATTTTGGAATTTCGGTTCCATCATGTCTGGTAATTGTATCACGTTGGTACATGATAAAAGCAGGCAGTGGAGCTTAGCTTTCACTGACGGCGTCTGCATTTAAGTTTGAAACATACTTTTTACTCATTGTATTAATCAGATTGGAGTTTTTAAGAAACAAAATTTGTTTTTGTTTTATAAAACTTACATAGGCTTATTGCAGAAAACTTAGAAATTATAGAAAAACAGGAAGGAAAGGGTGATTTATAAAACACAGAATCCCACAACCAGGCAAGCATTCTTTTTCTCCCCACTGCCTTTCTTAAGGCACATATTTGTATAACAAGAGGAGTATCGTGCGTCCTGGCCGGATGGCTCAGTTAGAGCATCGTCCATACCCCAAAAGGGCTGTGGGTTCGATCCCTGCTCGGGGCGGGTATGGGAGGCAACTGATGGAGGCTTATCACATGGATGTTTCTCTAAAAATCAGTACACATGTCCTCGGGAGGATTAAACAAATACATTTCTTCAGGATGAGTTTCTAGCTCTAGAGTAACTCTTCAGTGCACGAACCTCTTTAAACCTCTTTATTTTGGCAGATTGATTTCTCGACATGTCCTCCTATTTGCAGTGAATGAAGGTGTACGATTTACTTTTGCCTATTTTGAAGTTTTTCTTTTAAAAAATATTTAATAGCCTTGGTTCAAAAATACTATCTTGATTCTTTAAAACTGTTGACCTTGTAGATTGCAGACTCTAGAAGTGGAGGACGGTATGTCCGTGCCCCTCCTGGGGCCAGTGTAGTTGGGTGAGTCACAGGAGGTCTGCCATCCACGCTGGAAGCCACGGTCCCATCCAGGACGGTGCCCGGGGCTGTGGCGGCCAGCACTGCTCTTCGGGTCGCGGCCCTGCCCGGAGTCACCCCCAGAACACCGCTCCCCCCGCAGCGCCTGGTGTAAAAGTGATTTCGAAGGCGTTTGGAGTCGTTGCCTTGGAACGATTTGCTGTTGCAGCTGTTTACTCCCGAGCGCATAGGTCGGGTCTCAGATGCAGGAGCCGGTGTGGGAAGTGGACTGAACGCGCCCTTTCTCCCTCAGGCCGACAGTCCCGAGGAGATGCACAGCTGGATCAAAGCCGTGTCCGGGGCCATCGTGGCGCAGCGCGGGCCTGGCCGGTCGGCGTCTTCTGTACGTGTCCTGTGCGCCGTGCTGCCCCTCGGCTCCCCATCCTGTCAGGCTTCCTCTCCCCGAGCCCTCTGGTTTCTTTCCGTACGAGATGTATCTGCATGGGACGTCACACCAGCGGGACCTGCGGAGAAGTCGTGCGTTTCTAAAGTCCTGCTTCCCGTAGTGTACGGACACGGAGCTCCCTGCGCTATCCGGTCTCACAGGCGCGGCAGGGACGAGAGGAGCACTCCCTGCCTGTGTGAGGTCCTCGCTGGTCGGTCTGGGTTTGGTCCAACCGGCCAGGTCTTAGTGCAGGTGGGGCCTGGCCACGGAAGGCCCTTCAGCCACTGCGCTCAGCTTCCTGAGAGGTCGGTTAGGGTCTGTGGGCTCAGCCTCATGTGGGCGGCAGCCTCAGGCGCTGATGGCTCGCAGGCAGGGTTTCAGCTCACGGGCCTTCAGGGTTCCTGCCCGCGAATGTGAAAGGCTGCTTTTGTTTACAATCTTAATGACCTTTTGGTGGTACCACGGGAAAGTTAAAACAGCTGAACATGCTGAGAAATAGTAAGAAAAATGTTGTTGAATTTAATTCACCGGTTCAGGCACAGCACAGGAATAAGATTTACCTTTAGAGCACCCAGCTCGCTGGTGTCTGATGTGAAAATACCAGTTGTGCTGAGGAGTGCAGACGTAGCGAGCTGTCACTCAGGTCTGCAGAATGTAGGCCGATAAGTAACATGATCGCCTGTTATCTAGACCCAGCGTGAGGCTAGGTTTTTGGCACTTTCAGCATTTCCCTGGTGGTAACGCCCTTTAAAAAAAAAAAAAAATATATATATATATATATATATATATATATATATATATATATATATATATATATTATTGATTTCAGGGAGGAAGGGAGAGGGGGAGAGAGATAGAAACATCACTGATGAGAGAGAATCATGGATCTGCTGCCTCCTGCAAATCCCCCACTGGGGATCGAGCCCGCAACCTGGGCATATGCCCTGACCGGGAATCGAACCTGGTCAGTAGCTCAGCCACTGAGCCACGCCGGCCAGGCGGTAACGTTGCCTTTTACCGGTTTCCTGCTTTTAGTAACCACAGACCAGTCCATACAGATCCACCTTTCTCGCTTCTTAGTCACGCCTTCTCCCCGTCCTTTCCGGACGATCAGAGTCCCGTTCCCGATGTTGCTTGGTCACCGCCTGTCCCTGTGACCTCCCAGGGTCACGGAGCTCTGCGAGCGTGCTGCCTGTGGGCGAGGAGAGCGGGAGGGTGTGTCTGTGCTGGTGGCGGGCCGCGGACTGTCCGCTGACTCAGCTCCTCTCTGGGTAGGTCGACTCTAACCCTAGCTTTGCACTGTGTTCCAGATGCGGCAGGCCAGGCGGCTGTCGAACCCTTGTATTCAGAGGTACACACCCAGGACGGGGGGATGCGGCACGTATGTGGGCGCGCACGCACGTGCCTTCTCACTCCCTACTCACCCGTCCGTCCTAGAAAGTCGAGCTAACAAACTGCCTCCCGCAGTTGCCGTAACCTGTCGACACTAACAGCCCTCAGGTCGGAGTCGCAGGAAAAGTAACAGCGAGAAACGACTGACTGACTGGAGGCCGTAGCGGCTGTTGCCTAAAACCCACTGGCTGACGTGCCAGTTTCAGTTTCCATGTTTTCTGTTTTGACCTTTTTATATGACACCACTCGACACGCATCCTCGTTCTCACTTGTGCTGTCGTGCATGCCCGGGTGTTGGACGGACTCTGCTGTAGTTTGCATGGCACTGAGTCTCAGGCGACTTTCCGCCTCCCGTGGGCATCGGTCACGTAGGGAATTGGCCGCCCTGTGTTCCCGGAGCCACTGGTGTCACGGTGCGCGCAGCGCTAGGAGCTGCGGGCGAGGCACCTGCAGGTCTGAGACCGTTAGACGCGAATTGAAATCAGCCGTCACCCCTGAGCCACTTCACAGCTGTCCCAGCGGCTCAGTCTGTACCCATGTTCCCTGACAGTCTGAAGCCAGATGAATGCATGACATTCAAAACCAAACATGCAGTTACAGAGAAAGCAACGAGCCTGCTCGTGTGGCAGTGGCATTCAGGCGCGCTGGGCACGTAGAAGCGTGTGGCCCACCTCCTGGTGCTGACTGACCGCAAACGAAACGAAGCAGCAAAGCCGGCTGCCGTGAGCGCAGCTGAGCGGGTGCCTGGACCCGTGCCCCTCGCAGGCTCTCTGCGTCTTCGGGGTCGTCTCCCAGCACCGCGCGGGACAGGCTGGCTCCTTAGTGAGGGCGGCCGCCACTGCTTCACACCTGCTCCTGCACACGCCTGGCTGTGGAGAACGTGCACACGCTTGCTGCATGGCTCACGCTTCTGTGTGTGTGTGTGTGTGTGTGTGTGTGTGTGTGTGTTTTGCTTGTTTCTCAGAGGATAAAGCTTCACATGAGCTACTGACCGTGTCGTGTGTGACTGACCGTGTCTGACTGACCGTGTCTGACCCCCACTCCCTTCCAGGAGCAGCCCGGCGGCCCCGAGCCCCAGCCCGCGCCCCGCACCTCCGCCGCGCATCCCACCGCCGCTCGCAGCAGCTCTTTGGTCTCAAGCTTTACCCTGGAGAAGCGAGGATTTTGTGAATCTCTTACCAAGGTCAAGCCAGGGAGCCTCAAGGTCCAGACTGTCCCTCCAAGAGCACCAGCTTCCCAAGTGAGCGGACGCGCCCCGCCCACCCCTCCCGGCAGGAACGGCCCTCTGGAGGGGCAGCGCGGTCCCGTGGACTTGGACTTGGACGACGCGAGCCTGCCCGTCAGTGACGTGTAAGCTGGATGCTCGGTGGCCGCCATGCCAGCCCCTCCCTCTCCTGAGGCTTCAGCCAAAGATGACAGGGTGACAGGTCTCCACGGCCTGTCCCACGGCCTCGGATGTGCTCCTCCTCAGCTGGTAAACCAGGGGCCTGGGCGTGGCCGGCGCAGTGGCGCCTTTTTAAAGGATGGACAGAAGCGGAGCCTTGTCTCGGCGCGCCCACGTGTCGTGCGGTCTCAGTGGGTGAGGAAAACGTGTGTGTCATGTTCCGCCTAATGAATTTGATCGTTATGTGTTTATCCATTTAAAACATTAAAAATGCTTATCAGTTATCTTGGTTGTTTAAAAAAATTGCTACTATGACTTCCTCTTAGACGATGAATATTGACACATTGTTACTGGTTAATATTATTGCATGGAAATTGCCAGACAGATACCTGAGCCCCGATGTCTGGTGCTGTGATCTGTCCCAGGACGGGGGCGGTCTGACAGGACAGGCTTGGTGCCCTGGGTCTCACGGTGAGTGTGATTCTCAGAGGGTGTTCCTGGGCTGTGGGCTGTACTGGGTGGAGAAAGGGGCAAAGTAGATTTTAAAACCTGTCTATTGGACATTTGTTAGGAAAAGGTTAAATAAGGCGGCAGTCGTCATTGCTGTTATCAGTGGAAATTATTTGGTGTGAAGTTTCTGGAGACCCGGTTTTCCCATGAAAGTCTGTACAAAGTTCTTACTTGTGTGTGGGGTCCGTCAGAGACCCAGGTTCATATGCAGAGACACCTCCCTCGCTCTGTGATTGCCTGTCACTCAGCCTCGATTCAAGTGCCTGCGCACCATCCCGTCACTGCTCAGTCCTGCCTGATGGGTTTTACACGTCGTGTTGAGTAAGGTGTCATTTTGTGTTAGAGATACCAGATGCTGATGTGTAACTGCCTGTGCAATATTTATGCTTCAAAACACAAATGAGAGTCCACGTTGTCTTGGGGAGTCATAAATGTAAACATGAATATCAGCACCTCTAAAAGCCCTTCGTCCGAGGTGCTGATAACAGACCAGTCGGAGCAAGTGCCGTTCTGCAGTTCAGTCTTAAACATTTGCTTTCAGAAAAGACTCTTGAATTCACATGCTGCTATTTTGTGATGTTTCACCATTTCACAGTACTGTTTTGTTTTGAATTCATACCTGTCCGCATTTTCTAAGATGAGTTCTTGTCTGAGAAAGAGAGGTCACTGTCCCCGACACTACTGCTCCGCATCGCCTTAGCGCCGGCGCGTGAGGAAGGCACCACCAGCTTCTTACTCATAAGCTAACGTCTTCAGTGTTTGTTTAAGTTTTTCCTTCTCCGCAGCTTTATCTGGAAGTGATGGGAGGAGAGGTGGGGAGTCTCTCTCACTTCTTATTCATTGTGCCGGCTCCTCCGAGGTCCCAAGCAGCCCGGGGGCTCGCGGGGATGGCGGGGCTGGGAGCCTCGGACGGGTCTTGGTACCGCTTCTGCATCGCATGTTTATTTCACATATTTTGGTAATTTGATGTTTTCCATAGTGACAAAATACTCTCTATTTTGGGACTTTTAATGGAACTACCCTTTGACTCAATAGCATAGGAAAACATTCTTGTGATTTTGGGGTCTTCTGATATTTATCTCAATACTTTTATAATAATATGAAAATTATTTAATTATTTTAAAACATGCTTTCTTTGTAAACAGTCACATCTGAACAGTCAGAAATTCCTTTGAACACCTTACTGTTTGCATTTTTCTGTACATGTAACATGCCTTCTTTCAGAATGGGGACACGCGTGTGCCTCCCAGCGTTTACCTGTACACGCGTCTTTATAATCCCGTGGTGGGACACTGTAACAACGAGAATAAACCGCTCAGAACTAATCCCAACTCGCTTCTCACGTGGTCTGGTTGTGTTCTGTCAGCAGTGAACAGAGCTGCACGAGTGGGTGTGGGGAACTGACGAATGTATGGACTTCAGGGCAGGCTGCTTGGCGACCCTCCAAAGACATTGCACATGAAAAACACATCTGTGTGGGGAAAAGCCCACTTGTTTTGTTAAGTAAAACGTGTTCTCCTAAGAAAGTTACACGTCGGCGTCAGAGCTGGGGTGGACAGCCGGGGGCTTGCTGTGCAGGCTGGGCGGGGAGGCTGGACGTGACGGGAGGGCTGATGCGGCGGGCTCGGGTGCCCAGGGGCTGTGGACGGCTCGTCGGGGCCCCGCCGGCGCCAGGCGGGACGGACACCCGGTCAGCGACGGACAGGGTTTGCTGTGTGGCCGGCATCTCCCACCGGCACCTGTGGGCGTCTCCATGGCCTGGTGCAGCCTCCGCTCCCTGCCTAGGAAGTGTGTAGGATTTTTAAAAAATGAGAACGTTCTGGACTTTGCTGCTTTTACTGAAGCAGAGTCCCTCCCTCAGCCTCTCTCACTGCAGCTGCTGTTGGGAATTTTCCCAGGGGCCTTGGTCAGAGCCTGGCCGGCCGCCAGGCAGGAAGTGCCTGTACAGAGGGCGGGGCTGCCTGCCGGTCCCAGGGTGGCCGGGAGTCTTCCTGGTCTTGGGCAACTTTGCCAGCCCACACAGGCCCCGTGAAAAGCCCACCAGAGGGTCTGTGTTCTGGTTACAGCCTGTGCCACGCAGACCCAAAGGCATTTGTGTTGTTTTCAAATGATTTTTGAAAACTGCATTTCTTCCAAGCTTCACACAGGACATGGATTGACAATATGGCTGAGTTGGGGTTAGCATTGAACTTTCATTGATAAAATCATAGTATTCCATTATTATGACACTAGAGGCCTGGTGTACGAATGTGCACTCGGGTGGGGGGGGGTATTGGGGGGTGTCCCTCAGCCCGGCCTACGCCCTCTCGCAGTCCAGGAGCCCTCGGGGGATGTCTGACAGTGGGCTTAGGCCCACGGGGAGCGGGCCTAAGCCAGCAGTTGGACATCCTTAGTGCTGCTGCGGAGGTGGGAGAGGCTCCCGCCACTGCTGCTCCGTTCGCTAGCCTTGAGCCTGGCTTCTGGCTGAGCGGCGCTCCCACAGAGCACACTGACCACCAGGGGGCAGCTCCTGCATTGAGTGTCTGCCCCCCTGGTGGTCGATGCACGTCATAGCAACCAGTTGTTCTTGTCGATTTGCATATTAGCCTTTTATTATATAGGACTAGAGGCCCGGTGCACAAAAATCTGTGCACTCGGGTGGGTCTCTCAGCCCGGCCTGTGCCCTCTCGCAGTCTGGGGCCCCTTAGGGGCCCCTTGCCCTGGCTGCTGGCACCAGTTTTCCTCCGCCGTCCGGAACCCAGGCCTTCGCTCTTCGCCCTGAGGGGCCGGTGCGGCGGGCGAGGGGCTTAGCTCCTTGCTGCTGGCCGCATGTGGGCCCGGGGGCGTGGCGGAGGCCGGCGCAGCGGGCTTCCCTCTTTGCTCTTCTCTCGCCACGCTGGCCTTCGTTCGCCGCTCCTGCCCGGGGCCAGCCAGCTTCGCTCCATTGCTTGGCGCCTACGTATGCAAATTAACCGCCATCTTTGTTGGCGATTAACTGCCGTCTTTGTTGGCAGTTAATTTGCATATCGCCCTGATTAGCCCATGGGAAGCGTAGCGAAGGCACGGTCAATTACCCTTTTTGTCTTTTATTAGATAGGACTAGAAGCCCGTTGCACGAAAATTTGTGCAAGAGTAGGCCTTCCTTCCCCCAGCTGCCGGCACCGCTTCCCTTCGGCAGGCACCCAAGACCCGGGCTGGCTTCCCTCTGGCCCCGGCTTCGTCCAGTCTAATTAGCGTATTACCCTTCTATTATCATAGATGTTTAAAATGAGTGATGCCCTTAGTCATGTGGTAATGGTGCCACCTTCTGGTTGTGTCATTGCTAAATTTAAAGCAATTGGGCCATGCATCAACCTATGAGCCAGGAGGTCAGGGTTCGATTCCCAGCCAGGGCACATGCCCGGGTTCTGGGTTGATCCTGGCAGGGGTTGAGGGGGGGCAGTGTGTGCAGGAGGCAGCCTACCAATGATCTCATCATTGATGTTTCTATCTTTCCCTCTCTCTCTCTGAAATCAACAAAAATATTTTAAAAGAAATAAAAATACAAAAAAAGCAATTGTGGAGTCTTTCACTTTATTTTGCTCATAGAAGATTGGAGAAGATATGCAAATGACTTCTTTAAGTTCTTTTTTGAGATAACTGTACTCAATTCAATAGTTACGAGGAAACCTCAGAGCTCGTGTATGCCCTGTAGTCCGTTTTCCCAAGGATAACACTGAGCAACGAGTGAAATAGAACCAGCACGGTGACACGGGTCCCGTCAGGATCCCGGGCAGCCATCAGCACGAGGGTCCCCAGTGCTGCCCTCCTGTCGGCCCCCCACCGCCCGTTCCACAGCCTTGGAAATAAACGGAGTCCCTTGCCCCAAGTCTCGTGATGTTTAAAATCCTACCTGTTTTATACCAAAGCTGGGCGCTGGTCCATCCTGGTTCTACCGCCTCAGTAGACGTCCTGCAATCGACCCTTTGTTTACATGCATTTTCTCCAGATTACTAAACGAGCTGAATTTTCATTCAGTCTGCTTTCGTTTTCCAGAACAGTGTTTGTATTTCAAAGGGATAGATTTCTATACATATATTAAATTTAACACATTGTTTGCGGGTAGTTTTTATCATGCGCTAACAGGTGGCGCGGGCCATTTTTGCTAATTTTTTGCGCAAATGGCAACGTTCAGTAAAATTACGATAACTTTAGTTTACGTATTTATACGTTACCCACATTCTACCGCTAGTCTATAAAAAACGTATTCATAGGTGTCCCGCGCTCTGCTACCAGTCAGCACTACCAGTCAACGTAAAACGTATAACTACGTTTCCTGCGTAAAATGTGTTAACATTTGAGGAGCAGTAATAGCCAGTGTGATCACAACCTCCCTGAGAAACTGTAGGCTCCGACATGTGACGTTATGTAAGCTAAGGCTGCCAGCCCCAGGACAGAATTAAAACAGCCTCATGGTGCCTGAGTCTTGCCCTGGAACCGACTGTGGAGACCGTTCTTGTTGCCTGGTGTCCGGGTCGAAATCTGCACCTTCAGGTTACAGTGCGCAGCACACGGGAAACCTAAGACGATGAAGACCCGACCAGAATTCGCAGAGATGCAAAGTGCAACACGTTCCTGGCCAGCGTGATTCGATGGTTGAGTGTCAACCTATGAACCAGGAGGTCACGGTTCGATTCCTGGTCAGGGCACCTGCCTGGGTTGCGGGCTCGATCCCCAGTGTGGGTGTGCAGGAGGCAGCTGATCCATGATTCTCATCATTGATGTTTCTCTCTCTCCTTCTCCCTTCCTCTCTGAAAGCAACCTATATATATAAAAGCCTAAGCGACTGTTATGCCCGAACAACCGGTCACAATGACGCACACTGACCACCAGGGAGCAGATGCTCAGTGCAGGAGCTGCCCCCTGGTGGTCAGTGTGCTCCCACAGCCAACCTCCCGCCCCCATTGGCCCCAATTGGGACTGGGCGAGACGGGCCCCCATCGACCCAGATCGCTGGCCAGGCCGAGGGACCCCACCTGTGCATGAATTCGTGCACTGGGCCTCTAGTAAAAATACATTTTTAAAAAAAGTGCAACATGTGATAAAATCAAGCCTGGGAAACTACAGTGGCCTGGAAATGACACGTGGAGATGGCGAGGTCCGAGGGCCCGGGAGGGAGGGTGGGCGAGGCTGGGAAGCGCTGCCGGAGACGTGTGAGCAAACACCACGACGTGACAATACGTTTGTAGAATGTTCCTTTAGAATCTGAAGGGTCCAAATTGTCCCAGAAATTTTTAAATTGTTCCCTTAAGGGTGCATTGCTTCCCTCTCTTCCAAGCTGACTTTCACACGGTCACTGGTTTTCCTGCAGGTGTGGGGGGGCGGGGACTCGCCAGGACTTCACGGTGCGTGGCGTCTGTCCCCCGAGGAGCCTTATTTACGATTCTTTCTTTAAATCCTCCCCCGAGGATCGCTTCCCATTGGTTTTAGAGAGAGTGGAAGAGAGGGAAACACAGAAACACCCATGTGAGGGAAACATCGATCGGTTGCCTCCTGCACGCACCCTGACCAGGGCCCGGGCGGGGAGGAGCCCGCAACCGGGAGGAGCCGGGACCCTTTGTCCAGCGCTCTGTCCGCGGAGCCACACCGGCCAGGGCTACTGTTCTTTCCGAACGGGTCCTCTGGTCCAGGGGCGGCCATTCCTCCGTGACCGTCCCACACACCCTGCTGTGGCCTGGGTCCCCGTGGCACTCACCCGGTTGGCAGGGTGGGGAGAGTGTGGGATGTGGAGCCGCGTGAGGAGGGACGAGGAGGAGGGTGAGGAGACGCCTCACCGCAGCTCCTCCTCAAGGAGGCCAACGGAGGGGCGGCCGTGGGTTTGGGGACGAGGAGCCACTGGTGTCCTCGTAGGAGCAGGTGGGGTGGACTGGTGGGGCAAACCGCTGTCTCTAAAATACATATATTTGTATTGACTTCAAAGAGAGGAAAGGAGAGGGAGAGAGAAACACCCATGATGAGAGAGAATCATGGATCGGGCCCTCCTGCACGTCCCTACTGGGGATGGAGCCTGCTACGCGGGCCTGTGTCCTGAACGGAATCCAACGGTGACCAGGTGCCTAGGTGGATGTTCACCACTGAGCCACACGGGCCAGCACTCCAGGGGTCAGCAGCAGCGGTGGGAGCAGAGAAGGGGCAGTGGCGGCAGCAGAAGCAAGATCTCCGAAGGCGGAAGGCGGGGCATTTAGTGCGGGGATGACCCACCCGTCCAGGACTCGGGTGCGGGAGGTGGGGGGGCGCTGGAACCACCCGCACCTGCAGAGGGCGTGGCCTCGGGCCCGAGTGGGCGGGGTCTGCATGGGTGCCCGTGGGGGGCCGTCGCGGAGGGTGCGGTGGGGTGGGGGGCGCAGCAGTGGAGATGGCCCCTGCCTCGGTCCCAGCAGAGGACACGGCCCTGAGCGGCGCGTGGGGAGACGGGGCTGAGCCCGCTGGGAAGACGGGGGTGCGGAGGAGCAAGGGATGCGGCTCAGCCCCGCAGCAGGAGGCCCCGGCGTCCCGGGAGGGGGACCTGGTCCCGGGGGGCGCTGCTGTGGGGAGCAGGGCAGGCGCGCAGGTGAGCCACCTGGGCGCAGGTGCTGGTCCCGGGAACGCGGCGTCTGTGGGAACCGTCCCCGCCCCGGACGACTCATCCGGCGAATCGGGCTCATTGATTTTCTAATATTTAACTGTCGTGCGGTTTCTGGGAAAAACGCCGGCTGCTTTTTAAGTTGCTGCTGGGTGTTTGCTGTCATTTTATTGGGGTTCCTGCATCAAGGGGGCAGGCCTGTACTTTCGGTTCTGGGGGTTCGCGTCTTCGTCGCTCTTGTGGTTTTGTTCCAGCTTCGCCGAAGGAGTCTGGACCGTTTTCTTCAGCTTTTGGAAAGGAATCGGAATTATGCTCCCGCCTGGTCACGTGGCCACTCCTCCTGCCCAGGCGGCCACAGCCTGTGTTCACCTGATGGTGATGAAGTACAAACCATGCACACCTGTAAAGTGTGTGCGTTTATCTGAGCCAAACGGTGGGCCATGGCCGGGAAGCAGGATCCAGGGACAGTGAGTGCCCCGGTGATGCAGCTTCTCACACGTCACAGTCCGAGGAGGAGACAGAAGGGGGCACGGGAAACCCATCGCCGGTAGACGAGGAGGCGCAGAAAGCCCAGGGGGCCGCTGGGATTGGGTGAGTGACATGCTGGGCACCTGCTTCCTTACACAGGTGGGCGCAGCACAGCTCACCGTCCAGGTAACACGACAAGAACAGGAGGGAGCGAACGTGTGGGCTCCCTCCTGCCACTTGCTGTGCCCGAGGGGTCGGGAGAAGGGCCGTTCCCCGTGACCCCGGCCCTCCGCCGGGCTTACCTGAGATGCAAAAGACAACACTCAGGACAGGTAGACGCCGATCGCTGTCCCGGACACCGGCCTGGGACGTGACTGCCCCCCGAGCTCCTTGTTGTTGAAGCTTTTATTCCGCACCATCCTCCGCGGCCCCCTGAGGGCTCTGGGTTGGCAGGGCCGCGCAGGCCTCCCCTGAGCTCCCAGGTCAGCGTGTGGCCCCTTTTCGTCCACCGTCTTCCGAGTCTTGGAAGAACCGGAATTCGGGGCGCAGCGTGCGGTTTCTTAGCAAGAACCTGGGATCCAGCGCTGCCGTGACCGTGACTCCTGCTCCATCCAGGGCCGCTCGGTGCTGGGTCAGGCTTCCCGCCGCCCTGCCCTCCTCCCCTGTGCCCTCCTCCCCTGCGCCTCCCACCCAAAGCCGGGCCGTCCCCTTTGCCTTCCCACTCCGCCCCGTTCCGTTCCCTGAAGAAGCCGCTCTCTCTGAGGGGCTACCTTCCCCCCCCGCCCCCCCCCCCGCTTCCCCCCAACACAGCCCGATGCCCCAGCTCTCTCCCTGCCCGGCCTCTCACCGGCTCCTTGGACTGGAGCTCAGTGTGAGCTTCGGCTCCCTCCACGCCGGCCCTTTAAGGAGCAACATCTTCAAGATGCGGGAAACGTTAGGCAGGGAAGCAGCCCAATCCAGCTCTCCGTGGATTCCGGAGGCGTAAACAAGGCGGGAAGCCACGTGAGACCCGGGGGTGGGAGGGGGACGGCCACTCCTGCGTGGGGCACAGTGTGGCAGCCGCTGCTGTGGGCGGCCGAGGCCACGCTCTTGGCCTGCGTGGTCAGCGTGGTCAGCGTGGACGGAACGGGGCCACACACCACGCCTGACCAGCTCCGAGGAGGCTGCCGGCCCTGGCGGCCTTGCAAACTCAGAGGCGGACACGTGGGGTGGTCCAGCATCATTTGTGACGAGAAGCGGATCATGGTGGGGAGTTGTGGCCGAGGTCGGCATCTTTTTTGTTTTTGTTTTTGTTAAGTAGTTCTTTTTTAAAAAATATATTTTTATTGACTTTGGAGAGAAATGGAAAGGGAGAGAGAGAGGCATCAAAGATGAGAGAGAATCATGGATCGGCTGCCTCATGCCCGCCCCGCGCTGGGAATCGAGCCCTCAACCTGGGCACGTACCCTGATGGGGAATCGAACCCGGGATCCTTCAGTCCTCAGGCTGACGCTCTATCTACTGAGCAACACCAGCCAGGGCTTGATAGTCTTCTAGGTCAGTGGTTCTCAACCTTCTGGCCCTTTAAACACAGCTCCTCACGTTGTGACCCAACCATACAATTATTTTCGTGGCTACTTCATCACTGTCATGTTGCTACTGTGATGAATCGTCATGTAAATATCTGATATGCAGGATGGTCTTAGGCGACACCTGTGAAAGGGTCGTTCGACCGCCAAAGGGGTCGCGACCCACAGGTTGAGAACCGCTGTTCTAGATGGACAGGCACGTATCGGGGACCTGGAGAGGTGCCCACTCCGCATAAACAGTTTAAGCTGAGCCCCGGCCGTGCCGCAGGCCGGCGAGTCCTGTGGCCGCCGCTGTCTGGCCGGGAGGGCGTGTCCCCTTTTCCAGCAGGAGCCCTCCTGGCATTAACGGTCAGGTTTTGTCACGTGGCTGGTGCTGCAAGGGACACGAGTGCCCGGGGCCTGTCCTGCAGCAGTGACTGCGGAGAAGGGAGAACGCGCTGAGTGGCCTGTGTTCCCTGAGAAGCGAGAACGCTGCTCACCGTGGGGGCAGGGAGCCCCGCCCCCCCCATCCTTTTGGGGATTCCTGGCCTCCGGGGACTCAGAGGTCACGGCCCAGCCCCGCCTCCGGGAAGCCCCCTGACTCCCCGATATTGTCACTTATAATTTCTGAGAGTGTTTCTATTCCGCCCTGTTTCTCCGTCTCCCTGCAAATTATTTTCACGTGAAAAACATCAGGTTGTGAGCCCCTGAGTGGACTCTGTTCAAGGAGGAGGCATTCAAACCTGTGGAGAATTTTGTGAGTTTATTTGAGCCGAACGGTGGACAAGTGCGGGAAGCAGGATCTCCGTGGAAGCAGCGCTCCGGGGAACGCGGGTTTTCCCCTTTTAACCATTACATCTAAAGGGGAGACGCCAGGGGGTTAACGAAACCCACCGGTGACAGCTGAGGGAGGCGGGAGAAAGCGAAGGGGGAAGGAAAATTCGGACGCAGCTCCTTCACTCCGGTGGGTGCCGACGGCTAGCAGTCAGCAGTGAGCACGGGACTGAACCACGAGGGCGTCTGTGCCTCCGCCCTGGCGCCGTTTGTGCCCTGAGGGTCCAGAGAAGGAAGCACAGGTGACCGTTTCACGGGCGTTATCTCAGACGCAGACACAGGCTCAGTGCGGGCGAGGCTGACCTTGCCGGGGAGGACACCGGCCGCGGACGTGACTCTCCACCACAGACGGCCCTTTAATGAGAGGTTTTCCCGTCGGGCCCTTTGCAGCCACTTTAGGTCTCCGCTTTGCAAGGCCTCACGTAGGCCTCCTGAGTCAGCCCGGTGAGCACGTGGCCCCTTTGCCCTCAAGCCCTGAGGCAGTTTTCCAACCCCAGCTCCCTCCGTGGTCCCCTCCGTGGTCCCCTCCGTGGTCCCCCCGTGGCCTCAGGCCCTGGGACCGGGTCCTGGCGCTGCAGCTTCCCCGCCGTGGCCTTGGGTCCCCGAGCCCAGGGAGGGGCTGACTCGAACCCGCTGGGGCCCGGCTTCCCTTGTCCTGGGGTTTGTGCTGACACTGCAGCTTGGCCTGGGTCCATCTTGTCCTTAAGCTGCGGGTGGAACAGGCATTAGCTGCTGCCGCAGACGCATGGCTGGGCCCCGGCCAGCGTTTCCCCAGCAGGAGCGAGGCCGCATCCAGTTCCCCACCGCGGCCAAGGGCTGCCCGCGGACAGCGGCTCTGCAGTGCTCATCGCTGCTCACGTCTGCTCACGTCTTGACCGTGACCTTTCCTCCTTTCTTGTGACTCAGCCTGGCCCCACCCGGCACCCTGACTCAGCCACCTCCCTCTCCCCTGCACTTAGGGGTCCAGCCTCAGGGCCACAGTCCTAATCAGCACCCGGTCATCTGGGGAGGAGCCTGGGGCCTGTGGGTCACAGAGACAGTTTCAGTCCGAGATAACGCCCAGGCCTCCGGGGGTTTAGCCCCAGGCCCAGAACCACCTCGAAGCCAGCCCTGCCCAGCGTGACCCCGGCTGGTGCTGGCTCCGGACCCGGAGGTCCCGTCAGCTACTGCAGCCCTGGCGCCCAGCCATCGCCGTGGGCGGCAGAGACCACACCCTACCCCTCTCCTCCGGGAGAGCGCCTGGCGCCCTGGGACCAATTTCAGGGAAGAAAGGAAATAAAAATCAAGATAAACGTGGATTAACCTGAAAGCTGTACCTGCTCCCGCTGCGAGGTCCTACCTGGACCAAGAGGCGGCCGGTGCCCGGTGCCCGCCGTGGGCAGGGGGGGGGGGGCACAGCGGGCTAGTCAGGCTCCGGGCTCCAGGCCACGCCCAGCCCCTGGGCCGGCGACCGGAGTTCATCAGTTCATCGGAACAGACGGGCTGGTTGAAGGGCTGGGCGTTGCAGATGGAATTCCCAGCCGGGGTCTGGGTCTCTGAGGCGTCACCCTGGCCGGGGAATAACAGGCGTGTAAACACACCCACATGACGTCACGACAAGGCAGCGCCGCCAGTGGGCTCAGCCTGGGGCTCTGGGGTCCCTGGAACCCTGGCACCGCCTAGGGGTTTGTTGGTTTGTTTTTTTAATTGAGATGTAATTCAGAGACCATGCAATTCACTGTGGAAATGCACACACGCGGAGGTTTTCAGTGTACTCACACACACCTGCGCCCACCACCACAACCAATTTCAGACATTTCATCACCTTAGAAAGAGCCCCACCCTGTAGCGACTGCCTCTCTGCCCTCACCCCCACCCTAAGCAGCTACCAGTCTCCTCCCTCTCCCTCTCTCTCTCTCTCCCTCTCCATCTCTCTCTCTCCCTCTCTCTCTCCCTCTCCCTCTCCCTCTCCATCTCTCTCTCTCTCTCTCTCCCTCTCCCTCTCCCTCTCTCTCTCCCTCTCCCTCTCCATCTCTCTCTCTCCCTCTCTCTCTCCCTCTCCCTCCCCCCCTCCATCTCTCTCTCTCTCTCTCTCTCTCTCTCTCTCTCTCTCTCCCTTTCTCCGGCCCAGACATTTCATGTGAATGGCGTCATGGGTCTGGGGTCTTTGTGCCTGGCTTCTTCCTCTGAGGTGATGTTTCTGAGGTCGCCACGCTGGGGCACTACCAGCACGTCACCCGTTTTCCCGGCTGAGTAACCGTCCGCTGCACAGATAGGGCACGGCCGCTGGACGTGGGGGCACTGCCGCCTTGGGGGGGGGGGGATGCTGCTGTGAGCATCTGAGCACGGTTCTGTGTGGTCACGTGGTTTGGCGTCTCTCGGCCGAGGCGCAGGACTGCGGGGTCACATGGGGACTGTATTTGAGGACTGGCCAGATGGCTGTTCGAGTGGCCGCACCGTGTTCCGTCCTCCCCATCCTGTCACCTCTGCTTCTCCCTGGTCTGTGGTTCCGGCCAGAGACCTGGTGTGAAGTGCTGTCTCCTTGTGGTCCTGCTTTGTCGACGATGGATCGCGTGGCCCCGGGGGCCTCCTCGGCTCCTCTAAGTTTTTGATTCATTGATAGGGTATTTTTTTCCTTTAAAAAATACTAATTATTAAAAATGTTTTAATTGATTATTTTTTAGAGAGAGAGGGAGTGAGGGAGAGAGAAACTGATCAGTTGCCTCCCGTACACGCCCCAACCGGGAATCGAATTGGCGATATTTGGTGCAAGGACAACGCTCAACCAATGAGCCACGCTGGCCAGGCCTAATTTTTCCTTTTGAAAAGTTTTTTGCTTTTAATTTTGAAATCAGTTTAGGTTTAGAGAAAAGTTGCGCAGCCAGTACCAAACTCTCATTACCCTTCACCCCGTTTCCCTACATCTGAACCACACCTGCTTCATCACTCTCAACCTCGGAACATTCAAGAATGAAAGGAAACGCGGAGGACATGGACCTCTAAATTCTTCAGCATCTTCTTTAGACAACACCACCCGCCCACCCCCTCACCCAGCCGCAGTGAAGTGACCCAGTCAGAACACCGGCGCCGACCGGATTCTGTCATTTACGGAACTGAGTCCCAGACTTGCCCTGGGGGTCTCTGCAGGCGCCCGGGAGCCTGGCCTCTCCCCCAGGCACCACCCAGAGTGGGAGCCGAGAAGGGACAGGACCCGTCAGGGACACGCTTGGTCCGTTACCCAGAGGGGTGCCCAGGCCAGCGGTCAGCAGCACCTGAGCCGCGTGAGGGCTGCGAGCGCTCAGGCCTCACTCAGCCCAGCTGCACAGAAACAGGGTGGAGCCCAGCCGCGTGGCTCAGTGGTGAGCGCTGACCTATGAACCAGGAGGTCAGGGTTCATTCCAGGTCAGGGCACAGGCCCAGTTCCGGGCTGGATCCCCAGTGGGGGGTGTGCAGGAGGCAGCCGATCTGCGATTCTCTCTCATCATTGATGTTTCTCTCTCCCTCCCCCCTCGTCTCTGAAATCCATACAAATCTATTAAAACAAGCAGCACTGTTTCTAGGTGCGGAGATGTTAGGGCAGAAAGATCGACCACAGGCCCGATTTCCTATTCTTCATGGGACTCCAGCGCCTGGAGCTTGGCCCACCTGCCCCATGCGGCCTGGGGGCGCCCCGTTTGGGGACCCTCCTCCAAGGTCACCTCTGCCCCCCCCAGTGACTCACGTCTGTCCCCAAAGACACACCAGATACTTAAGTGGAAGAGCAAAGGCGAGCCATTTTATTTAAAAACAACAGTGTTTATAAATCATCTTGAGGGTGAAGACTCACCAGCCCAGCCCTCTGCCCCCCTGTCCCCCCCCAGAGTCTCCCACCTCCTTCCTGTCGATTCTGCTGGAGAAGGAATCGGACGCACGTGATGAAACTCTAATCGCTCCTCTAGGCTGTCACTCAGTTAACGGAGGGGCCGTGAGCTCCCTGCCAGGCCCGCGGCGCCGCCCTCTGCACGGTGCTCGGGGCCAGGGCGCCGGGGTGGGCGCGCCGGGCAGCTCCAGAGGGTGCTCGCCCGCCTCCGAGCCGCCGCCCCGGCCCCGCGCCCTGGCCCCGCGCCCCAGCCCCGCGCCGCCACCTCCCGCCCCGCCCCGCCCCGCGGCAGGCGGTCCCGCTTGGCCTTTTGCGGGAACCTCCCGAGGCCGCGCGGGGCTCAGGGTGCGCTTTGCAGAGTCTCCTTCTAGTTTCCGGCGAGTCGCGGTGGGCGACCCGCAAAGGAGAGTAAGTGGGACCCGCAGACCCGGAGACAGGCCCGGGGAGCGGCCCGCCCCGCTCGCCCCCCCCCCGCCCCCCCCCCCCGCTGCGGGCGGTCCCGTCCAGCCCCCGCCCCGCCCCCCCCCCCCCCCCCCAGTCCCGGGCGCCCTGCCCGTCCCCAGGCGGCTCCTCGCCGCGCACCAGTGGGCCGGGCCGCGCACTCGCACCGCCGTCCCTCGCGTCCGCAGGCGCCGCTCTCAGCCTCTCCCGCCGCCGTCGGAGCCGGAGCCGGAGCCGCCATGCAGCCCGCGCGCGCCCCGCTGCTCCCGCCGCTGCTGCTGCTGCTGCTCGCGGCGCCTGTCTGGGCGCAGCTGCCCCGGGCCGCCCGCTCGCCGGCCGCCCCCGCCGGGTGCCCCGAGCGCTGCGACCCCGCGCGCTGCCCGCGGCTGCCGGGACCCTGCGAGGCCGGCCGCGTCCGCGACGCCTGCGGCTGCTGCGAGGTGTGCGGCGCGCCCGAGGGCGCCGAGTGCGGCCCGCAGGAGGGCCCGTGCGGCGAGGGGCTGCAGTGCGTGGTGCCCTTCGGGGTGCCCGCCTCGGCCACGGTGCGGCGGCGCGCGCAGCCCGGCCTCTGCGTGTGCGCCAGCGCCGAGCCCGTGTGCGGCAGCGACGCCAACACCTACGCCAACCTGTGCCGCCTGCGCGCTGCCAGCCGCCGCGCCGAGAGCCTGCAGCGGCCGCCGGTCATCGTCCTGCAGCGCGGCGCCTGCGGCCCAGGTACCGCCGCCCGCCCGCCCCCTCCCAGCCCCGCGGACCGACGGGCACCCCAGGAGCAGGGCGCGCGGCGGGCGAAAAGGGCCCCCTCGCTGGGGGCAGGGCAGGGCGCCCCCCTCCGCCGAACCGGCTGTGGGTTCCGCGCTCGGTCGGAGTCCGGGTGCCAGGGTCCCGCCTGGAGGGCGTCTGTGGGTGCCCCGGGGGAGGCACACAGCACCGGCGACCCGGACGGGCCGGGCAGGAAGGGGGATCCGACAGGAGAGGGGCCTGGGGCGGGGAGGTGGGCTCGTTTCTGGCGCTTCTCCCTTCAACTTCTCTGCCCTCCACCCCATGCGCCCCTCGTTCACTTCATCGCGGCACCCAGGCCTCCCCGGGTGCTGCCCGCCCGCCTGCCTCCTGGCTTCTGTGCCAGGAAATGGGAAGGGGAGGCGAGGTGCGGGCTGGAGAGGAGAGTGTCCTGTTCACACATCTTCCTGTCAACAAGCAGCTCCTGGGGGTGGGGGGCCAAGGGCAGAGAATCTCTCTCTCTCTCTCTCTCTCTCTCTCTCTCTCTCTCTCTCTCTCTCTCTCTCCCTTCCAGAGCGAGGCTTCCCTCCAGGCAGAGACCATGTGGAAAACAATGGGAGTTCAGCTGTGCCGGTGCAGCCTGGTCGGGGCAGCCCTGTCCCCGCTGCAGCCACAGGCTGGCTCCTCACGGGCAGTGCCGGCCGGGGCCAGGGGGCCGCAGGGCTCGGCTGGGTTTTCGGCGGGAATGTAACTGACTGGGTGGCCGTGTGGTGCGCGCAGGAGGACCGGAGGGCCTCTTCCCCTGGGGGCCGGTGCCCACCCTCAGCGCAGGGACCTGCAGGGACCGGATGGCAGGACAGGCACGCCTGGGGTGCCCACCCCGTGCCCGTCCTTGTGCCGGGGTGTCGCGCGTGGGCCCCCGGCCTCAGGAGGAGGCGTCTGCGAGGTGCCCCACGAGGACTGAGGTTGAACTCCTTGCCCGAGGCCACCAGCTGGATTGGAACCCAGACAGCCTTCCGCAGGGGGCGCCCGCTGGTGCTCAGCCCAGAGCTGGGAGGGTGTCGGGCCGGATGGAGGAAGTTTGCAGAAGGCTGGGAGTGCATCCCAGCTGGGCAGGCGGCAGCCCGAGCAGAAACCAGCTTAGGGTGGCGCAGGACCGGGACATTGAGGAGGTGGCGGGAGGGACCCAGGCGGCTGGCGCAGAGCCCCGGGCGGAGAGGTCGGGCTGCGCTGTGTATGCGGATGTTCCGGAACCAGAGCCGCTCTCAGGAAGCCTGGCAGGAGACGCGCCTGGCAGGAGACGCGCCTGGCAGGGGACGCGACGCACACCCGGGCGCGGGTTGAGCTGCTGTGGCATCTGGGTGGGAGGCGGTGACTTAGAAAGCCCGTGGCGTGTTTTTGTCAGCGCCGCCCAGCCGTGCCTGCTGGTGGTCTCGCTGCGCCCGGTCTGAGTAACTGGACCTTCGGGCACCTGGTGGATGGCCAGGGAGGTGGAGTCCTTTAGCCGCTCAGGCCTGGCAGTGCCACAGTCGGCGTGTGGGGGAGGCAGGCCCTCTCCCGCTGGCCGGAGGCCGCAGCAGGCTCCCGGGGGCAGGCGAGTGGCCTGGAGGAGGGGTGCGCCTGTGTTCACCCTCCCGCTTCCTGAGAATGTGTGGGGAGCTCTGCACGCAGTGTGCCCGGCATCCTGTGCGTCCGTCCGTCTGCCCGGCTCAGAGGAGGCACCTGTGCATGGATGACAAACGAATGAAGGAAGGAATGAATGAGTGAAGGAAGGAATGAAGGAAGGAAGGAAGGAATGAATGAGGAAACAGGTGCCTGAGAGACACAGCCATCCAGTCTTTTCCTAGTGGAAGGCTCAGCTTATCACCCGTGTGCGGCTAACACGCTAACACGCTAACACACGGCCCTCGGCCTCCCGGAGGTGCCCCCGAGGGCAGGAGCCCGAGCCAAGGGTTCATTCAGCGCAGCGGTCATTGCTGGCACCTAGGGGAGGCGAGCTGGCCGCTGCTGTGGCTCAGGCTTGGCCGGAGGGTGTGTGTGTGTGTGTGTGTGTGTGTATGTGTGTGTGTGCGCACGTGTGTGTGTGTGTGTGTGGGGGGGGGGGAGGCCTCTGGAGGAGGAGCCACTGGACAGAGGCCTGGGGTGGGAGGAGCCGCACGGGGATGAGGACGGAGCCTCCAAGACACGAGGGGCCCAGGGTTTCCGGGGTCCGGAGGGGGTGTCGGGAGCAAGGAGTGAGGACAGGGAGGCGGGGCCTGCCACAGGGAGGTGCCTGGGCTGGTGGCAGCGTTCGGGAGGCGTGCGGGGCCTCTGGGTGGTGGTGGACTGTATCACCCTTCAAAAGAGAGCATCTGCCTGGCCAGTGTGGCTCAGGGGCTGAGCGGCCACTTATAAGCCAGGAGGTCACGGTGGATTCCTGGTCAGGGCACAGGCCGGGTTGTGGTCTCCATCCCTAGTGGGGGGCGTGCAGGAGGCAGCCGATGCGAGTCTCTCTCATCACTGAGGTTTCTCTCTCCTTTCTTCTCTGAAATCAATACAAATACATAAAAAAATAACTGCCTTCAGGGAGCAATTGTGGGGGCCATGAGCTCACTGGCTGGACGCGACGGCAGGCCTGTGGGCCGGAGCTGTGGGATCTGGTCGCAGTTCATGCCTGGGACTGAGACATCAGACTTCCCAGGAGCTTTATTCTCAGTGAATGAACGGCTGTGGCCGGGCTCGATTCGAAGAAGGAATTGGACTGGGCAGGGCTGAGGGTTCCTGGGAAGGCCGCTGGGCGGGGGCCGGCGGCTGGTGTGGCTCTGGCACTGGCACGTCCTGGCTCTCACCTGCTCAGGTGACTGGTCGCCGACCTCTCAGGCCTTGGCAGGGCAGCGGGGTGAGGGGGTGAGGCCGGGCTGGCTGCTTTAAAAGCTCATTTCCTTTTTAAAACGATGGATGGGTAAAGCCAAGGCTGTCATTCAATGCATGTGGCCTCGGGCTGCGTTCAGCGTGTGGTGGCTGCTGGGGCCCCTGGGGGAGCACAGCGGTGACGTGCCAGCTCCGTGAGCCGGGGCCTCGCTGCCGCCCGGGGTCCAGGAGCGAGGTCCCTCCTGAGTCCTTACATGTCTCCTTCCCTGCCGCTCAGAAGGGAGAAAGGAAAAGGGGAGAGAAACAGATGTGCAGCCATTTCAATTGCTTTTTAAAAGAATATATAGTTTTAAATAAGTTTTTATTGATTTCAGAGAGAGGAAGGGAGAGAGAGAAAAACATCAAGGATGAGAGAGAACCACGGACCGGCTGCCTCCTGCACGCCCCCTACAGGGGATGAAGCCGGCAACCCGGGCCTGTGCCCTGACTGGGAATTGCACCGTGACCTCCTGGTTCACAGGTCGACGCTCAGCCACGGCGCCACGCCGGCCGGGCTGTGACTTGTCTTGAATGAAGACCCGAGTCTGGGCTGCCTGGGCTTTCCCTGCCGTCCGTGAGGCCCAGGAGACGGAGCGGGAGCCCCGAGACCGTGGGAACCGGGCCTGCTGGGTGTCCCTGCCTTGGACAGTCCTCCCAAGGAGAGAGCAGTCACGCCCCAGGGAAGAGAAACAGCGTGGGCGGCCCCAGATGCTCGAGGAGGTCAGATTCCTGGACAAGTTGTCAAATAAGCATATTTTGTGCGAAGACTTCCCCGCGCTCTGGCAGCAGCTGGCCCTCACCCGGAGGCGGTCACGTCCCCCCGCATGCTGGTCCCCGGGGGCTCGCAGCTGTGGCTGGAACCCTGAGCGTTTCCAAGTGCGAAGAGTGAGTCAGCGCCTTGTGCAACGCTGAGGCCTCGGGGGCTTGTAACGGGTTGTGCAATTGGGTCTGGAGGAGGCAGCCGGCCTGTGTGCTGAGCTGGTCTTTCCCAGGGTTTGGCGCGACCCGCCCGCCCGCGAGCTCCCTGTCAGGTGGCCCCAGGACGGTCCCAGCGATCGTCCAGCAGCCGTCGGCTCGCGCCGTGGCTGGGGCAGCCCTCTCTTCGGGGCCAGCATTCCGAGTGGCAGGCGCCGTGCGGTGGGGCGGGGGGACGGGAGGGCTCTGCCGGTCGAGGCTGCCCTGGCAGGTGGCTGCCAGCTGGGCACGGAGGGCGGAGGGTCAGCGTTCGGCAGCCGCAGGCCTTTCCCTGGCACAGGCTCCGCCGGCCGGAGGCCTGAGGGCACAGGGCTCAGGGTCTAGGGCTCCAGGACAGCCTTGCACAGGACGGCTGAAGAGCTGCCTCCCTGGGTGCTTCTGGGAGGCGTGCCTGGTGCTGGCTGTGTCGTGGGCATGTCTTGTTCTTTTCTTTTTTTTTTTTTAAAATATATTTTTATTGAACTTTTAGAGAGAGAGGAAGGGAGAGGGATGGAGAGATAGAAACATCAATTGACCACCTCCTGCACGCGCCCTAGGGGGATGAGCCTGCAACCCGGGCCCGGGCCCTGACCGGGAATGGAGCCCTGACCTCCTGGCTCCTAGGTGGACGCTCAGCCCCTGAGCCCCGCTGGCCAGGCTGCCTCGTTCTCTCCCATCGCCCTCCTGGATGGGGGGGGGGGGGGCGTGTCCCGTTTTCCAGCTGAGGAAGCAGATGAAGCTCTGAGAAGTGACACTGCCCCAGGCCCCAGGAGGAGGAGGCAGAGCCGGACGGAGCCCGTGGTCTGGGGCTCGCACGCTTCTGGGGGCTTCTTTGACGCCAGGGCCACCTGGAGGCTGTGGTTCAACCCCCACCAATGGGGCTTCCCAGCCTCAGTCACTGCCTCCTGGTTCCGCCCCTGGTGGCCCCAGGGCAGCCTGCGCCTGGTTTCTGGCCGGAAGTTGGGGACTTTCTGGTCTGGACGCTGTGTTGGGTGGACTGTGACTTCCCAGTGCCCTCGGGCCGACTGTGTCCTCACCATGTCCTGCCCGCGGGGCCTGTCCGTCCCAGGGAGGGGTGTTGAGGTCCCGGAGGGAGGGCTGGCTTCAGCGCAGGTCATGCCCCTCTACCTTCTCGCCCCTTGGCCCCCAGCCCCAGGCTGCCCCCTCCACCAGGGGCCTGTGGGGGTGACCGAGGACGGTGGGGGGCCACGTCCAGACCCCTTCGTACTGGAGCCCTCGCTCCCGCCGCCCGGGCCTCGCGGACGGGAGGGCGCGGCAGGAAGAGGAGCCGGGGGCTGGGAGGCCAGATGCCTATCAGGAGGAAAGTGAGCCCTGTGTTTGCGACCTGAGCAGCCAGCCGGCTCCCTGAGGACAGTCCCAGCCACACGCCCGGCCTGCAGGAGCCTCGGTTCCGTGTGGCGGAACCGAGTGGAAACTTTTCCTGCCACACGAAGTAGGTCAGCTCAGCGTGGCCGTGCACGCAGGCCTGTTTCCCTTGTGGCCGAGGAGATGGAGAGGAGAGGCTCAGCTCGGGCCCCTTGAAGCGCAGCCCCGGGGAGTGGAGGCCGCAGGCGCGGGGCCTGTGACTGACGGGCAGCCTGCCACCAGCTGGTTGCTCATCGGGTGGGATGGCGGCCTCAGCCTCTGGCCCGCACCTGCCGGCTGTTCCCGCCCCTGCCGGGCCCTGGCCCAGCCCCACGAACGTCACTGGCTCCGGCACCTGGGGGTGGGGCAGTCATAGCCTGGGGTCTGGCGTAGGGCGGGATTTTCCCACGCGCAGCGTCGAGCGTTGGGGAGGCCATCCCGGGAGGAGGGGCCTGGACGTCCAGGTGCGCGGGCCAGGCCTCCAGGCGCGGCCCCTCCTCCTCGGCTCGGGAAGAGGAGAGAAATGGGCCCGGAACCCTCCACGGTTACTATTTCTGCGCAGAAAGCGGCGAGGACAGTCGTCCCGTTCAGTGTGGGGCCTTAGAAATCGTGACAGCCGGTCCTCGAGACTCCGGTTTATTTGAACGGGACTCGTCCCAGGGCCTTGGGCACTTTGACACGGAAGCTGCGTCTTTCCTGTCTCCTTCCAGGTGATGCCCCTCCTGCCTGTGCTTCTCTCTGCAGCTGCAGGGAACCAGCTGGCAGGCCCCTCCGTGCCAGGCCCTCTGTGCCCAGGCCCCTCCGTGCCAGGCCCTCTGTGCCCAGGCCCCTCCGTGCCAGGCCCTCTGTGCCAGGCCCTCTGTGCCCAGGCCCCTCCGTGCCAGGCCCTCTGTGCCCAGGCCCCTCCGTGCCAGGCCCTCTGTGCCAGGCCCTCTGTGCCCAGGCCCTCTGTGCCAGGCCCTCCGTGCCCAGGCCCCTCCGTGCCCATGGGAGATGGGTGCCTGCCTCCCTGCCTGCGGGCACTCTGTCCGCCCTGGAGGCTGCCCGGGGCCCTGGGCTCGGCCAGCTGCCGGCAGCGTCTCCATCAGCTCCTGACCAAGAGCGATCTCAGCACGTACCTGCACCTGGTTTTTAGTGTTTGTGTGTAATCCTCACCTGTGATGTGTTTCCATTGAGTTTTAGAGAGAGTGGAAGAGAGAGGGAGAGACAGAGAGAAATATCGATGTGAGAGAAACATCGATGGGTTGCTGCAGCCGAGGTACCTGCCTTTGATCGGAATCGAACCCGGGACCCTTCGGTCTGCAGGCCGATGCTCTATCCACTGAGCCAAAATGGCTAGAGCTGTGTTTTATTTTTGTTTTGTTTTTAATATGTTTTTTTAAAATTGATTTTAGAGAGAAAGGGAGGGAGAGGGAGGAAGAGAGAGAGAAATATCGATGTGAGAGAGAAACATCGATTGGCTGCCTCCCATACCCACTCCAACCAGGGGTCGAACCCACAGCTGGAATCAAAACGGTGACCTTTCGGTGCATTAGACGCTGCCCATCCAACCGAGCCAGACCGGCCTGGGCTGCACTCTGGGTTTTAGATCCAATGAGTCAGGACTGCAGGCAGGGCCGGCATGATGGGGGTGCAACCCTGGTGTGGCCCCCGGGCCCCCATGTGACCCTCTGCTGGGACCGTCCTGGAATTCCTAATTGATTTTGGAATGAGGGGCCCAGCTCCCGCTGTGCGCTGGGCCCTGTGAACTGGGACAGGGCACTGAAGTGCCTTGGTTTCGGGCCGTCTGCTCTGCAGGCTGATTTGAATTTTGGGAACATGCAGTTCCCGCCGAATAAAGGAGGATTCATCTCTCTCCCCTCGAACACTGCGTCCTGTTTTCCGAATCCGCTCTCCCCATCCGCTCCGGCGAGAAACTGGGTTGCGCGATTGTTTTGCCGTGAGCGAGGGGTGGCTTGTTAATGGGAGTCCCGGCCCTGCGCTCCCAGGCCCGGATGTGGGGAGCTGCCCCCTCCACCGCGTGGGCTGCGGGGGCTGGAGGCTGGGCTGCGACCTGGATGGGAGGCCCCGGACGCCAAGCAGAGCGCCAGCTGGGCAGCCGGACACTCGGAGTTCCCCCTCTGCTCTGAGCTCTGTGCCTCTCCTCCGAGCTGTTTTCCCGTCTCTGCAGACGGTGAGACACGCCTGGGCTCACGGGAATCAGGAGAGGGAAGGCTTGTTTGGTGCCCAGCGTTGTGCTGACGCACAGTTGTCGGCGTGGCCAGGTGGGAAGAGCAGGCCTGTGCGTGCAAGGCGGGCGGAGAGGCCTGGGGAGGGGGTTTCGGGGAGTGGAGGGCGAGCAGGGAGCCCTGGGATAGACGTGGGGAGTCAGAGCCACGTGACCTCAGGCCAGAGCACTGCCTAGCAGCCCCCTTGACCCAGTGATGAGGCCTCAGCACGTCACAGGTGCTTGTGTCCTTACGACCTCGTTCCTGGTAGCCATTCGCAGGAAAATTGTCTGAGGCATTTATTTCACTTCATTTAATAACCTCGGTTACTTACGGATGGGACGTGCCCACCTGCTGGTGCCACCCGGCCTCTCGGATCTCGGAATCGGATCGGACGCCGCCACCCCATTCCCATGTCCGCGTTGGTTGTGTATCTGCTTGCAGCACAGAGACCACCGGAAACCCAGGTTCACGGAGATACAGTCTCGTCCAAAGGACTGTCCTGAGGCCTGACTTCGAAAGGGAATGAACGGCCGAGACCTAGTCCTCAAGGCGTCCAGGATACCCAGTGTCACCGTCTCTCCCCAGGAAACTCGAAATACCCTGTCCGCTCGCTGTGGTACCCCGGGGTGCCTCGGCACACAGTTTGAGAACCAAGGCATTAGGCCCCTGAAGATGTGCTTCTCCTTTGTGCCTCATCTTCATCTTCACGGGACACGTTTGCTGACGGTGAAAGAGACACACGTGGTGACGTGTTCAAAGCCGCGTCCGATCTTGTGCTGAATCTTTGGTCCCTGGTCCCGGGTCCCCGCCTTGCGATGCTCGCTTTCACTGACACAGCGTTTCCTCGATGTGATTCGTCCGTCAGGTACTCAACTCCGGGCCCAGCTCTTCTCAGGAAGCACTTAATCACGGAGGTGTCTGCGATTCTAATTCTGACAATAATGTTTTAATAAAAAAAAAAACCCTATATTTTTATTGATTTCAGAGAGGAAGGGAGAGGGAGAGAGAGAAACATCCATGATGAGAGAGAATCACGGTTCGGCTGCCCCCTGCACACGGGGACGGAGCCCGCAACCGGGCCTGTGCCCTGACTGGGAATCGAACCGTGACCTCCTGGTTCACAGGTGGACGCTCAACCACTGAGCCACGCGGCCAGGCTCTGACAATAATTATGGAAACACATCAACACTGTGCATACCTGTGCATGTGAGTGTGCGTGTGTACGCGCAGGCATGTGTGTGTGCGTGTGTGTGCGTGCCTGTGTGTGTACGTGTGCGCGCCTGTGTGTGCACGCGCATGTGTGTGTGTGTGTGTCCCTGTGAGGACGCCGTTGAAAGCTGTTGGGAGGTTCTCTCTCTGAAGTTGCAGGGGGAGGGTCCAGGGAGGCGACGTGTGGGGCTGGTGCTGGACTCGCCGTTTCTAAGGAGGAAAAGGGAGCCGTTCATCGCTGGCTGGAATCCGCCAACGGACCAACTCGTACCGCGAGGGGAAGTGCTGGCACTAAGGGCGGTGGTTGTGTTTGCCGCCGGCAGCGATGGGTATTTACTGGTGGGCGGGCAGCGCGGTCTCTGGAAGCCGTGACTCACACCCCCACGCGTCCTGGCTTTGCAGACCTCTTTCTGTTCACGACGACCCGCGTCGCCTGCCCCCAGCTGTCTCCTGCTGAGAGCTGTTTCGGGCGCCCTCGCTTCTCTCTCTCACGTGCCGCTTGCAGATGGCGCCTCGCTGTCCAGAAACCCCCGGAGCCGTTACTGGCGCCTGTGGGTCAAGGTTGGCGTTCTTCCCCTCGGCTGACCATCTGGGAGGAGGACGTTGACCGGCAGTGGGGGTCAGCGGGGTCGCCAGGGTTTCCGAAGGCCACGGGGCCACGGCCGCTCCCTCCAGTGGATGGGCCGCCTCGGAGGCCCCGGAGCAGGGCCCACGCTGACCAGCTGCCCTGAGGGACACTCCAGGCCTCACCCCGCGGCTGCACGAGGAGACGGCCCGCTGGTGCCCTCCGGGAGCAGTGAGCTGCTGTGCCTTATGCTCAGTTGCCTCCGATCTGCTTACCTTTCCCGTTGTCCCGGGTCCCCCGCGTGATGGCCGTGCGGTCCTGGGCTGCTTGCTTTCTTTTTTCTTTTTACGTGTGTTTTTATTGATTTCAGAGAGGAAGGGAGAGGGAGAGGGAGAGGGAGATAGAAACACCAGAGATGAGAGAGAATCATGGATCGGCTGCCTCCTGCACGCCCCCCACGGCGGATCCAGCCCGCCACCCGGGCCTGTGCCCCGACCGGGAATTGAACTGTGACCTCCTGGTTCATAGGTTGACGCTCACCACTGAGCCACGTGGCCAGGCTGGGGTTGCTTTCTCTTCTAAGCTGCGCCACAGAGGCCTGTCTGCTGGGCTTTTCGCGGTGGCGCATGCGCTCACGGCCGCTCCTCTCTGTTTACTCATCTGCAGAATTTGGGGAGCCCCGGGCCCATCTCAGAGGCCACCCGCTCTTACCTGGCTGAAGCAGGTGGGGGTCAGGGAGAGAGGGGTTAGTTCGCTCCGGGGATGTTCGAGCTGGAACAGACCGTGACGCTCATGCCGGAGGCAGCTGGCCCATTTCACAGACGGAACCCTGGAGGCCACGGCCGACCGAGGATGGAACCGGGGCCTCCCAGGTCCAGGCCACTGTCCTCCCTGCTCCCTGTGCTGCTGCCCCGGGAGCCACTCCCTCTAGTTCGTGTGAGAAAGCGGCCAGTTCTCCTTTTAGCTGGAAAAACCCGGGTTTTTTGCAGTTGTGCCCTCGCTGGAAAGAGGAAGCGAGTTAGCGGTCCTCAGCGCAGGGTTCCAGTGACCTGCCTTCTCCGAGGGCTCAGGGCCTTCCCGGGGCGCCGGTCTGGTTGCGGGGAGACCTGCCTGGCCCCTCCCAGGAGGCGGAACCGGGGACACCCAGAGGCCTGCTCACAGCCGCGCTGGGCCTGGGCTGGGCCTGGGCCTGGGCCCGGGTTGGGGAGGAATGTCTCCCCTGGTGTGTGTCTCCCGCTGGAGGACTCGGGGAGATGCACCCCTCAGCCACAGCCACCGGGACGGGAGGGCGGCAGGTCCGAGGGGCCGGGAGCTGGTGCTCCGCAGGGGGTGCTCGATGCCCCGTTGTCGGCTCTCGCTGTGAAGGGCGCTCCGTGTCCTCGGGGACGTCATCTGGGCGCCCTGGCTTCCCTGAGTGTAGCCGGGACCACCGCCTGCCTGCCCAGCCCCCAGGAGGAGGGCACTGGACCGAGGGACGGGAGGGGCTGAGACGGAGCCGTGAGGGCGGCCGCGGCGCCTGCGCGTGCGTTTGTCCTGCTGGACGTGCAGGTGTTTTCTGCACCTCACGCACCTCAGAAGGTCACGCTCTGCAGGAGAGCGGCTCCGCCGCAGGTAAAGGAGCTCAATGCCCGCGGCCAGCCCTCGGCTCATCGGGCCTCTCACCAGCATGAAGCCCGATAGAGGCTCTGGTCCCGGGAGGCCCCGCGCCGGGGCTGAGCTGGGTTCCCAGGCAGCGTGTTTACGTGTCTTCCCTCTGCGCTGTCCCCAGGGCAGGAAGACCCCAACAGTTTGCGCCATAAATACAACTTCATCGCCGACGTGGTGGAGAAGATCGCCCCCGCCGTCGTCCACATCGAGCTGTTCCGCAAGTAAGAGCCCCCGTTCCCGCGGCCCAAGCGCCCCCCCCCCCCCCGTCCACCCCGGACCCCGGACCTGCCGCCTTCGCGGGGTGCAGGGCTGGTCCCCGCCAGTTCCAGGGCCCGAGTCACTGAACGGACTCCCGGGGCAGAGAGCGGCTCTCCCTGGAGACGCTTTCCCGCCTGACTGCTCACATCACATCCCTGGCCCTCTGGACCAGCCGTGGGCAAACTACGGCCCGCGGGCTGGATCCGGCCCGTTTGAAATGAGTAAAACTTTTGAAAAAAAAGACCGTACCCTTTTATGTAATGATGTTTACTTTGAATTTACATTAGTTCACACAAACACTCCATCCATGCTTTTGTTCCGACACTCCGGTCCAGTTTAAGAGCCCATTGTGGCCCTGGAGTGAAAAAGTTTGCCCACCCCTCGTCTGGACGGTTTAGGAAACGCTGCTCTGAACAGACTCCGAGGGTATTTTCTAAGTGGAATTGTTTTTGTTTGGTTAATCCTCACCCACGGATTCTCAGAGAGAGAGTGGGAGAGGGAGGGAAAGAGAGAGACACCCATGTGAGAGAAACACACCCACTGGATGCCTCCTGCACGCGCCCTGGCCAGGGTCCGGCCGGGGCGGAGCCTGCAACCGAGGTATGTGCCCTCGACCAGAATCGAAGCCAGGACCCTTCAGTCCGCTGACGCTCTACCTACTGAGCCACACCGGCCAGGGTGAGTGGCATTGTTTTGTTGCAGGTAAAAGTCGGCCTAACGTCCCGACAACTTCCTCCCTCCCTTCCTTCCTTTTTAATCCTCACCTGAGGGTGTTTTTCTCATTGATTTTTAGAGAGAGTGGCAGGAAGGGAGGCAGGAGGGAGAGAGGAACATGGAGACCCTGATGGGAAGAGACACACGGAATGGTCGCCTCCCGCGCACGTGCACCCCGACTGGGGCTGGGAGGAGCCTGCAACCAGGCCCAGGAGTCGGACCCGCGGCCCTTGGTGCTCCGGCGACGCTCTCGCCACTGAGCATGCGGCCAGGACGCGCGACCCCAGATGCGCAGTGACAGCTGCTGGCTGCGAGCTGCCGGGAGCCCCCTCGCGCGGGTGTGAAGGAGGCGTCGCGGTGTCTCTGGCTGACGGGGCGCCTTCTGGGTTCCAGGCTCCCCTTTTCTAAGAGGGAGGTGCCGGTGGCCAGCGGCTCCGGGTTCATCGTGTCCGAGGACGGGCTGATCGTGACCAACGCCCACGTGGTGACCAACAAGCACCGGGTCAAGGTGGAGCTGAAGGACGGCGCCACCTACGAGGCCAAGATCAAGGACGTGGACGAGAAGGCGGACATCGCGCTCATCAAGGTCGACCACGAGGTCAGTCTCCCACCTGCAGGGCCCGGGCCGGCGGCCCCGCGTCGCGCCTGGAGAGGCCAGGGGCCGCCACGCTCCCCGTGAGAGCCGCGAAGCGGGGCGGAGCCGTCAGATCTGGGCCACGGGAGGGTGTGGGGGACACTGAGTGCAGCGCTGGGGCAGGGTGTGTGTGCGTGTGCGTGTGTGTGTGTGCGTGTGCATGTGTGTGTGCGTGTGTGCTCGTGGAGGCTTCTGCAATAAGCAGGCGATAAGATCAGAGAGGCTTGGGTTTGTTTTTAAAATGCATATGTATGCATATTTTTATTGATTGCAGAGAGGGAGGGAGAGAGAGAGAAACATCCATGATGAGAGAGAATCATGGATCGGCTGCCTCCTGCACGCCCCACACTGGGGATCAAGCCCGCCACCTGGGCCTGTGCCCTGACCAGGAATCGAACCCTGACCTCCTGGTTCATAGGTCGATGCTCAGCCCCTGAGCCACGCTGGCCGGGCGGGTCTGCTGGATTTTAAACAGCCCGCAGGGAGGCTGGGCGCCCGTGTGGGGGACACCACCGTTAGGAAGGGGCCCCAGAGGTGGGAGTCTCACCGGCCAGAATAGCGCACCCAGACTCGCGGCTCCACTGAGCCCGTGGGGGCCACCAGCCGGGGGCTCCCCCAGCAGGGTGCGGCCTGGGCGCTGCGGGGGCTGCTCCCACTGAGCAGCTCCCGTTGGGGACACGTGGGTGGGGACCAGGTCCCTGCTCCCTCCAGCTGGGGATAGACAGTCTCTCGGATTTGGAGCCAAGTGGGTGTTTGCAGGGGGCATCCCTGGCCTGTCCAGGCAGGTCGAGATCCGACAGACCAGCTTTGCAGAGCGATGGGACCTGCTCCTGCCCCCCAGTCCCGCTCATCCTGCCCCCCTGCCCCCCCTCCTGCCCCCTGCCCTCCTCCTGCCCCCCTCCCCCTCCTGCTCCCAGCCTCCCTCCGCCAGCTGCTCCTACGTGAGATGTGCAGTCACATGCTCTCCCACTGAGCCGTACCCCGTGCCCCTGTGTGAGATGTTCCCAGCCCAGGGAAAGGGGCCTGAAGCTGAAGTGAGGCTTTCGCAGTGGATTCAGAGACGCCAGGGCATTGAACTGCAGGCGCTTCCCAGGACGGGCTGCGTTTGTGTCTGTAGGAGCTGGAGCGGGAGAAGGCAGGCGTGTCTCCTTCCCTCGGTCCATGGTCCGTCCGTCCGTCCGTCCGTGCTGTGAGGGTGGGTGGTTTATTAGGGGGTGGGGTCACCGTGGCGAGTGCGCGATCTAAAGCGAGCAGCCGAGATGGGTGGCAGCACAGCCGGGCAGGGAGACGCAGAGCAGGCAGGACGGAGCCAGCACCCCCGGGCTGAGGGTTGCACTGGGTTCCAAACAGCCCAGCCTCCAGGGCCCTTTGCTGATGACCCGGGAAGAGACAGCGCCTCCCACAGGCCCAGCTCCGAGCCGTGGGCTCCTCACCTGGGCCGTCCCTCCCTCCCTGTGACTGCGGGGTGTTCTCGCCATGTTTGGGGGACGGAAATGACCTCGGACATGGCTGTCATTGCCACGTGTCCTTAGCACCCTTCCCGCCAGCCTTGCCCTCGGGGCCGGCTTCTCCCCACCCCCACCCGCCAGCCCCCATGCCCCGCAGACCAAGCAGACCCTCCCCTGGCACCCAGACCCCACGCTGTCCAGGTCCCCCTCTCTGGGAGCCCGTTTGCCTGCGTTTCCTTCCACTCTTGGAGCTCCCCTCCCATCTCTCCCCGCCCCCCCTCCCCCCTCCACCCTTGGCCTGAGGTGGCCAGAGGCATTCTGGGCTTGCGACCAAATAACTCGTCTCTGGCTTCTCCCTGCTGAGTGCTGAGCCCTGAGAACTAACCGCTGGGAGAGGCTCCCGGGCCCCAGAGTCAGAGGAGGAGGGTCCCCCGCAGGCTCCCCTCTGTCCCGGGGTCTCTGAGCCCCTTTCCCGGGTGGGGCTGCACCAGCTCCGAGTGGGGATGCGGCCTGGGAGGGAAGGACGGGCCTGCAAGCGCTTTAATAGGAAGCAGCTGGAGGGCAAACCAGTTCAGCTCCGAGCAAAGTGTTTCCACATGTGCTCAGCGCCCCACGTGTGTGCGGAGCTTACATTCGCGTCCAAGGGCAGAGAGAGAGAGAGAGAGAGAGAGAGAGAGAGAGAGAGAGAGAGAGAGAGAGAGAGAGAGAGAGAGAGAGAAGGAGGGGGGAGATTCAAGAGAGGCATTTGCTTCAGGCCGGAGGCCGGGCAGGAAGTCGGGGGATGTACTAAGAGCACAAGGAGGAGCCACAGGGGCTGAGCGTCGGCCTCTGAACCAGGTCACCGTGCGGTTCCGGTCGGAGCACAGGCCCGGGCTGCGGGCTCCATCCCTGGTGGGGGGCGTGCGGGAGGCGGCCCATCCATGACTCTGTCTCATCATTCATGCTCTTATCTCTCCCTCTCCCTTCCTCTCTGAAATCAATAAAAGTAAATTGTTTTAAAAAGAGAAGAGGGGAAAGTGTGACAGCCGTGTTGGTCAGCAGACACACAGGAGGAAGGCGCCCCCCCCCCCGCCCCCCCACCCGGATGACAGCAGGGTGAGGTCGGTGTGTCTGCCACACACATGCCGTTCTCACCCAGAGAGCTTAACTCCTGCAGGGCCCTGCGGTCTGGCTGGAGGTGCCCCCCTCTGCCCCTCCCCCCTCTGCTTAGCCACCCCTCCCCCTGCCTCCCACTCCCAGGCCCCTCTGGGGACAGGCACCCCTCGCTGTCTGATATCTCGCCTCCTCTCACCCTGTTGGTGCTGACTTAGCTATTTGCTGCCTCAAGCTCATCTCCCCGCTCAAGCCAGGGACACACCTGTCGGGGGGTAGGCGGCTGAGTGTGCAGCGCCCGGGCACCCATGGGATAGACGGCTGCTCGGGAGGGAGTGGGTGCAGGCAGGGGGCACCGGGCTCCTGTGGATTCTCAGATGGGGTGAAGGTGTCCCAGCCGGCTCTCTGCTCGGGGCTGCCTGGGTGTGGATGGCACCTGGCTGTGCCGTGGGTAGCGAGGCCCTGGCCGGGGGGTGAGGGGGGGGTTTCCTTGGGCGCCCATCCCTGCCGCCAGCAGCGTGTGGAGGCTGTGGGGGTTTCTCCCATCACCCCAGGCCCCAGTCAGTCCTTGGTCACCTTTTGGGCCAGATGCCACCTCCAGACCTGCTTGAAGTGGCAGAGGAGGGGGAGCTGGGGGCCGGGCTGTGTTCACTGCGGGGGGGGAGGGGGGGAGGCGGGGGGGGCGCTGTGTTCACTGCGGGGGCGGGGGGGGGGAGCTGGGGGCCAGGCTGTGTTCACTGAGGGAGGGGGCGGGCCCTTCACCTGCAGGTGCAGGCCTGGGCACAGGGGCTCTGCTCCTGTGTGTGGGAATCTGCCCTGAGTTTTCGGGCGGGGGAGGCCCCCCAGACGTTGGGGCAGGGAGTGGCATGACTCACAGGGCCTCCCGCCAGGGTCCCGGCAGCCTGCGCACCAGAAGGCGCTGACTAAGCCGCAGCTTGGCCTCAGGGACTCAGATAACGCAGTCAGCTCCGCAGCTGGGGGGTGGGGGTCTGCCTCCCACCCTCGTGCAGCCCCGGGGCCTGGGCGTGGCCTGCGGGGCACAGCCCGCCTCCCTGTGGTTCTCCCCGGCCTGTGGGGCGTCCCCTCCCTGGGTGCTGGCTCACACGGCCTCCCCTCTCGCTCTCCCTGACTGCCCGGGGCTGCCCTGCCGGTGGGCTGGCTAAAGATGCCCCACGCCCCACGCCGTTCCATCTCCGCATTGATCTCCACGTCCTCAGGGCTGGGACCACCTTTCCTCAGGCAAGGCCAGCGCGATGGCGGGGAGGGGACCTCTGTCCCGGGGAGGACGGCCCCTCCCGGTGCCCGGCCCTTTGGAATGTGCGCCGTCTCCGCTCCCAGCCACCGGACCGGGCCCTCCCTTGTGTGTGCTCTGGCTCCTGGTCAAGAACTTAGTTGATTGAAGGAAATTCTTTGGCTGCGCTTTTCTCTTAATATGGTCTTGCCTCTTCCCCATGGCACGCGCTCCCCAGGGCCCTGGACTAACGCCGTTATTAAAGGTTCTGGGGAAGCCGTGGCCAGGTCTCGGGTCCGAGTTGGTAGGTGGCCCTGGGCGTGTCTCCCGGCCTCACGGAGGGGCGGGCGTTGGTGCCACCTGACAGCCTGGTGAGTGAGCAACAGAGTGTCAGAGCCCCGTGAGCATTTGCAGCCCTTCCCCGGCCCTCTGTCTGCTTTTGTAAATAAAGTTTTATTGAAACACAGGCGTACAGCAGAGTTGAGTTGCAAGGGTGGAGACCCGTGGCCCGTACTCCCGGGGGACGGTGCTATTTGCTGCAGCCGCTGCTTTTGTTTTGTTGGTGAAGCAGGGAGCGAGGCCTTAACCTACCCATTTCGGTCAAAACGTGAATTCAAAGATGTTTTGCAAATTATTATCCAATTTTAAATCCTAGCCCTGCCCGGTCTGGCTCAGCCCGTGGACTGAAGGGTCCTGGGTTTGATTAAGGTCAAGGGCACATACCTCGGTCGGGGCACGTGCGGGAGGCAACCAATTGTGTCTCTCTCCCTTCGATGTTTCTCTCTCTGTGTCTCTCCCACTCCCTTCCACCCTCTCTCAAGTGAGGATTAACCCCTCCCCGCACCCCCCGCGCCCCCCAAAAAAACACCCTGATGCTCCTCTGAGGTCTGGCCGTTGGTTCTTTCACTCACGGATTCTCTCAGGATGGACTGAGCATCTGTTCTGGCCAGACGCTGGGTGACGTGCAGGGGCCAAGCCGTGAGCTGTCGGCCGGTGGGAAACAGGTGCATCGGCACAAACACGGTGACGGGTGCGAAGGAGGAGCGAACGGAGGGGAGGCCGAGGCCAGGGCAGGAGGGGGGCAGAGGGCACGCGGGCGGCTGAGCTGGCCTGTTCCGTGAAGCCCGGAGGCCTGGGCCGTGGGCCAGGTGCACACGGGAGTCTGAGAGCCCTGGACACAGGCCAGGGTCCCGCCTCGCTGGCTCCTGGGCACTGTCCGCACCCCGTCGGCTATGGGCCTTTGGGGTTCCTGCTCATCCTCGGCAAAGCTCTGGTTTCCTGGGTTCCATCCTCCTGGGCTCCGGCCTCCTGGGCTCTGGCCTCCTGGGCACCGGCCTCCTGGGCGCCGGCCTCCTGGGTTCCATCCTCCTGGGCTCCGGCCTCCTGGGCTCCGGCCTCCTGGGCGCTGGCCTCCTGGGCTCCGGCCTCCTGGGCACCAGCCTCCTGGGCACCGGCCTCCTGGGCTCTGGTCTCCTGGGCACCAGCCTCCTGGGCACCGGCCTCCTGGGCTCCGGCCTCCTGGGCACCGGCCTCCTGGGCTCTGGTCTCCTGGGCACCAGCCTCCTGGGCACCGGCCTCCTGGGCTCTGGTCTCCTGGGCACCAGCCTCCTGGGCACCGGCCTCCTGGGCTCCGGCCTCCTGGGCACCAGCCTCCTGGGCTCTGGTCTCCTGGGCACCAGCCTCCTGGGCACCAGCCTCCTGGGCTCCGGCCTCCTGGGCACCAGCCTCCTGGGCACCGGCCTCCTGGGCTCTGGTCTCCTGGGCACCAGCCTCCTGGGCACCAGCCTCCTGGGCTCCGGCCTCCTGGGCACCAGCCTCCTGGGCACCGGCCTCCTGGGCTCTGGTCTCCTGGGCACCAGCCTCCTGGGCACCGGCCTCCTGGGCTCTGGTCTCCTGGGCACCAGCCTCCTGGGCACCGGCCTCCTGGGCTCTGGTCTCCTGGGCTCCGGCCTCCTGGGCACCAGCCTCCTGGGCACCGGCCTCCTGGGCTCTGGTCTCCTGGGCACCAGCCTCCTGGGCACCAGCCTCCTGGGCTCCGGCCTCCTGGGCACCAGCCTCCTGGGCACCGGCCTCCTGGGCTCTGGTCTCCTGGGCACCAGCCTCCTGGGCACCGGCCTCCTGGGCTCTGGTCTCCTGGGCACCAGCCTCCTGGGCACCGGCCTCCTGGGCGCCGGCCTCCTGGGTCTGGAAGTGCAAAGTGCTTGCGAGGGGCCACTTGCCTCGTTCTCCGCAGGGAGAGTCAGGCCCCCAAAGCTGTGGCCACGGAGAACAGGCTTCTGGTGAACTGAGGGCTGATTATTCCAAGAAAAGTGCTAGTTACCCAGTGACCTTTGTTAATTAAGGCGCCAGGACCTGAGAACGAGAACACGTGACTCCCGGTGTTTTCCTCTTTGCCTCGGCTACCAGGCGGCTCAGAGAAGCCATTGGCGCTGGGTGATGTCCTCTGTGTCCCCACTTTTTAAAAATATGTTTTTTATTTTTTAATTGATTTTTAGAGAGAGAAGGAGAGAGAGGGAGAGAGAGAAAGAAACATCGATGGGAGAGTAGAACATTGAGTGGTTGCCTCCTGCACGCCCCCTGCCGGGACCCCGCCCGCAACCTGGGGATGGAGCCGGACGGAGCCGGCAGCCTTTTGGTGCCCAGATAACTGAGCCACACTGGCCAGGGCTCTGTGTCCCCACTTTGTCACGAATAAATAGTCATTCACTTCTTTAATATGCCCTGTCATTGACCACCTGGAATTCTTATCTGGCTGAGGTTACATATATTCATGATTAAAAACATAAATGTGAAAGGAATCACGTAGCCTGGGCAGCTCCTTTGCCCGTGGTGCGAGCTCTGTGTGGCTGCAGTGGACGCCGAGCGGCGGCTGCGTGTTGATCGCTGAGCCGAGTGAGACCACAGCCCTCCCCGAGGGGCCTGGGCACTGTCCCCTGTCCCCCGTGCTCCCTGAGCCCTGAACCCCACCTTCCCGACGTCGGGGAACCAGGCTGCACTCAGAGTCAGTGGCGCTGACCCAAGCACCTGGCTCGGCCAACCCCAACCTTTGGGCAAACCCCACTCTTAAGATCCGGATGTTTCTTCTGAGACCTGGTTTGTTCATTCTTCTATTTCGTCACTTTCCCATTCATTGATTTTTAAATTATTATTATTTAATATTTTTATTGATTTCAGAGACAAAGGGAGAGGAAGAGAGAGAGAGAAACATCCATGATGAGAGAGAATCATTGAAGGGCTGCCTCCTGCACGCCCCCCACTGGGGATGGAGCCCGCACCCTGGGCCTGTGCCCTGTCTGGGATCGAACCCTGACCTCCTGGTTCCTAGGTCGACGCTCAGCCACTGAGCCTCGCCGGCTGGGCTGATTTTTTTAAAAAAATAAATATTTACTGGCCAAGCGCTGTTGTGGCAGCGACAGCCAAGATGAAGTCAGCAGGTCCAGTGGGGGTCGCGGGGCTGACGCGGGGGAGACAGCCGCACGCGTGCAGACAGCAGTGGCCTCCTTGGGCGGCCGGTGTAAACACTCCCTGGCCACCGGCTCCGGCATCCAGTGGTTGACATTCTGTGGTCAGAGCAACATTAGAAACGCTGACGTGTCCTGCGTGGCTCCCAGGAGGCTGAGCAGGTGGTGCTGCCCACGGCCAGGGTGGCTCTTCCCTTTTTCATTGGCTCTTTCGTGTTTGGGTAACCACCTCTGTTCTTTCTTCTTTTTAAAAAAATAGACCTTTTTATTGACTTCAGAGAGGAAGGGAGAGGGAGAGAGAGAGAGAAACATCAGTGAGGAGGGAGAACCACTGACCAGCTGCTGCCCGCACGCCCCCCACTGGGGATGGAGCCTGCTACCTGGGCCTGTGCCCTGACCCGGAATGGAACCGTGACCTCCTGGTTCAACCACTGAGCCACACTGGCCGGGCAAAAGCTTGTATGTTAGTCCCTGTATTGGCACCTGGTATGTGCTTTAGGAACAAGGCAGCCATGTTTTCATTTGGCCCTGAGCCCCGTCAATCATGTGGCTGGTCCCGCCCCAGTGGCTCGGCTCCAGGTGATCTCGCTTCACCCGGACCCCCCACCCCCCACGTACTTGGCTTCCCCGTCTCAGGTGCGCCCGTCTCAGGTGCGCCCGTCCGCCCTTCAGGGCACTGCCTCCTGCTGGGTGTGGGCGAGGGCTGTTGCCCCCACTGCATATTTTTTCTAGAAAATGAAAGGTTCGCCTAAGTGTTCCCAGAAGGCGCTGACTCACTGGGGTGGGGGGGCACCGCCAGGGCTGCCGCCTCCGCCTTTGAAGCCGCCTGGCACCCGGCTGCCCGGAAGCGGCCCTGGAACGGTGCGCGGCCGCTGCGGTGCGGCTCCTGCAGACTCAGCAGCACGACATGGCTGTCGGGAGCGCCGTCTCCTTTTCAAAGACGGGGAGGAAGCAGGGGGCTGCCTCATTCCCTTACAAAAAGGTGCCGATGTTTCTCCAGTTTCACTGGCTCTTGTCTCCCCCGTCGGGGAGGGGGTCGCGGCGAGAGGAGCGCCGGGCTGTTAGGCGGGAGGCCGAGCGGTGGGCGGCGCTGCCCTCAGGCCCCTGGGCCGCGTCCAGCTGAGCTGGCACTGGGAGCGGCGGCCCCGCTGGAGTCGTAGGAAGGATTGACATGGATGCTGGCGCCGGGTTTGATCCGACAGCCCCACGGCTGTCTGCTAAGAGGGCTGCTTGGAAGTGGACCAGGTCTCCTGGAAGGAACCCTGATTGTCAGGCCAGGTGCCCGTGGATGGCACCAGCTCGCTCCCTTCTGTTGGAAGTGCTGGTCCGGGACCCAGCGCAGTCCGAGTGCCCAAGGTCACGGGGCGAGCTAATACAGGACCAGGGTCAAGTCCAGATGTGCTGCTGCCCCAGGCAGTGTGCGCCCCAATGTGAGGAGGCTGGGGTGTCAGTGTGTGTGTGAGTGCATGCCTCTGTGTGTGCGTGTGCACCTCTGTGTATGTTTGCATGCCTCTGTGCATGTGCGTGTGTGTGTGCCTATGTGCCTCTGTGAGAGCGTGCACACATCTGTGCGTGTGCATATTCCTCTGTGTGTATGTTTGCACACCTCTGTGTATGCTTGTGTGCATGTGCCTCTTTGTGTGCGTGCGTGTGTGCCTCTGCATGTGTGTGCATGCCTGTGTGAGTGTGCACACACATGTGTGCGCACATGTGCCTCTGTGTGCATGTGCGTGCCTCTGCGTGTGCATGTACGTGTGTGCGTGCATGCCTCTGTGTGCGCGTGCATGCCTCTGTGTGCGCGTGCGTGCCTACTTTGTCTGTCTTCATCTGCACCCCCCTTGCCTGTTTTGGGGAGCAGCCGGAAGCAGCCTCAGCCGGGCCATTGCTCAGCTCAGCCTCTTCCCCGGGGGGATTCCGCAGCTGTGACTCACCCAGCGGTACCCCCACCCGCAGAGCCCGCAGCAGGTGGTGCGCCCAGGCCTGCCCCGCACTCCCCTGCCCGGTCTTGTCCCACCCCTGGAGGAGCCGCCTGGCCCTGAGGAGCCGAACTGGCTCCCTCTGCCTGGCCTCTCGTCTGAGTTTTCCTCGCGTCCCCATCGCCCTGGTGGTGGCACCTCTGCCCCGTCACCTGTCCCTGTGGACGGTCGGGCACCGAGTGGCTGTCTCGCTGGCCAGCTGTGTGAGCACTGGGCCGTGGGCAGCGTGGGCTGGGACGGAACACCTGGCATCGCATAGGCGCAGAGCATTCTAGTCCCGGGGATGCCACCGCCGAGCCGGGCGACCCCCAGTCCCCGGTGAGGGGCCCGGGCACGATGCTCAGCCCTCTGTCCCCGAGGGGCTGGCTGTAAGGGCCGAGGGGATGTCAGCCCCAGGCAGGGGTCACGCAGGGCCGGGTTCCCTGTGGCTCTGCACGGACGGGCCCCTTGTGTCTTGCTGACCTGGCGGAGGTGTGGAGGCCGCGGCTTTCCTCTGACGCAGACTTCCCCTCTTGCCCCCGCTCCCCACCCCCCGCCCCCCAAAACCTGCGTGAGCGAGCAGACTCACCGGAGCCCTTTCTGAAGAGTTGGGTACCCCAGCAGGCGGAGCCCTGAGCTGGTTCTAGGTTCCCTCCCGTGCACCCCATTCCTAGGAAGGCTATTCCCGAGCCGGCGAAGGCGTCACGGGGCCACGCTCCCCTCACCAGTGGGGGCTGAGGGCAGCCGCACGCCCGGGCTGCCGGTGACCACAGGAGGAATGTGCTGGGCCCTCGGGGGCCTCTGCCCTCTCTCTCTTTTTTTTTTAAAATATATTTTTATCGGTTTCAGAGAGGAAGGGAGAGAGAGAGTCAGAAACATCCATGATGAGAGATTGATGTTAGAGAGGAATCGTTAATCGGCTGCCTCCTGCACACCCCCCACTGGGGATGGAGCCTGCAGCCCAGGCCTGTGCCCTGACCGGGAATCAAACTGTGACCTCCTGGTTCCCAGGTCGACGCCCGGCCCCTGAGCCACGCCGGCCGGGCTGGGACTTCGTCTCTTCACTGCGGGGCCGGAGGCTGTGTGGCTCTCCACTCATCGGACAGGAAGCTTGGAGGGCACGGGTGGCCTTCACCCATCTCCTGCTCACTGTGCCGGGCCCTTTGGAGATGCCCCGTGAAGGGGGTGGAGAAAGTTCTCTCTTGTTGGCAGTGTCCCTGGGAACTGGGCCGCCGGCCGGCCGGCTGCCATCAGAGCCCTAATACACCAGGCACCAGCCTCTTCCCCGGCCACACAGATAGCACCCGGCCTGCAGGTAGGTTAACGCCCGCATGGGGAGTCCGGAGCCCACACCCAGGGCCTAGCACCCTCCCGGCTCCTTCGCCATCAACCCACTGGCAGTGGGCTGGCCTCAGGTCTAGGGATTCGTGCTTTCTTTTTTTGAATGTATTTTTATTGACTTCAGGGAGGAAGGGAGAGGGAGAGAGAGAAACATCCATGATGGGAGAGAATCATGGATTGCTGCCTCCTGCACGCCCCACACTGGGGATGGAGCCTGCAACCCGGGCCTGTGCCCGACCGGACCGGGAATTGCACCCTTATCTCTTGGTTCCTAGGTCGATGCTCAGCCCCTGACCACGCCGGCCGGGCGGGTCGTGTTTTTTACTCACTCTCGTTGGGTGGGTTGTGGGGATGCCGTTGAGCATTCGTGAGCGTGCGGACTGCGGGCGGCAGACACGTCAGCGTCCCGGCCTCCTGGCTTCCCCTTCACGAGCTGGGCGTGACTTTGGGGATGGGGATGTCCCGGGTCCTAGAAGGACTTGGGCTGAGCTTGATCGGCCGGCTCTCTGGGTGCGGCCGAGGGCTCCATCTCTGACCCTGAGCCTCGGAGCTCGCCCGCCTCCCTGCCTTGTGCAGGGATTGCGTCTTCATCCCCGTAGTGGCTGGGGCAGCCGAGTGAGGCACAGGCCACCGGCCTCATTCTCCCCTCCCCCTGCTCTCCTTCTGCCAAGCTCAGGGGGGGGGGGGTGCGGAAGGGGGGGCTGTCTGCCTTGGAGAGGCTCTGGCGAGATGGGGAGATGGGGAGATGGCGAGATGGCGAGATGTGGGAAGGGCTGGCCTGTGGCTGGGCCGTCTCAGGAGATCAGATCGCGTCTGCAGCCGGGAGCCTTGGGGTGCTTTGATGTGGGGGCGCGGGAATCAGCCTGGGGACACAGCGCAGGGTTAGACTGGTATGAGCAAGGGGTGTTTCCTGCCTGCAGGTCAAGGCGGGCGTGGCTTTGCGCTTCCCGCCGTATCTGTGTTTCATCTCCCCGAGTCCCCCCGCGGAGCGTCTGTCTAGACGGCTGTGGAATCAGATGCTCACTGCTGTGCGGGCATTTGGCCAGCAAACCTATGGCCGCCGAGCAGACAGGCGGAGGGGAGGGGAGGTGCAGAACGGGCTGCGCTCGGGTCTGGAGCAGACGGGAGCCTGATGCCGTGGGGCCAGCCGGTCCCCAAAACTGGCCTCGGGCACCTTGAGGTCCTGGAGAGCCGTGCACCCGCCACCTCTCGGCCCAGTCACTCCGTGCAGAGCTTCCCGCCTGCGGTGAGAGCAGGAGAGCAGGTCTCAGCTGGGAAGCCGCTCCTGCGAGCCTCAGTGTTCACGTCTGTGAAATGGGGGGAAACAGGCTCTCAGGCCCCAGGTGGTCATGGAAGTGCTTTGTCATCTGAGTTCAGGCTTCATGTCAGACCGCCCCCTGTGGTGTATCTATTTGCTTTTTCTAATGTTGGTCCTTCATAGTCTGTGTGTGAGCAAAGCTTGCACAGGTGGGAATCAGCGCTGCCCACAGGCCTGGCTGTGCCCTGTGCCCTCAGTGCTGCCCACAGGCCCGGCTGTGCCCTGTGCCCTCTGCCCTCAGTGCTGCCCTCAGTGCTGCTCATAGGCCTGGCTGTGCCCTGTGCCCTCAGTCCTGCTCATGGGCCCGGCTGTGCCCTGTGCCCTCAGCGCTGCCCACAGGCCTGGCTGTGCCCTGTGCCCTCAGTGCTGCCCACAGGCCTGGCTGTGCCCTGTGCCCTCAGTGCTGCCCTCAGTGCTGCTCATGGGCCCGGCTGTGCCCTGTGCCCTCAGTGCTGCCCTCAGTGCTGCTCATGGGCCCGGCTGTGCCCTGTGCCCTCAGTGCTGCCCTCAGTGCTGCTCATGGGCCTGGCTGTGCCCTGTGCCCTCAGTGCTGCCCTCAGTGCTGCCCATGGGCCCGGCTGTGCCCTGTGCCCTCAGTGCTGCCCTCAGTGCTGCTCATGGGCCTGGCTGTGCCCGTGTGCCCTCAGTGCTGCCCATGGGCCCGGCTGTGCCCTGTGCCCGCAGCGCTGCCCACAGGCCTGGCTGTGCCCTGTGCCCTCAGTGCTGCCCTCAGTGCTGCTCATAGGCCTGGCTGTGCCCTGTGCCCTGTGTGTCCCCCTCTGTTCAGGGAGGAGGGGTCTTGGGGGTCTGTGGGCTGGATGGCCGGTGTCCCCTTGTCCAAGCCGCGTGGTCGCCCGCGTGTGGATGACCTCACTGCACGGCGCCCGCTTGTCCTCGGCGAGTCCCCTGAGCAGCACGCAGGCCCCCTGGGCCCCCCTCTGTGCCCTCACCGCGTCTGCACCCCCCTCCCTCCGTGTCTGCCTCCTTCCCTGTCCCTGGGTCCCTCTCTGTGCCCTCACCGCGTCTGCACCCCCCTCCCTCTGTGTCTGCCTCCTTCCCCATCTCTGGGCCTGAGCTCAGACTGAGCAGAGCTGTCTGCAGGCCCCTCTGCCTCCTACACACCCCGAGACCCGGGAGCCTGGGCGGGGGGTTGGGAGGGGGTGGCATGTCACCTTCCGATGGGACCCCAGCCTGTGGCTGAGCGGAGTGGCCCAGCCCACCTTTCTGTAGCTCAGCCTGATGGCGTGCACTGATCGCGTGCACTGAACTGGTGAGAAGCAACTGTTATCGTGGGCGGCCAGGCGGGCCCAGCCTCCCCCCTGCTCACCCCTCAGGCCCAGCCCGGAGGCTGTCCCAGGCCCCAAAGGCTCAGGAGTGTCCCCGTGGGCCTCCCATCACCGACCAGCTCCCGCCCGCCGCACTGCGACGGCGGATGAGGTCACTCCTGGCAGGGCTGGCTGGCGAGGGCCCAGGGCAAACAGGCGGGCTGAGCTGGGGCTGTGCCTGGCGCGGAGGAGCCGAGCTGGGGAGCGCGGCTGCAGCCTGCCCCTCCCGGCAGCGCCGTGCACTCTGGCCTCAGGCGACCCCACCTGGCTTCTCCGGTGCACGGTGGGGTGGCCCGTGCTGGCCGGCCGGGGAGCTCAGCTGGTGAGGTTCCGCCACTGGGTCTGCCAGACCCCAGGACTCACAACAACACCCACGTGAGGCTTCCCTGGCAGCGCGATGCTCAGAACGAGCCAGGCCCTCTCCAAAGAGCTGCTCAGCCTGAGGCCACTGGAGCTTCAGACTGCCCAGGGAGGTGGGCGTGCGGCACGGGCCCATTGGCCAGATGAGAACGCTGAGTCCGCAGTGGTTGTGAGCTCAGGCCAGGATCTCACAGGGCTGGGGATCGAGCTGCCATCGAGGTACATGCCCTTGACCAGAATCAAAACCGGGCCCGTCAGTCCCCAGGTGGACGCTCTATCCACTGAGCCACACCGGCCAGGGCTCAGTGTTAGGTCTTGGGTCCTCCCTCCCCCACTCCTCTCCTCTCTGACCTGCTGGCCCGGCGGCTCCCCGGACATCGCCCTCTTAGCTGGGGTGGGAGGTCTTGGTGAGGTGCTGTGTGTGGAGGGAGAGGGTCTGGGGCCAGGCCACAGCCCAGGGGTCCACCCTCCTCTGTCTCACGCCATCCAGTGCCCAGAGCCTCACTTTCTCCGTCTGTTCAATGGGCCCGTCAGCCGGTGTCTGCTCCGTCCCCGGCGGAGGACATGCTGAATCAGAGCTGGTTGCCCCCAGCCCACCCTCCGGACCCCCTCGCTTCTTCCTTTCTGGGGGTGGACAGATGTGAGGACCCGGATGGTGACTCGCACGCACGCGGCCGGGCTGGGCGTGGCTTCCTGGGCCCAGGCGGTGTGGGGCCGCTGCTCGCTTGCACTCAGAGGACAGAGGCGAAAAGGACTCCTTGGCCCTGGGGTGGGGGGTGGGAGGTGGGGGCCCAGGGCCCCCTCATGGGAGCCGGGCTCTCTTCAGCCGATGCCCTGAGCTGCCTTCACTCTGTCCGTGTGGAGCTGTTGGGGCTCCGGCTGTGCTCAGCCTGCCTGGCCAGGAGCAGAGCTGGTCAGGGGCCTTTCCCGACCAGGAGAGAGCGCCCCTTGTCTTGGCATCCGGGGGTCCTGGCCGCCCCGCCCGCCCCCGCCCCTCACCAGGAGGGAAGGCCGGGCCGGGCTGAGCCCGGTGGGTGTGCAGGCCGAGGCGGTGAGGCCCCGCGCCCGCGCAGCACCATGCCCTCCCTGTGTTCCAGGGGAAGCTGCCGGTGCTGCTGCTGGGCCGCTCCTCGGAGCTGCGGCCGGGCGAGTTCGTGGTCGCCATCGGGAGCCCGTTCTCCCTGCAGAACACGGTCACCACCGGCATCGTCAGCACCACGCAGCGCGGCGGCAAGGAGCTGGGGCTGCGCAACTCGGACATGGACTACATCCAGACGGACGCCATCATCAACGTGAGCCGGCGGGGGTCCTGCGGGGCTCGGGGGTCAGGCTTGGGAACCAGGGTGCGGTCTGAGCCCCCAGGCGCCCTGCGAGGGTTTCCCGGGAGCGGGAGGCTTGGCTCTTAGCCACCCGCAGGGACTGCTGGGAAGGAGACTTTATTTATTTTTATTTTTTAAAATACATTTTTATTGATGTCAGAGCGGAAGGGAGAGGGAGAGAGAGAAGCATCACTGATGAGAGAGAATCACGGATCGGCTGCCTCCTGCACGCCCCCCACTGGGGATGGAGCCCGCAACCCGGGCCTGTGCCCTGACCGGGAATCGAACCCCGACCTCCTGGTTCCTAGGTCGACGCTCACCCCTGAGCCACCCGGCCGGCTGCAGGGGACTTTAGATCGGCCAAGCTCTGTAGCCAGAGGTCCCCCTCCCCCAGCACAGACCCTGCAGTGCCCGGGGGGGGGGGGGCTCGCTGTGCCGCGGGGCGCACCTGAGCGGTACCCCTGCCCTAGTCGGCGTCTGATGAGGCTGGGGCCGCTCCTCTCTCTCACGTGTGGAATATCTTCTAAATCACATTCCCACCTCCTGTGTCTCCCCGAAGGGCTGACGTTTGTAAAAGCCACGTCCCCCCACATCTGTGTGTGAATAGGGAACCCCCACATCTGTGTGTGAATAGGGAACCCCCATATCTGTGTGTGAATAGGGAACCCCCACATCTGTGTGTGAATAGGGAGCCCCCACATCTGTGTGTGAATAGGGAGCCCCCACATCTGTGTGTGAATAGGGAGCCCCCACATCTGTGTGTGAATAAGGAACGCAGCGTTTCCGGCCTGGCTGCCTCTCGGGCTCATTCCCAAGCTCCCTCCCGCTCTGCACGGAGCAGCGGGACTAGAACTCGCCGGGCGGGGTTCAGGGGTCCCACAGCCGGGGCTGTGCAGGCTGAGACCCTGGCGGGAAGGTCGTGTGGGTGCTGTGTGTGGAGCTTCGAGGGAAAAATCCCGATTATGGCGAATCTAAAACTCCCCAGAAATGGTTCAGGCCCCTCTTTCCCAGCAGAACACCGGGGCGACAGGCACAGGCACCTGCGGGCGGGGAGGGAGGGGGGCCTCGGGGACACTCTGACCCTCCTGTGTTTGCTTGCAGTACGGGAACTCGGGCGGCCCCCTGGTGAACCTGGTAAGGCCTTCGGTTTCCAGCGTTGTGGTTTGCGCTTTCTTTCCCGACAGGATCCTGCCTCGTTCACAGCTCACCCCTCATTCACCGCTCACTTCCCCCTCCAGGGGTCACCCTTCACCCCAAATTCACCGCTCACCCCTCACTCCAGGAGTCACCCCTCACTCACAGGGGTCACCGCTCACCCCTCACTCACAGGCGAGGCCCGGGGCTGGGGGCTGACCTCTCCGGCTGCGGGAAGAGGCAAGGAAGGGTGTGTGTGTGCTCTGGGCCGGCTCCCCATTCCAGCCCGAGGTGAACAACCCCTAACGATGGTGCGGGAACAGTGGTCGCCCGGCGTGAGGGGGCCCGTTACCCCAGGGCCCGGGCCATTCCCCACAAGCGGCGTTGGCTCCACGGCGGCTCGCCTGGCATCAGAGCACCCTGTGACGGCCTCTCCCATGACCTAAGCGAGGGGAGACCAGCCCGGAAGTGAGGCCATGGTGCCCCTCACCCCCGCCCCCGTCGGCCCCAAGGCTGCTGCCAGAGCTGCATTTTCTGGAAACGGGGGGCCAGCCCACCCTCCCGCCAGCGGGCACCTGAGGGGACTGGCCACGGAGAAGAGGGGTGTGGACGCACTCGGTGCTCCGAGGGTTATGTGTCCCGAAACTGCACCTGGGGCGGTTTTCACGGCCGGTGGTCCCCGAGGGGGGCCGAGGGTGCAGGTCCCCTTGCTGAGCGAGACTCCGCTGCCCGATGACGCCTGCCCCCACCCCCAGGGCCCGCAGCCCCTCCTGCCACCCCCACGTCTTCCATGAACCCCGCCCCCCGCCCCCCCTCCACCGGGAGCATCTTCGGGGGAACCTGTGGGCCCGGGGGCCATTTCTGTCTTGCCTTTCAGGACGGCGAAGTGATCGGCATCAACACCCTGAAGGTGACGGCCGGCATCGCCTTTGCGATCCCATCGGACAAGATTAAAAAGTTCCTCACGGAGTCCCACGACCGACAGGCCAAAGGTGACGCGAGCGGACGGCCGGGGTGGGGGGCGAGGTGCGGGCCTGAGGCGCCGCTCCCCGGGACCCTGAGGACCCCAGCGCTGTTACTCAGGACGGGACGGGGCGCGTGTCCCGAGCCCCGGGATTCGATCGCAGAGATTTGCGGTCGCGGCCCAAGGCCCATGAGCGTCCGTGAGGGTGACGGGTGCCGGCCGGATCCCAGGGGACCCCCCCCCCCATGCAGCTCCTCACTCACGTGTGTCCTGTGAGGCCTTGGCCCCACTGGTGGGATTTAGTCCCACTTCACTGCTGAGACTGGGGGGGGTCATTCATTCCACAAATGTCAGGGGGCCCATCGGCTCGGGCCCAGCCGGGGCGGGGGGCGGGGGGGAGGTTCCTGAAGGTGTGATGCTCACCTTCCACCTGGGCCGGGAGGCGGCCAGAAAACAAACCAACCATGTGATTCCTATGGCAACAGGGCTTCCCGGAAAATGAGGCAGGAGCCGGGCTAGGGGGTGAGGGGAGGGGCAGCGGGGAGACCCCGAGGCTGAAACGTCCCCTAAGCGAGTCCGGCAGACGGGGGCGGGGAGGGCTGATCGAGCCGTCGCCTGGCTGACGCGCTGCTCCCCGCTGCCCCCGCTGCCCCCCACTGCCCCGCTGTCCCCCGCTGCCCCCGCTGTCCCCCACTGTCCCCCGCTGCCCCCCGCTGCCCCCGCTGCCCCCCACTGCCCCCGCTGTCCCCAGGCAAAGCCGTCACCAAAAAGAAGTACATTGGCATCCGGATGCTCTCGCTCACGTCCAGGTGGGTCCCGGGAGGTGTGGGTCCCGGGAGGTGTGGGCCCCGGGAGGTGTGGGCCCCGGGAGGTGCGTGTCCCGGGAGGTGTGGGTCCCGGGAGGTGTGGGTCTTGCTTGTAAGGACGGAGCCTCAGACGTGCTCGCCGGCGCCCCCGGCCCCGCAGGAGGGTCTCACGCTGCCGAGGAGGCCCCACCTCTGGTGGGACGTGTGTCGCCTGAGGAGAGAGGAGGGGCCGTTCTCCTGGGCCCCTCTTATTTTTATGTTTTAAAAATGTTTTTATTGATGTCAGAGAGGAAGGGAGAGGGAGAGAGAGACATCAGTGATGAGAGAGAATCACGGACCGGCTCCCTCCAGCACGCCCCCCACTGGGGATGGAGCCCGCAACCCGGGCCTGTGCCCTGACCGGGAATCGCACCCTGACCTCCTGGTTCCTAGGTCGATGCTCAGCCACCGAGCCGCGCCGGCCGGTGACCCCTCCTTTCACCTTTCAGTTTGTTTCTGTGTCTGAGCGGGTCCTTCCTTCTGGAAAGTTCTGCCTTGTTTTGCAGGCAGCCTGGATGGCGGGCGCCGGTCACTCCCACAGGCCGGGCCGCCACCCACATTCCATTCCGGGAGGGCCCAGGTGCCCTCCGCCCAGCGCCCTGCCGCCAGCTGCCCCTGGCTGTGGCTCTGGAATGCGGGCAGCCCTCGCCCGAGGCGTGTTTTCCCGGAGCCAGGGGAGGTCGGGGCACGTGGCCGCCAGGCTGGGGTTTGCCTCCCTCGGTGACAAGGTCTGACGTCATCGCGTGCGTCCCTGTGACCAGGGGTGTGGCTGACGCTGGGTCAACGCTTATGAGCGCCAATGTGTTCCTGCTGGAACTGGCGAATGGTGCACCCGTCCGGCCTCGCCCGCGGGGAGCAGGAGTGAGCCGGCCGCCTGCGGGGTTCTGGCGGGGCTCTGCTGCTTCCCGCCGGCGTGTGGCTTTGGGACGAGCTGGCCTCGGTTTCCTGCTGTCGGGGTGAGGCAGCCGCAGGCACCGGGCGAGGGGTGAGGGCCGAGTGACTCAGTGGGTGTCGAGGCTGGGACGTGGGCGGCACTGATCTGGCCGCGGTGACGCCAGCCGCTGCCTGTCTCCTGCCCACGCTGTGCCAGGCACGGCCTCGTGCCGCAGCCAGAGGACCCCACCTGCCTCCCGACCACCGTGTCCGAGGGGCAAGGCATCGTCCCTATTTCGCATTGGAGCAAAGTGAGGCCCAGATCACACAGAGAGCAAGTGGCAGGGCGAGGCTCCCAGCCAGCCGACCGCTTATCATACCGACTCCTCCAGAGGCAGCTGCTGCCAATTCATGACTCAAATCAGTGGAGCCCGGCCAGGTGGCTCAGTGGTGAGCGTCGACCTAGGCACCAGGAGGTCACGGTTTGATTCCGGTCGGGGGCACAGGCCCGGGTGGTGGGCTTGATCCCCAGAAGGGGGCGTGCAGGAGGCGGCCGGTCCATGAGTCTCTCTCATCATTGATGTTTCTCTCTCTGTCTCTCCCTCTCCCTCCCTCTCTGACATCAATAATAAGAAAATAAATAAATAAAGTAACTACGATGGACGGACTGATGAAACCTCTCTTGCTGTTTGTTACCCAGTAAACCTTTGCGTCTTGTAGACGGGCGGCTGGGAGCAGAGCCAGAACTCCCGGGGTTTTATGTTAGAATCGGGGACGGAGGAGGAGTCTGGGGCGGAGGTTTTGGGGGGCTGCGGGGAGGGGAGCGGTGTCGCTCGCTTATGAGGTCCCTCTCCCCCGCCCCCCCCCCCCCCAGCAGCAAGGCCAAGGAGCTGAGGGACCACCACCGAGACTTCCCGGACGTGCTCTCGGGGGCGTACATCATCGAAGTCATTCCTGACACGCCAGCGGAAGCGTGAGTCCGAGCGTTCTCCCTTTCCCTGACTTCCTGCGGTTCTGGGGCCCTGTCAGCTCAGGCGACTGCGAGGGTCCCCGACAGGATGGGGGCCGTCCCTGGTCTGTCCTGCCGGTCAGGCCGTCCGACCTGGAGCAGCTCAGGACTCCGCCGCGAAAGGGAGCGTCCTGCCGCCAGGACCCCTGGCCTCACGCCGGCGTCCGGTGGAGAGGGCTGTCCACTCATAGGAGCCTCCCGGGCAGGCGGGGGGTCCCGAGGCCCCGGGCAGGGGTCCCGCCGAGGAAACCGCTCAGCCGGCAGCAGGCGGGTGTCACCTCACCGCCCGGGCCCAGAGGGAGGTGCGGACGGGCCAGCGCACTGCCCGGGGCCTGGTGGGCCGCCTGCGTCTGTGCCACCCGTAGGCTGACAATCGGTTTTGCGTTTTTAAATGTCGGGAAACATTTGTAAGGAGACCAGTAGCTGAAAAGATGCATGAAAAGGTGCAATTCGAACGTCCGCGTCCGCGGGAGGATGGCTGGGACGCGGCCGGGCCTGCGAGAGGGAAGGGGGGCTGTGGCGGCGTCTGGGCGGACGGAGAGCTGGGGCTGTGCTGGGCGGCGGGAGTGTGGGACCCTCACGCTGTCCCCCGTGTTGCAGCGGCGGCCTCAAGGAGCAGGACGTCATCATCAGCATCAACGGGCAGCCCGTGGCCTCCGCCAGCGACGTCAGCGACGTCATCCGCAAGGAGAGCACCCTCAACATGGTCGTCCGCAGGGGCAACGAGGACGTCATGCTCACCGTGGTCCCCGAGGAGATCGACCCGTAGCCGGCGGGAGCGGGAGCGGCGCGTGCTCCTCACAGACCCTCCGCGCCCGACGCGGTGCCGGGCCGGGCCGGGGCCACCCTGCTGCTGGCTCGGCCGGGACGCGGGCGGCCCACGCCTCCTGGGTGTTCGCAGGCCACGCCGATGCCCGCGTGGGACCCGCCTCCCGCCCGCGTGCACGCCGCGCCCTTCCTCTTGCCGCTTGGGCCGTGCCTGCTTCGAGCGTCACCGGGGTCGCCTCTCTACCTGCTCAGCGTCCTGGTGCCAGGAAGGCCGTCGATGGTCCGCGTGGATGAGAGGGCGGCCCGGGAGCCGCACGTGCGTGCTGTCCTCCATGTCAGCACCCGGAGGAGGCGCGGCGGGACCGCGGGCGGGTGGCCGTGGCTTCAGGACCGCGGGACCAGGCGAGTGACCGACGCAGCTATTAAAGTTCTTCTTCATGCTCTGCGCCCTGGCGTGCGTCTCTTCCTTCCCTCCCGGCCGCCGGCGGGGTGTCGGGAGGTGATGGTCCTGCCGGGGGCTCCTCCTGAAACCGCACCGTCCACACAGGGTCGCCCGGAATCGTAGCGGGGTGTTCCAGTCCCCGCGGGCTCGCTGGGCACGAACCGCTGCCTCCGCCGCCCTGGCCCGCGGGATCAGACGTGAGGACGGCTGCGCTCGCATCGGGTCTTTTCAAGCAAAAAGAGCCCCTCGGCCTCCCACGCCAGCCACCGGTCAGTGGAGGGTTCCGAGGCCTGCTCTGCGCCAGGCGGGGCTCAGCGCGGGCGGATGCGGTGCGGGCCCCCCGGCCCTCACTCCGAGCTCAGTCAGGAAGCCAGCTCTCTTTCCTTTTTTTTTTTGGTTAATCCTCACCCGAGGATATTTTTTCCATTGCTTTTCAGACAGTGGAAAGGAGAGGGAGGGAGGGAGAATCATCGATGTGAGAGAGACATCCACTGGTTGCCTCCTACACGTGCCCAGGTTTGTGCCCTTGACCCAGAACTGAACCGCGACTGTTGAGGGCACAGGCCAGGGCCCGGCCAGGTGCCCCTTTGAAAGGGAGACACTTAGGAGACAGGACTCGACCCCGAACGGCCCTGCCCATGTCCCAGGACGCACAGGGTGACGCCGATTCTAGTTGTCCTGGGCTCTGGACTAGAAAGCAGACCGTCAGCCTGGGGGTGCAGAGCAGGGCTCCCCCCAAAGTGCCCTTGAGGGGACCCAGCCTCGGCAGCTCCAGGCACCTCTGTCTCCAGGGGAGGCTGCAGGAGCTCGGGAAGCTGGGCCCAGGAAGCCTGTTGCAAAGCTTGAGCTTGACCCACCGGCGTGGCTTAGGGGCTGAGCATCGGCCTGCGAGGCAGGGGGTCAGGGTTCAGGGCGTGGTCAGGGCTCAGGCCCGGGTTGTGGGCTCCATCTCCAGTAGGGGGCATGCAGGAGGCAGCCGATCCATGATTCTCTCTCATCATTGATGTTTCTCTCTCCCTTCCTCTCTCCCTTCCACTCTGGAATCAATAAAATATATTAAAAAACAAAACCAGAGAACATTTGAGCTTGGAAGCAAGCCCAGGCTCGAGCCCCCGCGGCCGCCACACCAGGGGGCCAGGTCCACCCAGAGCAGAGGGAACCGGCTCCCGGAGAGTCAGGGTCAGAGGGGCTCGGGCTGAGAGGTTCAGGGGCCCAGGCCCAACCGAAAGGTGGGAGGACGATTAGGCAGCGGCCTCGTCAGTGCTGACCCGAGGCAGCTGGGCGGCTCGTCCTTGCGCTGCGCTCAGCTGACTGGAGAGCCGGAAGGAGCCGGAAGTCCTCCTGGTGTGGGGTTGGCCTTCCCTCCTTCCGTGAAAGGGGGTGACTCAGAGTGGCCTGTGGCGCCAGGCTGCACCCACAGCTGTTTTACCCGTGGCTGCTCCCCGGGTGGTCCCGGCTGGGAGGATGGGGGGGAGGATGCACGAGGGGGGGCGCAGTCAGCCGGCCGAGCCTGTCTTTCTCGGCCTGTCATGGCTCCCGAGGCGGCAGATGGTTGGTCTGGAAGGAGTCGGTCCGCGGGCGACTGGCCTGGGTCCCTGTAAACACTCGGCAACATCCGGCGTCCAGGGATCTTGGGCCAGAGATGTGCCTGCGAGTGCGGTGACGTCCAAGCCTCAGGCGCGGCAGCTCCGCACCTGGTGGGCGCCTGATGCGTTTGGTTACGTGGCTGCGCTGACCTGCGGGGCCCTGGGCCTTGTGGGGGCTGCACGGGGATGGTGCACCCACACTCATCCTCGCGGCTTTCACGGGACCTCCCGGGACATGTGTACCTTCTCCCCCTCCCACCATATCCCCCTCCCCCTGCCCCTCCCCCTCCTCCCCCTCCCCCTCCCCCCATACCCCCTCCCCCTCCTCCTCCTTTAGGAGCATGGCTTAGGAGCAGGATGGACTCGAGTCCAACTCTGCTGCCTGCATGTTGCTGGCTGTGGGCCCTTTCCCACCTCTAACAGGTGATAATCACAGCACTGCCCCCCCCCCCCCCCCGCGGCTGCTGGGGTTTGAAGGGGTCAATACGGGGCACCTGGTGAGCAATTAACACCCAGCATCACCGACGTTACACGAAGGTCCTGGAGCCTCAGCTTCCCCTGGTTAGAACGGGGATCACAGTGATGGCCCCTCGCTGGCGTCGGAGGGTTCACCGCGAGGTTGCCATGAGCCTGCCCCTGTGCTGGGCTCTGAGGACAGTCCAGCGGCTGCATCTGCCGGGAGCCGCCAGGTGGCCGACGCCGTTCCGTTCAGATCCGCCAAGGTGGGTGCCGGGTTTATCCTCTGACGCGTGAAGTAACCGAGGCCAGAAACACGCATCTTGCTCCCGCCACAGGCTCCTGCGTGGGGCACGGCCACCACCCCCAGGAGGTCTGAGCCGTGGGCGTGGCGCTCTGATGGCCTGGGGGTGCTGGGCCCACGTGGGCAAGTGCCACTGCGGCCAGAGCCCTCCTGAGGTTGGGGGTGGGGGGAGCCAGGGGGACGGGGGCGGGGGGGGGCGCGAAGGGGCCGGCCCAGGTTCCAGGCTCCTGTGACGTGTGACAGGTGAGGCAGACGCGGCGTAAGGAGGCTTGTGCGGTTGGGCAGGTAGGCTCCACTGTGGCTGCAGGGCGGTCAGCGGGCAGGACTGCCCAGGGCCCTGGGGAGCAGGCTGGGGGACCCCACTCCGCCATTTGGGTGGTGTGCTTGACAGGCAGGCTGGAGCTGAGGACCCCCTCCTAACCCCACAGCGTCTTCCCCCTCCACCTGGCGTCTTCCCCTGCACCTGACGTCTCCCCTCCACCTGGCGTCTCCCCTCCACCTGGCGTCTCCCCTCCACCTGGCGTCTCCCCCCCCTACCTGGCATCTCCCCCCAACCTGGCGTCTCCCCTCCATGTGGCTTCTCGCCCTCTGCCGCTGGCATCTGAGAGGACAGTGGGGTGCGGGCTCGGAGAGCGATGCCTGCTTTGAAACAAGTGTTGTTGGTCCTGGCTGGTGTTGCTCAGTGGATAGAGTGTCGGCCTGTGGACTGCAGGGCCCTGGGTTTGATTCGGGTCAAGGGCACGTCCCTCCGGTGCAGTCTGACCCCGGCCCTGGTTGGGGGTGTGCAGGAGGCGACCCCTCCATGTGCCAAAGTGCCAAACGGGAGCAACACGTGCTGCTGGTCGTGTCTGAGGCCCCTGTTGTGTGTCACAGGGGGTCCTGCCAGGCGGAGGCCGGTTCCTAGGGTCGCCTGCTGGAGGCCACACCGGAAGGCCGGCTGGGCCTGGTTCTGTGGCAGCTGGGCCTCCAGCCCCCTCTGCCCCTGTCTGGCCCAGCTGGGCCGGCTCCCGCGGTCCCTGCCGGCTCCCACTGGACGCGGCCCCGGGGCTCCCATCCGGTGGGTGGGGCGGCCTTCCTGCCCCCGGGCGGCTGCTGTATCAGGACCACAGAGAGCGAGGGCGGGGAGCCCTGCCAATGCAGTGGCCTCACAAGAAGAGCCGTTCAGATTCTTTTCTTGAAAGTATTTCTTTATTGATGTCAGAGAGGAAGGGAGAGGGAGGGACCAACATCAATGAGAGAGAACCCTGGACCGGCTGCCTCCTGCACGCCCTACCCTGGGGGCCGAGCTCAAACCCGGGCTGTGCCCTGACCGGGAGCAGACCGTGACCTCCTGGCTCCTGGGTCGAAGCTCCAGCACCGAGCCCGGCCGGCAGCACCGCGGGCTCTAAGGCGGACGCTGTCCGGAATGAGGCCGTGATGACGGGCGTTTCTCGGCCACAGAAAGTGCATCACGAGGGAGGAGCCCTGATGGGCCCTGGCTCTGGGTGGTGATGACGTGTCGGGGGCATCGTGTGAGGAGTGTGCGCGCTGCAGGGGTGCTGATGGGAGGCTGCGTGGAGAAGCCAGGGGTGTCTGGGAATTCTGCTTTCTGCTCAGATTTGCTGTGAACCTAAAACTGCACTCAAAACGAAAGTCTATTAACATTAAAAAAACCCCAAAAACTTCTGAACAAAGGAGACTCAGAAACACACGGAGAGCCCCAGGCAGCACCTGTCAGACCAGGAAAGGACTCCGGGGGCTGCTCCCTCAATGGCCTCCTGCCGCTCTGGCCCGGCCTGCGGGCCCGGGGCAGGTGTCCGGGGAGCGGGGAGCTAGAGAAGGACTTTCCAAGGGAGAGACGCCCGTGGGCCCCCGCGTGCAGAGTCCCCCCCAACGAAAACGGCAACCCAGGCACAGCTGCTGGGAGGGTGGCAGCCGCCCCTGGAGGCTCCGTGTGGCTCCGCCCTGCTTCCTGCGGCCGCCCGCTGCTTCCTGAGCCGCCCCTCCAACGGACAGAAATGCACGTTCTCATGGAAGGAAATCTGTTCTTTTTAAATACATTTTTATTGATTTCAGAGAGGAAGGGTGGGGAGAGAGAGACAGAGAGACATCCATGAGAGAGAATCACTGATTGGCTGCCTCCTGCAGGCCCCACACTGGGGATCGAGCCCGCAACCGAGGCCTGTGCCCTGACCGGGAATTGAACTCTGACCTCCTGGTTCATAGGTTGATACCCAACCACTGAGCCCCCCGGGGCCGGTGGGGGGGAAATCTGTTTCTGAGTCACAGGCCCGGGCGCTGTGTGGTGGGCTGGGGGCTCTGTGCGGCCCTCCAGGGACCACCTCGGGGGGCGGGGCAGTGCCTGTCCTGGTCACAACCCTCAGGCCCCAACAGGATCGAGGGGCTGCCTCTCCTCATCGATCCGCCGCCTCCCTCCGGGGCTCACGCGAGCCTTCACCCTTTGCAGGCTCCTCCTGTCCAGGTGCACCTGCCGGCTCAGGGTCTCTTTCCTCAGGGGGGCCCCTCTCCCCTCCCCTCCCACCTGTGCCCCACGCAGCTGGGCTGAGCCCTCCCCTCCGGGTCATTCCTAACCTCCTCCCCACCCCGGCCTGGCTGGGCTGGGGGAGCAGAGCTCCCAGCAGGAACCCTGTGGCCAGGAGGAGGGGGAGGCGTGGCCACTAGGGGGTGAGCGGACCTCAGGCAATGCCAAGCAGGTGCCAGGGGACCTGGATGTGAGAGGACAGACAGGGGAGAGCTGAGAAAGGGCAAGGGGCAGCTTCCTCCTCCTCCACCAGGGGCAGGAGGACCCCCCACCAGGAGAGGGGCCTGGCCATGCCTCCCCCCTCCGTCCCCCATTCCTTCCCCCATTCCCTCCTCCATCCCCTCCCCTCATTCCCTGATGATCAGGAGGCGCGGTGCCCTGGGTGCTGGGCCACCGTCTGGCTGGACCTGCTGAGTGTTTGCTAACAACACGGGACACACGGCCTGGGGTCCCTTCGCTACGATTCCTGACCCCACAGGCCACCCTGAGCGGAGCCCGGACCTGCGTGCCGCGCCCTCATCCCCCAGCTGGGAATTCCGGGACCCCCTCTCCCCCCAAGCCCCCGACTCCCTCGCCACCAGCTGCTTTCTCAGGCTCCACGGGAGTCACGCGTTCAGGGACACGGAGCGAGCGCCTCGGGCCGGGGCCTCCGGAGCCTTGAGAAGTGAGTCCGAGACGGGCCAGGCGCCCTCCGGGTGGCAGCTCCGGCTCCAGGTTATAGGGGCCCCGTTTGTGTCTGTTTACAGCCCTTTGGGGCTGGACTTGGGGGGCCTTTGGGATGAAAAGGGGGGCCCAGCTCCGGAGAATCCTGGTCTCAGAGGAGGAGGAGGAGGAGGAGGAGGCTGAGCTGCCGAGTCCAAGAGGAGAGGAGCTGGCCTTTCTGGGGCGCACCCAGGGGAGGGGTGTTAGGCCCAGGGCAGCCGAGGGAGGGGGACGGGGTGTGGAGGGGACGGGAGCCGCGGAGGAGACTTCAGGGCTGTGCTCGGCCCAGAGGAGCCAACGGAGGCGGCCAGGCCCCCTGAGCCCAGCGCGCCCAGTGGGCGGAGGAAGGGGGGGTTACGGAATCGGGGGGCTGTGCTGAGGGCCTGGAGGTGGCGTGGGAGTGGGGGGCTTTATATTTACACCTGGAGACCTGGGCGACGGTCCAGCTGGAGGAGGCACCCAGGCCCTGACACCTGGTTCCTCAGCCCTGGAAGGTGCCCCTCTGCTCTCCAGTCCCTCCCAGCTCCCGTGTCCCCTCTGAGTCGCATCCAAGGACCCAGGGCGTCCATCCGGGACTTTCTGCTTTTTTTTAAAAGAATGTTTTTATATCAGAGAGGAAGGGAGAGGGAGAGAGAGAAACATCACTGATGAGAGAGAATCACGGATGGGCTGCCTCCTGCACGTCCCGCACTGAGGATGGAGCCCACATCCCGGGCCTGGGCCCTGACCGGAATGGAACTGTGACCTCCTGGTTCCTAGGTTGATGCTCAGCCCCTGAGCCACGCGGGTGGCCCCTCCGTGACTTCTGGTTCCGTGGTCTCCTCCCTGCGGCCGGGCCTGCACGCAGAGGAAGGGCAGCTCCCGGTGCCCCTGGTCGGCCCCACAGGGCGCTGAGGGCGCTGCACGTTGAGGGACGGTCACCAAGCTCCGGAGCCAGCCGCCCACCGCCCGCCTCACCCACATCGGCCAGACCCATTGTTCTCACCACCGGCCGAAAGCCCCCCGGGAGGAAACCAGAGGCGGGAGGGGCCGGCCCTGGGCGAGGACCCGGGGCAGCAGGGGCACAGCCAAGGCCCCGCCTGCCGCCCTGGTGCGGGGTTGCCTTGGAAACAGCTTCCTGATGGCGGCCAAGGGCATTTCCTTTCTCTTGACCGCAGCCCCCTTCCCTCTCCGGTCTGGACGGATATAACCCGGCGATTTGGCGGGAGACCTGCCGCCGGCTGTGGAGCTGGGCCTCCTGGGAAGGCGGGCGGCCGCCTTCCTGTCACTCAGGAGAACGCGGTTCCCGGGCGGGCGGCCTCCCTGCTGTGGCCTCTGACCCGGAGGGCAACTGAGGTGGCCGTCTTCGCTGATGTTCCCAAGTCCTCGTCCGTCTGTCTGTCTGTCTGTCTGCTGCACATTAGCCACATGCACGCTCCCCATGTGCCAGGCACTTTCTTTATTTCTTTTTTAAAAAAATATATATCTTGTATTGATTTTTTACAGAGAGAAAGGGAGAGGGATAGAGAGGTAGAAACATCGATGAGCTGCCTCCTGCACACCCCCCATGGGGATGTGCCCGCAACCAAGGTACATGCCCTTGGCCGGAATCGAACCTGGGACCCTTCAGTCCGCAGGCTGACGCTCTATCCGCTGAGCCAAACCAGCCACGGCCAGAAACTTTTTCAAAATAACCAATTAACCTCCCAAGATTTCACCTGCTTGCACTGGCTTCACCCCCATAGCCAATGATCATCTTCCCAGGTGAGGCTGACAGTTCCCTAGAGTCCAGCGCATCGCCCTTCTGGTGAAACAAACGGGCCTCTGCTTCGCAGTTGAATGTGCTCAGCAATGTCTGACTCTTGCTTTGCTCTTTTCCTTTCAATAACTTGTTAACTATAGTAACATTGATACAGAAGGAGCTAAGGTTTGCCACTGCCGACGGTACGTGCCAGCAACCCAGGTACATGCCCTTGACTGGAATCGAACCTGGGACCCTTCAGTCCGCAGGCCGATGCTCTACCCACTGAGCCAAACCGGTTAGGGCTCTTTATTTATTTTTTAAGAAATATATGTTTTTATTGATTTCAGAGAGGAAGTGAGAGATAGAAAGATCAACAATGAGGCCCAGGGCGCGGGGTTCGGGAACAGGAGGGGCCTGGGAAAGGCTCTAATCAGACGTTCCCCCCGAGGCTTCCAGCCCCTTCTCCTGCCTTTGAATTCCTAACTGAGCAAACGGGGCACCTTCCCAAGGTCACAGCACCTTTATCTCTGGCCCTCACCCTGGAAAGATCCCGGAGGAGGGGCTGGAACTGTTAGCCTAACCCCAGGTGTCCCTCCACCAGGTGTGGCTCAGCCCAGGGCATCGCCATGGGGAGGGGATGGCCCTGCACCCAGGCAGGGCAGCGACCTGCCTCGACCACCTGCCTCAGAATTACCTGAGCGCCTGGCAGGGTTCCCAACCCTCCCAGACCCCCTGATTCTGTGACCTAAGATTTGAGAACATCTGCGACTTTTCTATTTATTGCAACAGAAGTTGCTCAAAACGTGAACAGTCTTAGCGGCTTCATGAGCTGAATGAGCAGGAAGTGTGGGTCCTTAGAACACGGGGTTGGACCAACCGCTTCTCGAGATGGAATTTCTTTCAGATTTCCGTGGAGGACAGAACGGTCTGGGTAAACGGTAGCTCATAATTGCCCCTATTAACAGTGATCAGGGCAGCAGCGGGCGGTTTATGGCGTCTCCAGCGAAGGCCGGCTTCGCTAACTGGAAATTCACTATCCCACCCGTTCTGCACGTCTCCGCGGGTCGGGGAGCCCCTGATAGTGCGGGCGTGGCCCCAGGAGCGGCTGGTGGACTTTGTCTGGGAGCCTTTTGGGAATCAGAGTCACCCCCCAATAAAGCCACTGGGGGGCCGGTTTCCCGCCACCCACGCGTGTGCTCACCCAAATGCCAGCGTCAGGGTGACTGATGGCAGTGGAGCATGAGCACGAACCTCCTGTGACCGGTCGGGGCGGTCGGTTCCCGGCACGGCCGGGGCGCGGGAAATCCCGTAAGAGGTTCACCAGGTGAAGACGCACTCAGGGTGATGTGCCAGGGGCTGGGACCGGCCGCAGGCTCACTTCCTACAAAGGCAGCCGGCTCGGTCAGCAGGTGCAGGCGGCTCCCGGGAGGTGGGGTTCGAGGAGCACCCCCTCCCCCGGCTTGTGGCTGCAGGTGTGAGCTGCTCACAATCAGGTCGGCATGTAGCTTGACGTCCCGAGAGCGCAGAGCCCTGCGGGGTGGAGCCCGACGGGAATGACACTAGACGTTCATGGTTATGACCAAGCGTGTAAAATGTAACGGGGGAGCGCACGCGCGTCCAGCGAAGGGTTTGCAGCAGGAGCTGGGGGCTCTGGGGGAGGAGGCCAGCGTTCCTCCTCAGCTCATGGTGGCTCCCGCCTCCTCTCAGGGGGACTGGCGCGGGCAGGACAAGGTGTCCGCTCGCACAGACGCGCCCCAGTGAGCGGAAAGACGGCAGGAGCAACGGGTGGAGAGAGAAGCCGGAGGGAGGCGGGAGGAACGATGCGAAATGAGAGGACAGTGGTCCTTCGCAGTCCAGGGCCGTGGCCCCTGTAGCGGGTGGGAACCGGGTCCTGCCGAGGCCACGCGGGTGTTTGTCGCGTCTTCCTCGGGCCGCACGACAGGAGCCACTTGAGCATCCGCTGCTCTGTTTGGCCAGACCTTTCATGAACTCACCCGATGCCTTTATTGCACTCACACCACCCGCGGGCCGGGCGTCCCCACCCCTGAGTGAGGACAAGGAACCGTGAAGTAGGTCAGGGGCAGGAGGTGGGTTCATGCAACACGTGAGCCGCGAGGTGGCGCCGTCTAAAATATAACGTTCCCGGTACATTTCGGAAAAATCCTGAATGACAGCCTCCACTTACGATCCGGCTTCCCCCCGCATCGCCTTCATCCCCGTGTGTGTCGTACGCACACATGCACACGCGGTCCTTACGGCAGAGGGTGTGTCCAGCGGGTGAGGGTGCGGACCTCGCTCTGCAGGTGGGAGGGAAGCGGAGGGAGCCCTGCCTGCCAGCGGGCGCAGAGAGAGGTGGTGTTTTCCCTCCTTATTTGGGGCCGAGTTGAACCACCTTTGTCCTCAGGACTCGGTGCTTTCTCTCCCACCCGAGCGGGTGCCTCAGCGCCGGTCCTGGAAGATCGCACCATCGGGGCGGCTGGAGGCACATGCTCACCTGGACGCGAAGGGGAAGGTGGCGTCCTGGCGTGTCCCTTCGTGTCCCAAACCCGCAGCTATTACACACCCGTGTCTGTGGTGAACACGGCGTCGGCAGGCCCGGTCGGATGCCCTCACCGAGGGCCGCTGAGGGCACACCCTGGGGCCGCGAGTGCTCATCCCCAAGCTCCCGGTGACAGGTGTGGAGCTTGGCCACTCAGGACTCCCCTGAGGCAAAGAAACACAGTGCAGCCCCCTCGAGTCTGTGCAGGTGCCTCCCGGGAGGGTCCCCGCCCCGCACATGCCCCAGGAAAGTCCTCGGGAGGAGACGGCAGGGACAACGGGGCAGGTATGGGTCTCAGCCTGGCAGCCAGGCCGGGGGCAGCCAGCCCCTGACTTCAAGAAGGGGCCGGGGAGAGCTGAGGAAGGAGGCCCGGAGCAGCAAGGCAGCCGGGAGGCTAGGAGCCCCCTGCTCGGACTCCAGGGGGCTCCCCAGAGAGAGAGGGAGGCTGCCCCACAAATGACTGAGCCCCGCAGCACGGAGAAGCCAGCCATGGGCACCGGCCTGGCCAGGTGACAGGGCCCAGGTGGCGGGGCTCTTGGGCAATCTGTGTTGGCAGCACAAACAGGAAGTGGTCGCTCGATGCCTCCCCCACAGTCACTGCCACACAAAGAGGCTAAGAGAATCTGCCCCTGTGCCCTCGGGCGAAGGGGGGAAGGTGGCGGGCCCTCCCTAATGGGGAGCTTGCCCAGCCCTTCCTTTCCTGGAATAACCTGCGATGCCCTCCCTTCCCATCACCCCGTCCTCCGGGACCTGCGGCGGCCCCATGGCTCGGTGCCCCCTCCCCCTCCCCCCTCCGAGGCCTTTCAGGGGCTGTGACCTCGGGCAGGAGGCAGGAGGTGCCGGGCCCTCTCCTTTGAACCTGGGCAGGTGGCCTGACGGGGCAGGAACAGATGTTGGGCACCTGCTCTGGTTGTAAGACATGGATCCTGCGCTGTTGGCCGCGATTGTGTTGTTCTGATGAGAGAAGGCACATGCTCACCCGGCTGGGGGCGCACGTGGGACCTGGGAGCGCACCTGGGAATGCGGCCCGTCCTCCCCACCAGGGAGCTCCTGTTCTCACGGAGAGATTAGCAGAGATTAGCACCTGTCGCAGGGACAGAGCCGCCAGCCCTTTGCATGTCACTAAGCCCGTTGCAGACCCAGCCCTTGCTCTCCCGCATTCCCTGTGAACTGCCGTCTGGCATGCCCTTTGCCTGCTCCCCATGTAATCTCCGTCCTTCTCCCCAGTATAAGCAGCGGCTGATGGGGGGGCAGAGCGGGTTTTCGTGGGGACCCCCTGCTCCCTGTGCTGCCGGCAGGACTGGATTAAAGGCTCATGTAGGATTCAACCCTGTCTGTGCTTGGTTGGCTCCGGTGTGACAGGCGGCCGGACCTCTTGGTTTGACTTCCTGAAACTGTGCTCTCGTCTGTGAAGTGGGGGGAAGGAGAAGGAAGGCTGTGGTGTTGGCTGCGGGCCTTGGAGTTCTGGCTGCCGTTCTGTCAAACACTAGACTTTGCTAAAGTGGGTGCCATCAGACACTTACGAGATCTGGGGACCTCACCCCCAGAAACATCTAGGACCTTCCGCAGCCTCAGCGAGGCCCCCCAGAACCAGGGAGTCCCCCAGGGCAGTCCCCCACCGGGCCCAGCGCGGGCAGCCCGTGTACTGGAGTGATTTCACGTTTGCGTCTTAAGTACAAATATTTATACAAATATAACTCAAAGCATGACGTTCTAGTTCTAAAACATGATGGGTGCGGCTCAGTGATCAAGCGTCAGCCTATGAACCAGGAGGTCACAGTTGGATTCCTGGTCAGGGCACGGGCCCAGGTTGTGGGTTTGGTCCCCAGTGTGGGCCGTGCAGGAGGCAGCCGATCCATGACTCTCTCATCATTGATGTGTGTCTCTCTCTCCCTCTCTGAATTCAGTAAAAAAATATTTTTAAAAAATAAAACAGTGCTGTGTCGTGTAACAAAGATTTGAACTGCCCTGGCCGGTTTGGCTCAGTGGATTGAGGGTCGGCCTGCGGACTGAAGGGTCCCAGGTTCTATTCCAGTCAAGGGCCCAGGCCCAGACTGTGGGCTCCATTCCCAGTAGGGGGTGTGCAGGAGGCAGCCGGTCCATAGTTCTCTCTCATCATTGTTGTTTCTATCCCTCTCTCCCTCTCCCCTCCTCTCTGAAATCAATAAAAATCTATTTAAAAAGAAGGTTCGAACCTCTAAGTATGTAGGCACTGCCAGGCGCCATCTCACAGACCTCCCGCTGCCATCGACCCGCCCTCATCTGTGCCAGAGGAGGGTGTAAAGGTCCGGATTGCACCATCCTGTTCGTCATCGGCTCTCCAAGGTCTCGGTGCGTCTCCCGCGGTTCCGTCCCGAGGCCTCAGAGGCGGGGCCCCGTTGTGTTCTGAGGGCAGCGACTTTCCATCGCCCGGTGGATTCCTGGGGGGGGGGTCGCCTTATTCCTCCCCTGGCTGCCCAGCCTGTGGGCGTGGCTGCGCCCAGTGTCCCAGTCCACACGTGGCGGCCTGTCCTTAGGGAGCTCGGGGGTCTCTCGCCTCCGTCCTCCTCCAAACGCCACCGGGGCTCCCCATGCCGCGCAGAACGAGACACGGAGGCCTAGCTGAGCCAAGACCGCTGCTCGCACCCGGCGCCGCCCTGCGCTCGCTCTGCCCAGGAGCCTGCGGGGCAGCCGGGTGGCCGCCCAGAGCCAGTCCCCTGGGGCCCACACGCGGGTGCCCATCAGCATCACCTGGGAGTTCAAGGCCCAGCCCAAGGCCGGCGGGGGGGGGGGGGGGGGGGAAAGGGCAGACACACCTGTATCTTATTTTCACTTTTTAAAAATTTCAAAAATATTGTTATTGATGTCAGAGAGGAAGGGAGAGGGAGAGAGAGAAACATCCATGAGGAGAGAGAATCCTGGACCCGCTGCCTCCTGCACGCCCCCCACGGGGGATCGAGCCTGAAGCCCGGGCCTGTGGGCTGACCGGGAATCGAACCGTGACCCCCTGGTTCCTATGTTGACACTCAGCCCTGAGCCCTGCTGGCCGGGCTGTATTTTGTCTTATTTACGTACTGACTGGAATTTATCTTCATTGTGGAAGGGATTGCAGATGTCCCCCCCGCCCCCATGCTTCCGTGTCTGGATCTGTTTTGTTCGGTTGCGATGATTCCTCTCCGCCCAGCGCAGCCCACGGCCTCTCGTTGGGGGTCCGTCCCGCAGCCCCAGGGCCGCCCTTACAGGCGGATCCACGGACGACAGCGGGCGGACCGAGCCCTGCCTGCGGGGGTTTCCGTGGTGACGGCAGCTCGGGGGCTGGAGGAAGCAGCTACAGGCGGCGGGGTCGTGGGGAGACCCTGTAAGGTGGTGGCAGGTGGCGTGGGGAGACCTTTGGGAGGGTCGGTTCGTCACTTTTGGGGCGCGGTTTCCCTCCCTGGAAGGTAAGGGCATCGCTTAGCGGCCCCTAAACTCTCTCCGCTGGGAGGACCCGTCGGAAAACAGTCCTTCCTCACCCGTGGGCTTCACGCCATTGCTGACATGAGCGGACTCAGAACAGGAGCACCTAGGGCTCTGAGGACGTGGGGGACACAGCCCCCTCTGAGGATGTGGGGACACAGCCCCCCTCTGCGGATGTGGGGACACAACCCCCCTCTGAAGATGTGGGGGACACAGCCCCCCTCTGAGGATGTGGGGGACACAGCCCCCTCTGTGGATGTGGGGACACAGCCCCCCTCTGCAGATGTGGGGACACAGCCCCCCTCTGAGGACGTGGGGGACATAGCCCCCCTCTGTGGATGTGGGGACACAGCCCCCCTCTGTGGATGTGGGGGACACAGCCCCCCTCTGTGGATGTGGGGGACACAGCCCCCCTCTGTGGATGTGGGGGACACAGCCCCCCTCTGTGGATGTGGGGACACAGCCCCCCTCTGTGGATGTGGGGGACACAGCCCCCCTCTGCGG